>NW_004443981.1:15358091-15378904 GCF_000243295.1 Trichechus manatus latirostris
CTGTGCCACCAGGGCTCCATCACATGTGTATAGAGTTGATTCTGACTCATAGAGACCCTATAGGACAGAGTAGAACTGCCCCATAGGGTTTCCAAGAAGTGGCTGGTGGATTCCAGCTGCAGACCTTTTGGTTAGCAGCCATAGCTCTTAACCGCTACACCACCAGGGCTCTGAGCTTCTGTTAAGGGTGATGAAGAAATTTAGAAACAGATAGTGGGGATGCACGCACAACATGGGGAACAACACAGGTAATGTCACCATTTTCTTTTTTTATATAATTCATTTTACTTTGTTGCTGTTGTTATTGAGAATATTCACAGCAAAACACACACCAATTCCGCAGTTTCTACACGTACAATTCAGTGACACTGATTACACTCTTCGAGTTGTGCAGCCATCCTCACCCTCCTTTTCTGAGTTTTTCTCCTTCATTAACATAAACTCACTACCCCCTGAGTTTACTATCTAACCTTTCGAGTTGCTCTTGTCAATTTGATCCCACATAGATAGACCTTAAAAGAGCACAGAGCTCAAGGCAGACCTTTTTAATCCTCCAGTGTTAAGAGCTTGAAGCCAAACCCCTGAGAGTTTCATTTTTATCATTTCAACTATTAAACACTGTTTTAGCACCACAATTTGCCCCCTTGCTGGTAGCCCAGCCTAAAGAAGGACAACCAAGTGGGGGAGCATTGAAAGCAGTGCTGGAGGAGGTGGGAAAACTGAAGCCCAGAGAGAAGAAGGGGCTTGCCAGAGTGGCACAGCTCTATAATGGTAGAAGCAAGCTTAGATGAAGGAGCCCTGGCGGTGCAGTGGTTATGCGGTCAGCTGCTAACCAAAGGGTTGGCAGTCCAAACCCACCAACCGCTCTGTGGGAGAAAGATGTGCAGTTTGCTTCCATAAAGATTACAGCCTTGGAAACCCTATGGGGTAGTTCTCCTCTGTCCTAGAGGGTCTCTATGAGTTGGAATCGACTTGATGACCATGAGTTTGGGTTTGGTTTGATTAGGGTTTAGATGAACAACAGTAGTTGTGGAAGTTAGGAAGGAAGGGAGGGAGGGAGGGAAAAACAGATAATTCCAAGCTGTTTAAGCTTGGTCTTTGCAAGACTAGAATCTTGAAGCAACTCCTGAGATTGATTAGTTTTTCCTTACACAATTCTCTCTATAATACTTTCCCTTTGTTCTGAGTTTTCTAAATGCCCCAAACTTTCGATGTCCCACACTTTGAGTTAGAGCAAAACACATCACTGCAAAAACTTTGACTTGCAATCTTGTTGTCTCAAACATCCTGAAGTTATATAATAACTAAATGTCTTTGTTCTCTTGATGAGAGTATGCATCAAGCATCAAAGAAGCAGGAGGGAAAGGAACGTTCCAGGCTGTTACTGTAACAATCCAATTACAATGCCTATCAAACTTAACTTCACAGGTTATAGCTCCTAATTGCCTGACAAAAATTGACGCTTCAGTCGCAACAGCATAATATAATCAGAGTCCAAATTAAATCTGATCGTGGGCAGAAAACGATGCTATCATTCGAAGGCAGGGAAACGGGATCTACTAGCACGATACCAGGGATCAGAAATGAAAATTATTCATTAATGGCAATGTGCTTCTGATAACAGAAGTGACACGGTTCAGACGCCTTGGTAAAAACGCTATTAATTAAAGAGATGATAAACCTAACAAGCCCTAGAAACCAGAGGACTGTTTTGGGGTGAACCTGTTAAGGCGAAGGATGACGTGTAAGAAGAGAAATCGATGCACTTTTTGGAGAAGCGTGCGGCTGATGCATGGGCCGAGTTTACTGGCCGCTGCTCTGAGGCAACTTTCTCCAGGGGGCCGTGTTCCATGACCATCAAAACGAGTGTCTGTGGCCATAATACGGCTTTGCAGTCAGCACAAATAGTGCTGGCCGTAAAACAGAAGGGCCCAATTCATAAAAGAAAGGCACAGGGGGGTTTTGTATACAGGAAAAGAAAGAAATGCTGGAAGGGGCTTTGGAGAGTATGTGTGCATGTATGTGTGCATGTGTGTGTACGTGTGTATGTGTGCGTGTGCACGTGTGTGCGTGTGCACATGTGTGTATGTGTGTGCATGTGTGTGCGTGCGTGTGTGCATGTATTGTGCATGTGTGTGTGCGTGTGTATGTGTGTGTGCGTGTGCACGTGTGTGTATGTGTGCATGCATGTGCACGTGTGTGTATGTGTGCATGTATGTGTGCATGTGTGTATGTGTGCGTGTGCACATGTGTGTATGCGTGTGCATGCGTGTGTGCATGTATTGTGCGCGTGTGTGCGCGTGCGTGTGCACGTGTGTGTATGTGTGCATGTGTGTGCACGTGTGCGTATGTGTGTGCATGCGTGTGCACATATGTGTATGTGTGGGTGCGTGTGGACGTGTGTGCGTGTTCTTTGTCTCCACCTTGCAGGGTCTGTGTGATTCCAAGCCTAGGGGAATTGAAACTCACAGAAGGACACCAAACCTAAGAGGATATTATAATTTGAGAAAAGAAATTTAAGGTATCTCCTTTTGGTAAAAAACAAAAACAAACAAAAAAACTCATAGGAAAATCAGACCCTGTGAAAATTTATGTTTTGGGTCAATCGTTCATTCCACCAACATCTACTTAGGGCCTTCAGTGTGTTAGGTCTCCTACTGGGCCCTGGAGTTACAGCGTTGAACAGGACAGACGCTGGCCCACTCTCAGGAAATGTTGGCTCCAGACAAAAAGATGGACGGTAGCCACATACTTGGATGTGTGATAGGTACTGGGAAGAATTACAGGGAGTCGTGCATGGAATGGAGCCCTGATTGTGCAACAGTGAAGAGCTCAGCTGCTAACCAAAAGGTCGGCAGTTCCAATCCACCATCCGCTCCTTGGAAACCCTGTGGGGCAGTTCTTCTCTGTTGTATAGGGTTGCTATGAGTCGGAATCGACTCTACGGCAATGGGTATTCGGTTTTGATGCACTGAATGGAGGAAGGACCTAACGTGGGCAGGTCAGGAGGGCTTCTCGGAGGAAAGGACATTTGAGGTGAGACCTGAAGTGGGACACTGGTGGATACTGAGGATAAGGAAGAAGTTTCAACACAGAATGGCATATTCAGATCTTCACTTGCATCTCTGAGTGCAGCTGAGCAGTCAGGCTGCCAAAAATATCAGTGGACTCCTGGGCTGCATCCATAGAGGAACAGGAACCAGACGTAGGAAAGAAACAGCTCAACGCAACTCGATGCTGTGAGAACATTAGCTGGAGGAGGCTCTCCGGTGGGCCTTTTATTTCAGAGGAATATAGACATGGAAGATGGGAAAGGGAGATGCATTCCTCACCCTGGTGACTTCAGGGGTAGCCGTGTGACTTGCTTTGATCAATAAAATGTGCACTGAATTGACCTAAGCTGCTTCTGAGCAGAAGCTTTACGAGTCATCACACAGCTGCACTCTGTTCTCTTTTCCCTGTCGTAAGCATGGAATCTGAGGGAGAGGCCCCTCCATCGGCCTGAATCCCAAAGGAGCAAAGGAGACACAGACAAGAGCCCCAGGCAAGCCACAAGGGAAGTGGGACATGAGCGAGCAATTAGCCTTTGTCTCTGCAAGCCACTGAGGTGTTGGGGTTATCTGTTAGTGCAGCCTGGCCTAGCCCATCCTGACTAATGCAATAATAGCAAACTAGGGGAGCAAATGGAGGAAGAGCCAGCTGAGAATCTTGTCAGAGAGCCAACAGTTAAAGCCCCCCATGTGGTGGTATTTTGTTCGGCAGCCTGGGCAAACTAAAGACAACCCCATTTCGCAGATAAAAAAAGCTGTCTCTCAGAGGGGCGACGTCGTTTGCCCAAAGTCCTACAGCTCCTAAGGGGTGCAGCCGGAATTCACACTCAGGCGTGTTCTTCTTCAGCGCCACAGTCCTTGCTGCGTGCCTCAGGCCCCCCTCGGACAGAGCATGGCCAAGCAGCTGCTCCCGCCATCTCCTCTCCCTCTGAGTTGGTCTCTCCGCCGAGCCTCGCATTCACACCTCTTTGCTCCCAGAAGCTCCCTGGCCTCTCACCCCTGCGTCTCGCTGACATTCTCTCCATCCTCCTCTCTGTAGGCTGGCTTCCTCTGCCAGCCTCAAGGTTCTTGGTCTTCCCTAACTCCGGCAACACCTGGTTCTGACAGGTACCACCTGGCCCTGCAGCCTGGCTCCCAGCAGCTGATGAAGTCAGTATTTCTATGCTGTAAGCCCAAATGGCCAGAAGGGACCTGGTGGCCCAAGGGAAATAAGTCACCTGGTACAGAGGGGGCTTCCTAGGCCCGTTCCTGTAGCAGACAAGGCCCTCATACACATCCAAGCACTAGTTCTGATGGCTTCAAACCTCTGCACCACTTTTGACTCCTTCCACTCTTTCCATGTCCTCGTTCTTTTTTTATTCATTCAATCAGTACTTGCTGAACACCTACTATGGGCCAGGTATTATGGTACTTGCTGAGGACGCACAGGTAAACAAGACAAGTGCGGTCCCTACCCACGTGGAGTTTTTATTCCTAGTGGGTCCCAGTTCCCGTTGCCGCCAAGTCAGCTCTGCCTCCTGGTGACCCCATGTGTGTCACAGCAGAACTGTGCTCCGTAGGGTCCTCTTTTTTTAATAATATTTCATTGTGTGAAGGTTTACACAGCAGTTTAGGTTCCCATTCAACAAATTCTACACAAATTATTCAGTGACATTGTTTACATTCTTCACAGTGCGTGCACGTTCTCATGATGTCTGTTCTGGTTGTTCCGTCTCCATTCATCTAGTTTCTCAGCCCCTTTGCCTTCTCATCTTTGTTTTAAAGCACGCACACACAGAGCAAAGGACTGCCGCCCTGGTTGTCCCAAAGAGGGTGGAAACGGGAAAGAAACAAACGGCAGGTTCCAAAAAGAGCCGAACGGTCCCCGAGCAGCCCATGGTCCCACAAAGGTGGAGCTGCGGCATTTATTCTCTGTTTCTGTACAGTGGTGTCCTGAAGGTTTTGCCTGCTTTTCGTGGTATCGATTGCACTTCTTGGCCCCATAAACCAGCGGGAAAGCAACACCTGTGCTAAAATGATAATGAGCTGTTGGAGGCAAATGCCTCACCTTTGTGATAAAAAAAAAAATTACTAGGCTATATACCCAAATCACGTGCTACAGAGCATAGTAACAAGAGGCTTGACACACGCCACCAGACTAATTGGAAAAAGGAAAAGTGGGGCAATGCTGAACTTCACTCTGTGACTAAAACAAATTCTAAAATGGGTGAAAGAATCAGATGCACAAATGGAAACTAGAAAAATATAGGCCAATATTTATGTAATCAGAAGTGAGGAAAATCCTATTAACCATGTTGTTATTGTCGTTGTTAGGAGCTGTGGAGTCGGTTCTGACTCATAGCCGCCCTGTGTACAACAGAACAAAACACTGCACCATCCTCATGATCATTGTTATGCTTGAGCCCATCTTTGCAGCCACTGCGTCAATCCAACTCATTGAGGGTCTTCCTCTTTTTCGCTGACCCTCACTTTACCAAGCATGACGTCTTTCTCCAGTGACTGGTCCCTCCTGACAACATGTCCAAAGTGCGTGAAACAAAGCTAACAACAACAACGAGTTGTCAAGGGTTTCATTTTATTTGGATCCACAATCAACCCCCATGGAAACAGCAATCAAGAAATCAAATGAAGGATAGCATTGGGCAAATCTGCGGCAAAAGACCTCTTTAAAGTGTTAAAAAGCAAAGATGTCACTTTAAGGACTAAGGTGCACCTGACTTAAGCCATGGTGTTTTCAAT
Source organism: Trichechus manatus latirostris (assembly GCF_000243295.1). Taxonomy (NCBI): domain Eukaryota; kingdom Metazoa; phylum Chordata; class Mammalia; order Sirenia; family Trichechidae; genus Trichechus; species Trichechus manatus. Next base: position 15,363,881 of record NW_004443981.1, read on the forward strand.
TGCCTCACACTGAGACAGGCAGCCTCCGTCCTTCTAAGAGATACCTGCTCTGGCTGATCCTCCTACACCGAGCAGAATAGGCTGCACATTCTTCTGAAACTGTCCTTGACAAGATAACCACAGAACAGCCATAGCGAGTCTCAACTGATCTTAGCAGGCTCTCTATGCTATCTCTACACTTCAAGTGACCTATTAGCTCATTAAGTGCAGAATACATATAAGCACCCGCCGGAGAATCGAACCCTTGTCTAGGGAAAATGCATGGTCATCCCCAAATCTTGAGTGCCTGCGTGAAGGTCAATCCTGAATATTCATGAAGAATTTGCATTTCCTTGTCTGCTCTCTGTAAAAGCCCACCTCTCCAAGCTGCCTACTAGTAGTCTTGGGGGCAGCAGCCCCAATTGCTCCTTTCCTTGCACAATGAAATAAAGGTGCCTTTCTTCTCCCACCTCTACCTCTTGTTTATTGGCTGTAACAAGTCACGTCCAGCAGAACCTGGGGTTTTCACCCAGCAACAGTATCAAGCAAAAGCTGGTCAATGAATAAAGAAGACCAAAGAAGAACTGAAGCCTTTGAATTACGGTGTTGACGAAGAATACTGAATATACCGTGGACTGCCAGAAGAACAAACAAATCTGTCTCGGAAGAAGTACAGCCAGAGTGCACCTTAGAAGCAAGGATGGCGAGACTTCATCTCACATACTTTGGGTATGTTGTCAGGAGGGACCAGTCCCTGGAGAAAGACATCATGCTTGGTAAACTGATGGTCAGCGAAAAAGAGGAAGACCCTCAACAAGATGGATTGACACAGTGGCTGCAACAATGGGCTGAAACGTAGAACGATTGTGAGGATACAAAGTCTCACCATTCTCCCTCCTGAGGAGCATTCTGGCTGTACTTCTTCCAAGAAATTTGTTTGTTCTTCTGGAAGTTCATGGAATATTCAGTATTCTTTGCAAACACTGTAATTCAAAGGCATCAATTCTTCTTTGGTGTTTGCTCATTATGCATCTTTTTAACACTTTAAAGAGGTCTTTTGCGGCAGCTTTGCCCAATGCAATGCGTCATTTGAATTCTTGACTGCTGCTTCCATGAATGTTGATTGTGGATCCAGGTAAAATGAAATCCTTAACAACGTCAGTATTTTCTCTGTTTATCAGGATGTTGCTTATTGGTCCAGTTGTGAGGATTTTTAATTTCTTTATGTTGAGGTGTAATCCTCAGCCACAATTAAACATAAAACCAAAGGAAGAAACCACAACAGAAAATATTGGTATATTTGACATAAAGGTTCTAAGATTCTGCAAACCAAATACAAGAATATGGTTAAAGAGTAAGCCTCTAAGCAGGAGAACATCTCTTTGGCATAGGTATAAGTAAAAAGTTAATAGCTTTCACATAAAAAGAGCTTTTACAAATAAAGAAAAAGATCGTGCCCTCCTCCTTCATAGAAAAGTGGGTAAATGACATTAACAGGAAGTTTACAAAAGGAGAAATCTAAGAAATAGAAATTAACATAACAATAACATACCAAGTTTCAGCTATTCAAATTGGCAATAATTTTTTTAACAATAATACTCCATGTGTCTGAGAAAAAGAAAGGATAAGAAAAAGCCCATTGCTGTTGAGCCGACCCCAACTCATGGCGCCCTCATGCAGTTCAGAGTAGAACTCAGCTATGGGGTTTTCAATGGCTGAGTTTTTAGAAGTAGATTGCCGGGACAGTTTCTATGCACCTGAGGGAACTTGGCTTAAAACACACATTTAATGTTTACAGTGTCCACTTTCCTTCTGTACCAAGCCCACCATTGCTCCTGCCCCCTGCCTCTCCCCAGGAATTGAGGTTTGAGCTTGGTGGGTTATGTTTTGTGAATGGGCTAGAATTGCCCAGCCCAGCCCCAGCCCCAGCAGGGCTCCAGGGCCCTCTAAGGGCTGCAGAGACAGATGGGAAGCCAACCTGTGGCTGAGCTGATAGGAGGGTCTGTATGCACAAGGGACTCAGCGGTAAGGAGGCGCTTACAGCACTGTGCTGCCCCAGCACTGTCTTCCGGACAATCTCACAGAAACCCCAGGCCCACTTGGGCCCGTGCTTTGGGGGTCAGACAAAGGGTCTTCTGTGGGTTCCCGAGGATGCAGCCATGTTGCTCTAATTGAGCAGCGAGTCCAGGGCACCAGGCCCGGGCTGAGACAGCCTCTCTGCTCGCCCACCATCTCCTCAAGATGCGAGGCCATCTGATGCCCAGGGGTTGACGTGATAATCAAGCGCCAAAGGGACTTGGCAGTCCTAACACAAACACAGACACATGCCAGGATCATTTGGCATAAGCTACCTTTCAGGCTGGCCTGGAGGCCAGCCAAGTAACCAGGGGCAACCAGAGCCTATACCTCAGGTTCTGAGCATTTCCAGAAGCTGCAGTTTCCAAGTTAGAAGTGGAAATCTACATGGGAGAGTAGGGCAGGCTGTCCTCCCTGCCAACCCCAGCCCCTTCTGTTGTCACCTGGGCAAGTGTCTATAAGCCTCTTCCCACAGGCCTCCTAGCACCATCCTGCTCGGTGCTGGGAAGCGGGACAGACCCAGAGGGAAGGTGGGGCAGGCCTGGGCCTGTTGGCAGAATCACTGCTCAGCAGCTAGAAAAGGTTCCTGACGCTGAGCAGGCTGTTCAGTTGCTGTTTGGTGCTGTTGAGTTGGTTTCAACTCATAGCGACCCGATGTACAACAGAAGGAAACACAGCCTGGTCCTGGCCATCCTCACAATTGTTGCTATGCTTGAGCCCACTGTTGTACCCACCGTGTCAATCCATCTCGTCAAGGGTCTTCCTCTCTTTCTCTGACTCTCTACCAAGCACGATGTCCTTCTCCAGGGACTGGTCCCTACTGATAACATGTCCAAAGTATGTGAGATGAAGTCTCGCCATCCTCACTTCTAAGCAGCATTCTGGTTGTATTCCTGAGACTGATTTTTTCATTCTTCTGTCAGTCCGTGGACTAGTCAGTATCCTTCTTCAGCACCACAGTTCTTATTCTGTCTTCCTTTTTCATTGTCCAGCTTTCACATGCATATGAGGTGATTGGAAAGACTATGGCTTGGATCAGGCGCACCTTAGTCTTCAAGGTGGCATCTTTGCTTTTCAACACTGAGCAGCAGCTCAACAACAAGACCAGGACTTCTCCTGACCCAGCCTAAGGAATGTTCTGGAAAGTTCTGAAAGTAAGTGCCCACTCCAGTGTTACTAAGCTTCTTGCTGTTGTTGGGTGCCTGTGAGTTGATTCCTACTCGTAGCGAATCCATGTGACAGAGTAGAACTGCCCCATAGGATTCTCTAGGCTATAATCTTTACAGAAGCAGATTGGCAGGTCTTTCTCCCACAGAGCCACTAGTGGGTTTAAACTACCAACCTTTAGGTTAGCAGCCAAGTGCTTAACCGTTGTGCAACCAGGGATCCTTTTTTCCTCCACCACAATTCTTTCTTTCTAAGCAATTCACGGGGACTCCAGGAAGCAGCACTGAAGGTCTAAATCCTCCCAACAGCGGCTCTCATCTGCCTTTTGTCCCCAACATGCTGGACACGGCCATCAAACACTCCCATGTGACATGCCCTCAGTCTTGGGGCACACACACCAACGTGCCTTGTCTTTGGAGAAAATGCAGCGCTGAAGACACCCGACTTCATTAAATTTCAATTTCCACTCGTTAATCTCCTATCTCCATCTGCAGTTGAGAAATTCTAAATTAATTAGAATTGGCTTCTTTGTGTTCCTAAAAAAAAAAAGATTTTGTTTCAAGGACCAAGTAGGAAACTTAAGGAAAGAAATACTTTGGATTTTCAGAGCGTTTGTCTTAACTTCCACAGGCTGATTGGTAAAAGTGTTGCTGGTGTGTGCTGTCAAGCCGATTCCAACTCAGAGTGACCCTATAGGACAGAGTAGAACCGCTACGTAAGGTTTCCTAGCTGTGACCTTTATGCGAACAGATCTTCAGATCTTCTCTCCCATGGAGCCGCTGATGGGTTTGAACTGACGACCTTTCATTTAGCAGCGGAGCGCTTAACGGTTGTGTCACCCAGGCTCCTTTTGGTAAACGTGCTTGATTAAAAAAGAAAGGAAAGAAGAAAACAAACAAACAAAAACAGTGTAGGGACTTAGTGTACACAACAACAACTCAGGCCATTCTGCCAGCCTGAAGGGTGTCTGCCTCCCGCCTCACCCCCAATTCTCTGCTTGGCAGACTCTTATTCATCCCTTCAAACCCTAACTCAAACGCTGCACCATTGGTGGAGTATTTCCTGACTACACTACCCCTTCCCATCTCCAGAAACAACTAAGTGCTTTTTTTCTGATACAGTCATTCTGGTCTTAGTCCATAGTAACTGTGTCCTCTAGCCTATGTGTAGAACCTCAGCCTGTATTTTCATCTGGTATGTGCGCAAATTCATGTCTATAAATGTCTGTCTCACATAGCAGCAAAAGCAGGAACCCAGCCTTATACAGATAGTCCCCGACTTAAGTATTGTATTGCGACAAGCCACACTTATTGCTGACTGTGTTTGTTTCTCTTCTTTTTCTTTTTCTTTTTTTTTTTGGTACATCTTATTGTTAGTGGCGCCCTGGTGACACAGGGGTTAAGAGCTACGTCTGCTCACCAAAAGTTCAGCAGTTCAAACTCACTAGCCGCTCCTTGGAAACCCTATGGGACAGTTCTACTCTGTCCTATAGGGTCACTATGTGTTGGAATCAACTCGACAGCAACAGGTTGTGGTTTTATTTTTTTGTTAGTAATATATACCACATACAATGTTGCGGCATGTAATTTGCTGATGTTGTCATTCTCAGATGTTCACCAGCAGATGTTTATGTGTAATGTTTCCAACCCCTAAAGGCAAATAAAGATCAGATTTATAAAGATACAGATAATAAAAGGCAATAATAATGAAAACTAAAAAATAGAGAAAGAGAGAGAGAGAGATACTCAGCTTACATCCAAAACAACTTAGGGCAGAGTTGTTGGAATGGAACCTCGTCATAAGTTGGGGACTACCTGTACAGCTCATTGGGGTTGTCAGAAAGTGAGACTGGAAGAACCCCCAAAACTATTGCCCGAGATGATCTTTAAAACTCAAACCAAAACTTTTCCCAGAAGTTAGCATTGAACCAAACAACAGTTAGACCTAATTAGTAAAGTATGTCTGCCTTGAGCATTGACCTCTTTGAAAGATTTGTCTATGTGGGGTCCAATTGACAATAGCACCTCAAAAGGTTAGATGAGAAGCTTAGGGGGCAGGGAGTTCATGTCAATGGCAGTGGAATAAGTTGGAAAAGGATAGCAAGAAGGGTTACACAACTAGAAGAACATAACAATGTCACAAATTGCACATGTAGAATTTGTTGAAACAGTGTATACTTTGTTGTATATATTTACACAAAAGAAAAGTTAAATTTAAAAAAGTGCTGGGAATTCAAATGTAGATCCTTCATCCTTCCCCAACCCCCTAGGTAGCAGTTAAATCTGCAGACCAGTGATTCAGGGATCCCCCAGCCCCACCATGTACAACTACAGGGTTTTCTTGACCGTAATATTTACAGAAGCAGATCGTGAGGAGCCACTGGCGGGGTTTGAACTGCCAACCTTTCAGTTAGCAGCCCAGTGCCTTAGCATTTGCACCACTGGGGCTTCTCACAGGAGGTTAGTTGTGAGAATGCATGAAAACAAGCTCATTTTGGGCTATTGTTGTAGAACGAATTGTGTCCCTCAAAAACATGTGTTGAAGTCCTGGCCCCCGTACCTGTGGATGTGATCCTGTTGGAAAGATAACTTTTCTTTGGTTATGTTAATGAGATCATACCAGAGTAGCGTGGGTCCTGAACCTCATCACTGCTGAGTTATGGAAAGAGCAGAATAGACGCAGAGACACCCAGCAGGAAGACGCCATGTGAAGACAGACACACACAGCAGACGCGTCAGCAAGTCCAGGAACACCAAGGATCGTGGCAGCTTCTCGAAGCTGAAAGAGACAAAAAAGGATATCCCCCTAGAGTCACACCCTGAATTCGGACTTCTAGCCTCCTGAACTGTGAGAAAATAAATTCCTATTCTTTAAAGCCCCCGCTCGTGGTATTTTTTGTTACAGCAGCACTAGGTAACTAAGACAGCTATATTTAACCTAAAGGCAAGAATGATGATAGATTGATAATAGACCATTGATAATTTACTGCATCCAAATTTAAAATCTAGTTAGATGAAAGGATACAGACTTTGAGTCTTCTTTAAATAGGAGAGAAAGGACATAGGATATAATTTTCAGACATTTTCCTATTTTAAAAATTTTTGGGGAACAGAACCATTGCTGTCGAGTCAATTCCAACTTACAGTGATCCTATAGAAAGTTAACGGCACCAGCAATAATAACAATAATGATAATGATAATGATAATAACTTTTATCTAGTGTTTACTATGTGACAGGCAATGTTTTGGGCTCTTCATTAAATCCTCACCACCACCCTACAAGAGAGGTACCATTATCCCCGTTTCACAGATGATCAGGCTGAGATTTAGAGAGGCTAAGCAACTAGTCCACAGGGCTCAGGAGTAGTGGGGTCAAGACCTGATCCAAGATAATTCCGCAAGTGACTGCAGAGTTTCTGTTATGGTCTCACCTCTTCCTTAGGAACACGTGAGAAGACTCAGCCTTCTAAGAGCCTGGAGCCTAACTCTGACACACACACAAGGTACATTAATTGATTCGTAGCCAAAGAATGTAGTCAAGTTTGAAATGAATAAAAAGAGAGGAGGAGAGTGTGATTTTTTTTAATGTGCTGTAGAAATAATAGAGAGGGGTTTTTTTTTCCTTTTGTTTTGGTTTTAATCTGCTGTAGAAATGAAATAGAAAGGTTTTTTTGTTTTGTTTTGTTTTGTTTTTAACCTGCTGTAGACACAGGGCAAGGCATCGCTGGGCAGCACAAATGGTTAACCACTCAACTACTAAACAAAAGCTTGGTGATTCCAGTTCACCCCGAGGCACCTCAGAAGAAAGGCCTGGCAATCTACATCTGAAAAAATCAGCCACTGCAAACCTTGTGAAGCACGGTTCTACTCTGACACACATGGGGCACCATGAGTCAGAATCAACTTGGTTGTAACTGGTGGGTTGTTTTTGTTTTTGGGTAGACATAGGACTGCCTACATAGGACTTGTTATCGGGAAGGACCAGTCCCTGGAGAAGGACATCATGCTTGGTAAAATACAGGGTCAGTGAAAAAGAGGAAGACCCTCAATGAGATGGAATGACACAATGGTTTCAACAATGGGCTCAAGCATAACAATGATTGTGAGGATGGCGCAGGACTGGGCAGTGTTTCGTTCTGTTGTACACGGGGTCGCTGTGAGTTGGAACCAACCTGACGGCACCTCACAACAACAGGACAGTCTTGACCCATTCTGTGTCAGCACCTAACAGCCCAGGCCCTAGTGCCACCTCCACGTAACGTGCTGTGTGGCCTTGGTCAAGCCCCATCACCTCTCTGAACCCCAGGTTTCGTAGCTGCAATGCCATCAATAACTTCATCAAAGGTGTACAAGGTCCCCTTGTTAGACACCAGTGGAGGCATCAGCACGTAAGACCAGGTCCTGCCCTCGAGATGTTCCCGATCTTTAAATTGAGAGGGTTAGACCAGCACAGCATGCGGCCCGTAGCAGAGGGTTAATTGTGGTTGTTGTTTTCGATGAGTGTGGCTGAAGACTCTCAGAACTCCAGCGGAAGGGCCGCTGAGAAGTGCTGGTGGTGCTGACGGTGGTATGAGCGCGTAAATATTTGGCAGGGACATCTTTGTTTCCAGATTTCACAGTGCTAACAAAGTTAATTTGTAATTTAAAATCAATTATCTTCAGAGAGCCAGCCTCTGACTCTGTCTCATCTCCCTCTCTGCTATCCCCCACCTCGTCCATCGCCTTGAAGGCCTACAGCTTGGGCTGGCAAAGCACCAGGGTGAAAAGGAAGCGGTAGACTATTAGACCACCGTGCGGAGAGTCTCTAAACCATGAGTGTGTCCTCATGAATCAAAGCAAGGGAGACATGAGATGCTTAATCCCCGATTTTCATGCCACTTGTAGCCTTTATCAGCCACATTCTTTTGATGTCTTTCTCCTAGAGAAGAACCCTGCAAGGGCTAATTTTGTGTCCACTTGGATATGGTGGCCAGTGGCTGGGTCAAACACTAGTCTAGCTACTGTTATGAAGTACAGGTAATCCCCAACTTACAACATATTCAAGTTCCAGCAAACCACATAACTATCTCTTTTTTTACGATTTATGTATTTTTTCTGTATGTATGTATGTATTAAAATATATCTGCATGTTTATATGTAATGTTTCCAACACTCGAAGACAAATAAAGATCGGATTTGCAAAGATACTGATAATAAAAAGCAATACTAATGAAAACTAAAAAAAAAAAAATATGAAGTATTCGACTTAGGTCGGAACCAACTTGTGATAGAGTCTTGGGAACGGAACCCTGATGTAAACCGAGGACAGCCTGTAGTTACATGTGATGAAATCACTTAGCCTCAAGCACAGCAGATCACCTTCCATTATGTGGTGGGCCACATCCAATCACCTGAGGGCACTAAGAGCAAAAAGAGAGGTTTCTTGGGGTATAATCTGCCTCCAGACTATAAATAAACATCTTGCCGCAACTCCCTCCACCTCCCAGTCCCATGACATACAGATCTGGGGACACAAGACTGCAGGAATCACCAGTCTGTCACCTGACCCTTGTATTTTGAACTTACCAGCTGACCTCAATTATGTGATCCAGTTCCTTAAAACAAATAAATCTGTCTCATCTATCTATCCACTCACCCACCCATCTACCCATCCATCCATCCAAGCACTCATCCATCCTTCTATCTATCCATCTATCTATCCATCCATCTATTTAAACCAAAACCAATTGCCCTTCAGTCAATTCTGACTCACAGCAACCCCACATGTGTCAGAGTAGAACAGTGCTCCATAGAGTTTTCAATGGCCGATATTTCAGAAGTAGATCAGCAGGTCTTTCTTCCAGGGTGCCTTTTGTGGACTCAAATCTCCAACCTTTCTGTTAGCAACTGAGCATATTAACCATTTGCACACTCAGGAACTATGTGTGCATGTGTATATATGTATATCCATAAAACTATAGACATAATTGGTTCTGTTTCTCTAGAGAACCCAAAGACAAACCCCAAATCTCTCAGCTGTCCAATGCCGGGATCCTCAGTGAGGGGCAGCTCTTGCACCGAGGACCCTATGGATACGTCCAAGCTGTATGACCTTGGGGTAACCTCTTCATGTCCCCAAGGCTCAGGTTTTCCATCTATAAAATGAGGATAATATGAGTTACCTCAAAGATCTGTTGTGAGATTTAAACTAGAAAACAGCTCCTGGTAGGTAATTACTAGGACAGGAAAACTGTTGATATCATTGTGATTCGAGCTACACTGTTTTAAAGAACACTTAACCCAAATATAACTGGGCCAGAGGTCCAATCTCTGCATAGAGTAGCTCTGGAATAAACAATAATTTGGTAGTCAGAAATAATTAAAATAATTAAAAACAAATGTAAACCTTTTCTGAAATCTCTTAAAGAACACTGAAGGAGATTTAATTCATATTCTACAGCAAAACTTCTTAAAAGCATCATTCCCTAGTCAGTCCCCTCTCAACCTTCAACACTTCCTCTTGACACTGTGCAGTATATGATCTTTTCTTTTCTTTTCCTTTTTTCATTTTCCAGCCTTTCCCCTGACTTCCTGACTCTACTCTTTCCTCCTTCTAGTGGATCACTCCATTCCTGAATACGGTGCCTTTCCTAGCCTGTAGGGACCTTGTAGTTCTCCAGTTCTTTCTGCTCCTTGCACTGCCCAGGCTACAGATCTGAGAGGCCAGCGGGATAGAACATGAGTTTTACTGTGAGTCTTCCTGAGAAGGTCTGGAGAGTGGAAAGGGCTACAAATACTCCCATATTAATCAAATGTGTTTCTATTCCACCAAAAAACCAAATCTGCTGCCGTGGAGTCAATTCCAACTCATAGTGACCCTATAGAACTGCCCCATAGGGTTTCCAAGCAGCTGGAGGATTCAAACTGCAAACCTTTTGGTTAGCAGCCAAGCTCTTAACCACTGCACCACCAGGGCTCGGTGTTCCTATTACACTTTGATAATTTGAATCTCTTTCCCAGAGGTGCACAAAATCGGGGACTCTCCTAGCTACTGGGAGTCCCTGGCTGGTGCAAACATGCTCAGCTGTTAATCAAAAGGTTGCAGGTTTTAGTCCACCCAGAGGCACTTGGGAAGAAAGGTCTGGTGACCTACTTGCAAAAAGTCAACCATTAAAAGCCCTATGGAGCCCAGTTCTACTCTGACACGCATGAGGTGGCCACAAGTCAAAGTCAACGCAATAGCAACTAGCTGCCTGTCTTTGCTATAAGCTAGGGCTTCAAGCTCCAAATCCCCATCTGGTTTCTTGCCTGGAGAACGGTCCTGAACCACACATGCCTGAACCACACATGCCTTGAAGGCCCTTCTGGCCCATTAACATAGGCTAGAAAGAGGCCAGAGAATCCTGTTTCAGAATTCCCCCTTGCAGGCCCTTCTGGATCTTCCAGCTCCCCCTAGGAGAGAAGAAATGGGAAGAACCCTTCTACCCTGAAGTCAACTGCCTACTCCTTTCTGGAGGCCTTACCCCGTTTGGAGAAGGCAGCTCTCAAACAGGACTGTTTGACAGCCACCCAGGAGGAAAGAGCACAGGAGAGGATTGAAAGGAGGAAGCAGCCTCATGCTCCTAGATCTACTCTAATAAAAATTTCCATGTCCTGCTTGAGTGGCCCTTCTCGTTTTTTTTCCCAGGTCTCTATTTTATCCAGAAACCCTGGTGGCATTGTGGTTAAGAGCTACAGCTGCTAACCAAAAGGTTGGCAGTTCGAATCCACCAGGCTTTCCTTGGAAACCCTATGGGGCAGTTCTATCTATCCTATAGCGTAACTATGAGTCAAAATCGACTCAAAAGCAATAAGTTTGGTTTTGGGGTTTTGTTTTTTTTTTTAATTTTCTCTTTTTTCTATCTACTGCAAAAGACCTCTGTAAAGTGTTGAAAAACAAAGATGTCACCTTGAAGACTAAGGTGCACCTGACCCAAGCCATGTGTTTTCCATCATCTCATATGCATGCGAAAGTTGGATGATGAATAAAGAAGACCAAAGAATTGAAGCCTTTGAATTGTGATGTTGGTGAAGAACATTGAATATACCAGTGACTGCCAGAAGAATGAATAAATCTGTCTTGGAAGAAGTACAACCAGAATGCTCCTTAGAAGGAAGGATGGCAAGACTAGGTCTTACGTACTTTGGACATGGTGTCAGGGGGGATCAGTCCCTGGAGAAGGACATCATGCTTGCTAAAGTAGAGGGTCAGCAAAAAAGAGGAAGACCCGCAGTGAGATGGATTGACACACTGGCTGCAACAATGGGCTCAAGCATAACCATTGTGAGGATGAAGCAGGACCAGGCAGGGTTTTGTTCTGTTGTACATAGGGTTGCTGAGTTGGAACCAACTCGCTGGCACCTAACAACAACAAAAATTTTATTTTCTGTATCAGGATGGACTGAAGGAAGAAACCTTGAACTCCCTCTAAAAGAAAGAAAGGGTATGTAAATCAAAGTTCTGCCCAGGCCATTGTGGGCATTTATAAGATAGAGTCTGTTGTATTTGCAGTTTGGAACAGCAAAGGGTCCACTGAAACCTCTGCACCTCACATCAAAAGCCCAAGAGCACTGCCACCATGTGAATGTGAGCAGGACCCCATCACCAATTCCCTCAGATGAAAGCCCATCACTCAACAAGCCACTCCAAGGGTCTTCAGGTCCCCATTAGCATTTAATGCTATTCCTATGGTAAGTGATGGCTGAGTTCAGCTCATTTGGAATGGATCTGGGTTTGGTTTGCCCGTGGAAAGAGATGCATTAGTGTGATTGAACGGGGGTTCATCAGGCCAGCACATGTCACTGGAGCTGCTCCAGACGATTATGGACAGCAGCAGATGATCTTTCGAAAATGATGAAGGCACGTCTAGATGAGATCGTGCTGTTCCGTAAAGGTGTGTCGGGGGGAGGGGGTCACAGCTTTGCACAGTCCAAAGACAGCCAGCTCTGAAGTCCGGATGCAGATCAGGAGGATGCTCTTGGGTAAAAGGAAGCTTACTGTTTTGTGCCTTTGATGGAGACATAGACACCACTGCAAGTCTAAATGAAAATAAGAAACGAACAAGGGGAGGAGAATGGGAGAAACTGTCTGCTATGTTCCAGGCCCTAACTGATTAATTAAACTGTTGGCATAGTAGTTAAGAAGCCTGGCTGCTAACCAAAAGGTGGGCAGTTCAAATCCACCAGCCGCTCCTTGGAAACTCTATGGAGCAGTTCTACTCTGTCCCATAGTGTTGCTATGAGTCAGGGTCAACGGGTCCTCAAGAGTGAAAACCACATCTTGTTCACTCTATTTTCCCAGCCCCACCATGGCCCCTGGCACATAGTAGAAACTCAAAGACTTGATGAATGAATGAATGAATGAATGAATGGCCAAACTTTGCTAGATCCCAAGCCCAGGTGGTACAATGGTTAAGTGCTCTGCTGCTAACAGGAAGGTTGGCAGTTCGAACTCAGCCAGCAGCTCAATGGGAGAAAAGACCTGGCCATCTGCTCCCATAAAGATTACAACCTGGGAAACCCTACGGGGCAGTTCTACTCTGTCACATTGGGACACGTTGGGTTGCTATGAGTCGAAATCGACTCAACAGCCCCTAACAACAACAAAACTGAACAGATGCAGAGTCTTAAGTGGGAAAAAATAAAATAAACAGAACAACCTCACTACATTATAAATATAGCAGCATGATGTAATATCATGTAGTCATTAAAAATAACGATGGAAATTTTGTACAAATGGGAAAAATGCAACATGTTAAGTGTAAATGACGGAATGCAAAGTGGCATAAACAATAAAAGTATACACACGAAGAAAGGAATAGGCCAAATAAAAACCATGGCATGGTGGGTGGAGGGGTTATAGCCATGTTATTATTTTTAAACTTATTTAATATTTTCACATTTCCTTTCTAAAGTTCTTAAGGGAAAGGACTGAGATGACAAAGGAATATCTAGAGAGGAAAAGGAACAAAAAAACAAACAGATCTGAGTGAGCTTGACCCAACAGCAGTAGTTGGGGCCTTCCAGAGACCCCTGGTACCAAAGGATGAAGAGTTAATTAAGTGCTAACGGTCCCTTGATAAGTGCTTTTTGATGGTGATGATGATGATGATGATGGCAATGATGATACAGTTGGGCTGTGCAACAATGAATTAAACAGGTTGAAAAGAATTCTATTACTTAAAATTGATGCTGAAAATGAAGGTAGATGGATAATCTAGACAGACTCAAGGACCGGAATTGCTGCTGATACACGCAGTTTGGTAGTGAGTGTCGGAGGAGGAGTTTGCACACACGTGAGTCTAGGCTGATCCTCAGACCGTGAAACCTCCATCCCAGCATACCGTCATCAAGTGACTGCTCTTCCTGAGGCCTCAGTTTCCCTGCCTGTGAAATGAAAACGCTGCACTGAGGAATCTCTAAGAGACTTTTCAGCTCTGACAGTTTCCAAATGAACTGAGCCATATCAGCACCTCAGAAGTTATGAAAAAGGATAGGAATAATCCAACTTTGAATGTCTAACAGGGCCCCCTGTTGCAAAAGGATTTCCATGAAGACCGTTTTTAAATTAATCTGCTGCATATTGCAGTGTTCACCATAAACATATGAATACAAACAAGAGAAATTCATGTAAATATATAATTATATTGTGCACATTATATAAATGTCATATAAACTCTGAGAGGGTAGAAACAAACCATGACTACAGATAATCATGAATAAATAACCTGTTATGCTTAGCTGTTTCTTGAACCACAAGGCTTGCATTATGGAAAATAATTTAGATCACCCCCCTCATCTTGGTTGGTTTTTGTGTCTGTCTTATCCACACACAAAATGCAAAGCAGCAGTCATTTCGATGGGATATTTCAGAAGATGTAAAAGTACCAGTTTTTTTGTGTCTAAGGTTCTCATGCTGCTGTAACAGAATTGCAAGAAGGGACGGTCAGAGAGGCCAGAGGAGCCTTAGAGGACCCTGAGGGCACGGTGGAGAGAAATGGGACAGCAAAACAAGATGGTGGCCATTCACAAAACATAACTGAGGTTGGCTTCCTCTGGTGCCATTAAAGGGGTTCTAGCACAGAGGAGGACCAACAAAAGACAGCTCTTGAACTCACTGATAAACAGGAAGCCTGAGAAATCAGACCCTAGTGAGGTGATAGGGGCCTGGGGTGACCAAGGAGAAAGGCAGGTCCACCAAGGGGGCATTCAGAGAGAATTTCTTACAGTTCTTGCAAGATTGAATGAATGCTGAGAAAATTTGGCAGAGTGGGGAAGCTAAACCCAGGCGAGTGCACCTCTAAGTCTTGCAAGTAACCTAGAAGGAAATAGAATACCACTGGTTGGGCGTTAGAGGGATGGGTTTTCATGTTGTGAGCACCCACACATTCTCAGAGTCTACACACTTGATGTGACTCTATGAGGGTGTCACAGAGCATTTTCTGTTTATACGGCATCTCATTACGATGTTGTGGGAAAGAGGAAGGTTGCCATGTTTCAGAGATGCGCACTAGAGTTGGGAAAGGGAAGGAGAGATCAAACACCAGCCAAAGAGGGGCAGGCCCAGACGGTGGCTCTGCTCCAGGTGTATTGGTTAAAAATTGATCTAGTGAGGATCAATTACCTGATTTTCTGGATGTTCCATGCCGAACAATTGATCTTGTTACACTAGCACAACTGGTTCTCTGAGAAGGTAAAAACTTGAAGGAAGATTTTAAATAACCTTGGTGATTATTTTACTTAGCTGACTTGCCAGATACACTTCATGATGATGATGGTGATGGT
>NW_004443981.1:15379256-15381571 GCF_000243295.1 Trichechus manatus latirostris
TGGTGGTGGTGGTAGTGGTAATGATGATGGTGGTAATGATGGTGATGATGGTGGTGGTGGTGATGGTGGTGATGATGGTGGCGGTGGTGTTGGAAGTGGTGGTGGTGGTGGTGGCAGTGAAGACAACACCAGCTGTGATGCCAACACCAACCATGATAGCAAAAATGAGCACTCCCAGGGTGTCAAAGTAGATGAGGATAAGACCGAAGTCTTCAGGGAAAGATCAGCCATCGTGGTGACTCTGCCGCTACTACCTGGGTCACCTGGGCTTACCCTGTCTGGGGTTGAGCTTCTTCATCTCTAGAACAGGAATGATAAACGTGTCTCAGAGTATGGCTGCTTGCCACTACGATTATAGGACATGCCCAGCACAGGGCCCGACCCCTAGTTAATACTCTGCATTCAGTAGCTATTGTCTTTATTCTTGGGATCCCATTTTACAAAACTCTTTGCATAGACACTGTCTGGTGTTTGCAACCATCTTGTCCCCAAATAACTTGTTGGTATTGTCGTTAGTTGCCACTGAGGTGATTCTGACTTGTGGCAACGCTGTGTGTGAGTATAACACCTCCGTAAGGTTTTCAAGGCTGTGACCTTTTGGAAGCATATTGCCAGGCCTGTCTTTTGAGACAACTCTAGGTAGGTTCCAACTGCCAACCTTTTGGCTGGTAGTCTAGCACTTACCTGTTTGTGCCACCCAGGGACTTATCTGTCCCGCTGCAAAAACATGGAAACAGCAGCTCTAGAGAGGCCCGGATTGATACCTTATAAATTGCTACACCCCAACCCTGTATAAAGGACCCCCACTTTTTCTCCAGCCATTTGAGGATTGCATAGCCCAGAGAATATGCGTGTTCCACGTAAGCTGTTTAATGTGTAGATGTTATACCCTAAACAAAGATAGCTCTAATGAATTCACAGTCAACCTTTTCAGCCCTGCGATAGAAAAAGATTTTCAGTCACTTTAGCCCCAGCTACATTTGCACCCAGGGTCAACCTAAGAAAAGGACAACACATTAATCTTTGTCCTCCTTGTGTTTAACAACCTCTCAAGCAATCCATAGCACGACACGAAGAGAAACTCAAAACCTTAAAACGCCATCTATCTGGTCCCCAATTAAAACATAATCTTTTTAAGCTGCCAATACGCACTGGGCAGAATCAATAGGGGGGAAGATTATGAACGGCGTTTCCTAGCGATCTGGTCCCACAGGGAATGGATTGCTGCTGTCATGTCCGGAGGGAGGGGGAGTGGACCCCTAGGTGACTGCCGGGTGGAGGGAAGGGCTGCAGCTAACTTCACTTTGCCCTTTGGTTTCACTGATGTGGATGTCATATCTGTGATGATATCCATGGAGGTGATGGTGTTTTTAATTCGTGTTAAACCTTAGTGCATTTTACAGGAAAAGAATTAAGCAAACATCCTGGCATTAAATGGATATTTGCAAGTGTAAGCTCTGTGCCAGGCACCGTGCTAAGTGCTGAACAATTGCGAGGCTCCCCTTTTAACACTTGAGAAGATTTTGCACAGGTGGAAGGAATCTGGACCGGATTCAGGGCTCCTGGCACCGAGGCTTCGATGTGTTCCCGTTTCACCAGTCTTCAAGTGTGGACGTGAGTCCCACCAGCTCTGGACCTCACATCTGTTGGGGCCTCACAGATGTGAAGCGGCCCCTGACTCCAGCAATATCCACACTCCAGCATAGCTCAGGGCTTCTCTCTGAAACATCTGCCACATAGAATGAGGATGAGACGTGTGGCTGCAGCTTAATTCACAAGAGTCAGTGGATATACTTTTATTTGGTGGCTCCAGCCTGCATTTTCACTAAGTCTAAGCCAGCATGGTGGATTGTCAGCTGTGTTCTGATTTACTAATCTAAAAAAAAAGTCAGCATTGGCTCGTAAACTGGCTTCTCCCTCGCCATCTCTTTAAGATCTCTACATTTCATGTTTTGAACGCCATCCAGGTTAAGGAGTGTTTGTGGGAGAGACGTTAACAGTTAGCGGGCATCTAATGCTTATCAGGCACTGTGACCTTGCTCCTTAGAATGCTCCTTAGAAGCGAGGACGGTGAGACTTCATCTCACTTACTTTGGACATGTTATCAGGAGGAACCAATCCCTGGAGAAAGACATCATGGTAAAGCAGAGGATCAGTGAAAAAGCAGAAGACCCTCAATGAGATGGATTGACACAGTGGCTGCAACAATGGGCTCAACCATGCCTACTATTGTGAAGATGGCACAGGACTGAGCAACTTTTTGTTCTGTTGTATGTAGGGTCGGTACGAGTTGGAACTGACTCAATGGCACCTAA
>NW_004443981.1:15386353-15387744 GCF_000243295.1 Trichechus manatus latirostris
CTCACTTGCTTTGGAGATGTCATCCGGAGGGATCAATGACTGGAGGAGGACATCCTGTTTGATAAAACAGAAGGTTGGTGAGGGAGACTCTCGGTGAGATGGACTCTAACATGCTAGCCGTTGTGAGGATGACCGAGGACTGGATAACCTTTCCTTCGGTTGTATACAGGGTCGCCGTAAGTCAAAGTCAACCCAACAGCAGACAACAACAACAATAACTGAATCAAGCAAGCCATACCGTACACAGGAATAGTCTGTCCCTCTCCCTTAAAAAATACGTAAATACCCAGTGCCCATGTATCATCAATAAGTTATGAGATCTCCTTTTTCCTGATTTTTACTCTGCGCTTGACTTTTTCAAAACATACATGCGCCAGAGATTGTAAACAGAGTGACTCAGAAAGAGGAAATGGTGAAAAATGCAAATGCAATTTTCAATTTCCTTTTAACAAACAAAACAGAAAAAAATAATAATAAAGCAAACATTTTAAAACTTGCCAAAATTATCCCCGAGAGCCGGCAGTCTAAAGTCAGTTAAGACACAGGCTAGCCTCCCTCGGCTGCTACTAATTTTCTAATGAAAAAGGTGAGGGTGACCTTCAGAAGGGATGTAAATAGTCTTTAAAAAAAACCCAGTGGGCCTGTGTACCTCTAAACACAAAGGCACCCCTCCCGCCTCCCTCGTGTGGTAAAGGTTGCTCCTCAAAGTCAGTAAGTAACGTACGGTAATGGATTTCAAAGTCAAAAACCTAATGCAAATCTCCGTATTTGCTTATCCACTCTCTGAAGTCCCGACAGATTAAGTTTGGAAGTATTTTCATAGATCGTATCTACATAATCTAATAGAGATGATTTCAGGAGCAGAGAAATGTTTCCTGCCTTGGCCTCGCCACAGCGCCTCTCTTCCCCAATAACATCAGGAAAGCATGCGTTTTTGTTTGAATTTTTTTTTTTATTTCATCCAATTTATAGGACAATGTTGAGGATGATAAATAATATTCTGCTTCTGTAGAGAGGTCTTTCTCTTGGCAAAAGTACTGGGGAGAAATGGGGGATTCGGAGGATAAGAGCCCTCGTTTCTGTGAAGCTTATATAACAAGATTAACTTTGTTAAAGGGCATTTAGGAATCGTGTCATTTACATCTTGGCAAAGCATAATACATCACCCCTGCGAGGTTCCACTTGTTTAAATATTGCATTTTAAAAGGTGCATCGGGCTGGTAACTTCATCAGCACCCAGCCTTCCCTGACAGGAATGGATTCTCTAGACCAGCCATTACACCCAGGGCTTGAAGCAAAGGAAGGCTTCACCTCTTCTCTTGAGAAGGTGCCCTGCTTTGTTGCATGACCTGTTTCCATGAAGGTACACAAGGCCCTCGTGAGATTTTCCC
>NW_004443981.1:15388871-15389715 GCF_000243295.1 Trichechus manatus latirostris
AGTAGATGGACAACTGAATCAGACCCACCGGACAGTGAGCAATGCCAGGAAGAAATCCAATAGGAAGACCCTACAGAGAGGGGTGGGATGGGAGCTGCTTCAAGAGAGAGTGAGCACAGAACAGAAGGAAGGGAGGAGTCCTGCCAGGCACGGAACGGGGGGAAGAACATTCCAGGTAGAGGGAACAGCAAGTGCCAGCGTGCCAAGACAGGTCAGCAGGTGAAATCAAGGCAGAAGGAGGAAGTTGGTGTGGTAGAGCACCAGGAGCAGAGAGGGAAGGGAGAGGAAGAGGGGAGGCAGGCTCCGGCCTTGGAGAGCAGGTTGGATTTTATTTTAAGGATAGTGGGAATCCACTCCAGGGTTTCTAAACCGAAATGAATGAAAGAGTGAAAGTGAATACGAATGAATGAATGGGATCCATGAAAGAACTTTCTAAAAGCAGTACAGCCAGACTGTTCCTTAGAAGCCAGGATGGTGAGACTACATCTCACATACTTTGGACATGTTGTCAGGAGGGATCTGTCCCTGGAGAAGGACATCATGCTTAGTAACGTACAGGGTCAGCAAAAAGGAGGAAGACCCTCGAGGAGATGGATTGACACAGTGGCTGCAACAACGGGCTCGAGAATAACAACGATTGTGAGGATGGTGCAGGACTGGGCAGTGTTTTGTTGTGTTGTATACGGGGTCACTGTGAGTCAGAATGCACACAACAGCACCTAACAACAACAACATACATCATACGCACCTGTCAGGGGAGCTAGAAGGTGGTGCAGAGTCCAGAGGGACATACATGTCCCTCAGAATCCTGCCCCCAGGGTACAGAGGGACATATGTGCCCCAC
>NW_004443981.1:15392183-15393716 GCF_000243295.1 Trichechus manatus latirostris
TTTTTAGAGGCCCAGGTCACCTCCACAGCCTTAGCTCCCGTAGCATGACACCTGTGCCTGGGTGTTTCTTTGGCTCTGAGTGGGTGATTGATTAGCCGGCAAAGCCTTACTATCGTTCCAGCCAGGGCAGTGTCTTCCCCTCTGTGAAATCCTGGCATTTCAGAGGCAACATCCCCACCTGCAGATGTTTATCAAAGGTGAGAGGTGAAGGGGATGCTCACTGAGCCATAAGGCTCACCTCCGAGAAGGTGGGTCGGCAGGCCTCTTCCCTCTTCCTCCACGCCTGCTGAGGTGAGAGCAATTAAGACAGTGTGAACGAGGGAATGATGACCTGCTCCCAAGCCCCCGTGATACCCACCCTGGACAAGCCACTCAGGCAACACTTTTGTCCTGGACACCCTTTGTGCCAAACTCCCACCTACGCCACCTCCACCAGGAACCCTCCCTGCTTATCCCATCCCAGCCCAATCCTTCTTGCTGCCTGCACCTCCCTTCAGCACTTCTTGCTGATGCTGTCAGGAACAAGCAAATCTTTTGCCTACCACCTGTGCCTGGGTGTTTCCTTAGCTCTGCGTCAATGACTGATCAGCCCGCAGAGCCTTACGATTATTGTTCCAGCAAGCGCAGTGTCTTCCCCTCCATGAATTCCCTGATAGGAGCCTTTAGATATCACCACACAGCAAAGAAGGCCTTGCAAATAGCGGGTGCACCCAAAAGCTTTTGCAGATGAATGGCGTGAACTCCTACGCACCCATCAACACCAGGGAGCCTCGTGCTCCGGAAAGGCTTTAGAGTAGGGACCAGGATGAATTCATCTCTGGGGTCCCAACTCCCGGCCCAGGACCTGGGATGGATTAGCTGTTGGAATCGCATCTGCAGAACCTTGTTCTCAGGCACTGGACTTTCCCACTTGGTGTGAAGCATGTGGTGGACAAGGGGGAGTCAGTCCCTTGCATACAGAGGCTGTGTGTCTGTCCCTGACACCTCTGTCCCCTAATGCAGTTCCTGGCACATAGCAGGTGCTTGGTAAACATTTGATTACAGAATGACTGAGGAAGACACGTGTCTCTCCTTTCTCCTCCTTGGCCCCATTGCTCATTCCACTAAACTTTATGGGCCCCTGGCACACCCTGACATTGTACTGGGGGTGACAGAAAAAAATCTCTGCCCTCCGGAAGGCGGAAGAAGGAACTAATGGATATTGAGCCTTGTTTTTTAATCCTCACAAGTGCTTCATATGTTGGGTAATCTCATTCCACGTTGCCAATGAAGAAAAAGGATTAGTCAGGCACAGTCAGTTGTCCAAGGTCATGAAACTAATACGTGATGGGGCTTCAGTTTGAATCAAGGGCGATCTGACTCCAGAATCCACTTCACTAGGCTTCCTTGCTCCAAAACAATTTTTAAAAGGAAACAACCAAATAATGCTAAGTGGATGGGCGTGGAGCTACAGGACAGAAAAACGAACAGCTGTAATTGATTAGGAAAGAGACGGGCCACTGCCAGCCGGGCCAGGAAATAGATAAGCAACAG
>NW_004443981.1:15394733-15402513 GCF_000243295.1 Trichechus manatus latirostris
GTGCAAGAGTCTAGAGACTACCTGACCGGACACGTGCATGCAGACTTGAGCTTATTAGTGGTGCCCAGCGGTGGGCGGGAGGGAGGGGATCAGGGACCCAGTGCTTAGGAGACCCTGCGCTTCCGTCAGGATGAAGGGAAAGCTGGAAAGGGATAATGGCGATGGTTGCACAAGATGATGAATTAAAAAAAAAAACCTCTATACAAACCTTCTTCGTGTGTGTGTATTTATACAGATGTAGATGCATAAATTTGTAATCTCAGAGATGTTTATGAAGCACATGAATTATTTTATCAGTAAAGAAAATATAATAAAAATCAATAGTTTTCAAAGGGCCTGGGACTCTGCATCAGAGTCCAAATAATAGCAAGAGGTCCTTGTTCCTGATTTTCTGATGGGGTACTGGAGGCCCCGTGAGGCAGAGGTGGTTCAATGGTAGACTTCTCACCTTCCATCAGGAGACCAAGGTTCGATTCCCAGCCAATGCCCTTCTTGCGTCGCCACCACCCGTCAGTGGAAGCTTGGGTGTTATTATGACGCTGAACAGGTTTCAGCGCAGCTTCCAGACTAAGATGGACTAGGAAGAAAGGCCTGGCGATCTACTTCCATAAACCAGCCAATGAAATCTATGGGTCACGACGGTTGGAGCCACAACCAGTCGTGGGCATGGCACGGGACCGGGCTTGGAGTTGTCACGAGTCGTGGGCCGACTTCATGGCCGTTAAAAACAGCCTGCAATCCCGTCTCATGGGACAGGACGGAGACAGGGTCTAGGACCAGGTCATGGAAACCCACGCCGTGGCGAGGCCAGAGCCCCTGGCACACTCCTGGGAGGTGACGGTGAGAGCCAGCGCTTGGCGGACCAGCTGTAAGTCCTCCTGAGAGGATCTGCAGACCCTGAGCATCCCCGCTCGGCGTGACGGCTAACGTCAGCCTTGGGAATAGGTGCCCCATGGCACATTCAATGTCCCTGGGACATTCTTAATATGTGCTGCTCCCCTGGACAAACACAAGAAACCGGGCCCTTTACATATGAGGAGTATGAAGTGGGGGAGAGAGGTGATTAAAGGAATTAGAATGGGCTTTAGAGTCGCTAAGGAGCCCTGGTGGTGCAGTGGTTAAGCGCTCGGCTGCTAACTGAAAGGTCGGTGGTTCCAACCCACCAGCCACTCTGAGGGAGAAAGATGTGGCAGTCTGCTTCCGTAAAGATTGCAGTCTTGGAAACCCTAAGGGGCAGTTCTGCTCTGTCCTGCAGGGTTGCTGCGAGTTGGAATCGACTCAATGGCAATGGGTTTGCAGTACCTTTAGGTGATGGAAGTCCTTTCTGGGACTGAGATGTAGAGGTGGAAGTCACCCCCCTGAAGGGCCGCAGGAGGAAGAGGATGAGACACACAGCAGGAAGAGGCGCGAGGTCTCCGAGCAGGAAGAGCAAGAGCAGGGTGTACCACCTGGTCTTCTGTAGAAGGTCGGGCCCAGCACACAGAGCCCACGCCCTCCAGCCTCCCGCCCCAGAGCAGGGCCTGCCCAACCACAGAGCCTCCTCAGGCAGCAAGGACCATGGCAGCCCTGGACCCGGAAGAGCCTCCGCACTGCAGCCTCACGCTCCAGCTCCCAGCTCCCAGCTCGCTCCAGCTCCATCCAGCCCTCCCAAGCTCTTCACCTTTCTCAGGAACGTGTTCTTCTTTAGTGACATTTCTAGGTTTCAATAGATCTTAAAACAATACTAAAATTTAGAAATTCAAATTCCGCCTGTAATCCCACATACAAGGGCAGTCAATGGTGGTTCAGTGGTAGAATTCTCCCCTTCCATGCAGGAGACCAGGGTTCGATTCCCGACCAAACCACCTCATGTGCAGCCACCACTCATCTGTGGAGGCTTGTGTGTTGCTGTGACGCTGAACAGGTTTCAGCGGAGCTTCCAGGCTAAGACAGTCTAGGAAGAAAGGCCTGGTGATCTACTTCTGAAAATCAACCAGTGAAATCACAACCATCCAATGTGCCACTGATCACGGGGATCAAGCAGGACCGAGCATCATGTCGTTTCACTGTGCCTGGGTTCGCCGTGCTCTGGGGGCCCCCTTGATAGCAGCTAACAACAGCAACCCCACACACACTCCACAAAAGCCTTTTCCGTCTTTCTCCTTCCCTTTCATCTTTTCCACCACTTAGTCTCTGCCTCTCGCGTGTTTACCTGACTACACTCTGCTCTTTCTTTAGCATGCACTTTGAAGGGCTTCTCCTCGAAGAAGGCTTCCTTACCCTCCCCAGTGGGCTTAGGGGCCCTCCCATGCTCCCCCAGCCTCACACACACAGTGCTGTCTCATCGGTCGCCTCTTGCCTCCCCACCTTCCGGGGGCTGCTAGAAGGCAAGGACCTTGTGTATCCATTGGTTTAACACCCCCACTTAGCATATGGCCAGGCACACAGCGTTGCTGAAAGAAGGAAGGAATTAAGCCAGCTGGGATGATGATGATGATGGTAGCTTCTGTACAACAGAGCGAAATGTTGCCCAGTCCTGGGTTGTCCTCACAATTGCTGGCAAGTTAGAGTCCACTGTTGGGGGCACTGTGTCAATCCGTGTCACCGAGGGTCTCCCACCTGGACCTCTGCTTCAGCACACATGGTGTCCTCCTCCAGCGACTGATCCCTCCTGATGACATGTCCAAAGCAGGTGAGTGGGACAAGGTTCTGCAGTATTCCCTCAGGTTTTCATTGGCTAATTTTTGAAAGTAGATCGACAGACCTTTCTTCCTCGTCTGCCTTAGTCTGGAAACTCCACTTACGCCTGTCCACCATGGGTGACCTTGCTGGTGCTTGCAATACCAGTGCCATAGCAAGCCACCAAAGGAGGACAGATTGATAGGTGGGTGGCAGAAACCAGCTGTAATTGTGTTATGAAACACATTTTGTGGGTGATTTTTCTCTAAATATTCTAGCAGTGGTTGTCCACTTTTCAACCCAGTAAATCATACTTGGTATTTTTAATGGCTGTATGATATTCAATCCAATCCTCACTCCTACGGGTTTAGAGCCACACACCAGCATTCACAGATTCAGAGGGTCATGAAATGTAAGTGGACATCTACGCTAACCCGCCCCTTTGACAGATGAGAAAACCGAGGGACCGAGGGACCAAGGGACCGAGGGACCCAGGTACAAGTCAGAAGTGGAGCCCCATTGAGTACCCAGAGCCCACACCCCACCCAGGCCCCTTCCCCACACCCTCCTCTCTCCAAGTCACAACAAAGAAACTCTTCTTTATTAGTTAGACTTCTGCAGAGTTTTAAATCAAACTGAAGCATTCAAATCTTTAAAGTTTGATCAGCTGAGAAATAAGGATATTAAATATGATTAAATATGATTGCATTTGAGGCTACAGACTGTTCTTCCATTACCTGCTTTGATTAAAAAAAGCTATCTGGGCTGTGAGGTAGAAAAGTTAAATGCGACAAGGAAAAAAAAACAAGCCCCCAAGTTTGCTGTCATTCCAACTTTTTGTGAGAAAATAGTATTATTTAAAATGTGTTCGTCACATCAGGAACACATGAGTTAGCATCTGCACTTAATATTCTCCGTCTCTCCCCTAATTGCTAAAAATAAGAACGATTAGGAAGAAGAAAAAGTTATTCCTATGATTCTTTGGGGAAGGTAAGAAAGGCTACATTTTGTAACGGAACGTAGACCAGAAGCTCTGATTCCTAAGTTGAAATGTAATTGGTGCAATATTGAAGTTTAAATAGTAATAAAGGTTTTCGTCCTCAGGTTATAAGGGGAAAATTACCCATAACGTTGTTTGGATTATAATATCTGAGCTGCTAGCTAGTCTGTCTTTTTCCCAAGATGCTTATTATTGTGTTTGTTCTGCTGATTTTCCACACTTGACCCCTTCGCTTCCAGGTTTTGTGAATGATCCTCCTAAACTTCAGGGAAGCTTTCAGAGAGGCAAGGGGACCTTATGCTGAGCAAAATAGATTCAGACAGAGAACTAGAAGGAGGGTGTGCAAGACAACATTTTTTTAAATAGACTTTAATGGTGCAGTGGTTAAGAGCTATGGCTGCTAACCAAAAGGTCAGCAGTTCGAATCCACCAGCCGCTCCTTAGAAACCCTATGGGGCAGTTCTGCTCTGTCCTATATGGGTGCTATGAATCAGAATCGACTTGACGGCAAGGGTTTGGTTTTTTTGGAGGGTAGGTTTACTTTTTAGAGCAGTTTTAAGTTTAAAGACAAATTGTACAGAAAGTACAATGCTCGTATGCCCTCCCCCCCACAGAATTTCTCCTGTTATTAACATCTTGTATTTCTGTGGGGCGTTTGTTGCAACTGATAAACCAATTTTGATACATTATTATTAACTAAAGATCACAGAAGGAACGGTGAAGCTCTGGGCTGTTAACTGAAAGGTTGGCGGTTCCAACCGTGGGGAAAAATGTAGCAGTCTATTCCATGAAGATGAGAGCCTTGGAAACCCCTTGGGGTAGTTCTCCTCTGTCCTACAGGGTTGTTACGAGTTGGCACCGACTGGACAGCAGTGGGTAAAGCCCGTAGCTCACATGAGGGCTCACTTTCTGTGTTGCACAGCCCGGTGGGCTGTGACAAACGCATAATGTCGTGTGTCCACCACCAAAGCATCACCCAGAACAGCTTCACGGCCCTAAAAGTGCCCTGCGCTCCCTTCGCCGATCCACCTCCCCTACCCACGGCAACCCCTGACCTCTTCCCCTCTCGCTAGTCTCGCCTTTTCAGAATATCAGCTGGAATCACACAACGTGTAGCTTTCCCCGACGGGCCTCCTTCCCTAGCTATGCACATTTCAGGCTCCTCCAGGTCTCTTCATGGCTTCACGGCAATGAGGCTGTTCTCAGCAGTGCCAAATGTCATGTTCTCAAGGGAAGAGATAAATAACCGACAAAGAGAGAGACCCGCGTGCCTGGATGACAGCTCACGTCTCTCCGCCTGCTAATTGGAAAGTTGGCTGGGACTCAAAACAGGCAGTGATCAGCTTCAGCCATCAGGACACCCCTATTACCACCAGAGGGGAAAGATGATCAATCACAGATCAGCCCTACACCAGTGAAGGCTGGGACTGGCGTGAAAGGAGGAAGAAAAAAAGCTATGAAACAGTTTCTACCAAAATTGATCAAAGACCCACGGATCGTACAAACCTAGAGGTTGACCGACATTTCACATATTACAGCTAAAGTTAGGATGGATGCTGGACTCCTAGCCTGCAAGCGTAAAGGGTGCATTTGGCTGCCCTTGGGAGCACCGGGCCCCACAGATTCTCTGCCTCTCCCCAAACATCCTTGATCGTGTTTTCTCCATCGAAGCTTTCAGCTGCTCTTTCCAACCCAGCTTCATGCGAATCCCCTTCTTGCCAAATATTTCTTAAAGCAGCCAGACCATTCAACTCATGAACACTCCTAAGCTGCCACACTCCTTAAGCTTAGTAGGCGCCAAGGCACCAAGGCCCGTCTTCAACTGGGGACAGGTGAGGTGTGCAGCAGGGAGGGCAGAGCTGGGAGCAACCTCAGCCCACTGGTGACCGTCTGCCCCAAATCCCCCCTACTGCCTCTCTGCCCATTCCTCACCCCTTTACCTAGTAACTCCCATTTCTTCTTAGGCTCTCAAGCACCTCCTCCAGGAAGCCTTCCTGAGCCCCACTTGATTGGGTCGGGGGGCAGGACCACATACACCTTCCATACTGTGGAAGATTCCCTTTGTTGATCTATCTCCCAGACAGGCCTGGTATTCTGGAGGACAGGAACTAGTTTTGGAAACCCTTGTGTCCCCAGTGGCTAACAGAGCTAACTGGTATCAAGTTGGTGCTCAGTAAATAATTACTGAGTGGTGACTGACTGTCCAAGCCTAAGTCTTCTAGCTCTGAGGCTGCACTCTCTCCACCTCTCCAGAAGCCTCTCAAGTGGAGGAGAAGATAAGGCCATTTCGGCCAACACCAGTCCGTGCAGAGGATGGTGGGTGGAGGCATACAGATCCATTTTTAAAAGGAGACTGTACTGAAAGGTTGCATTTCTTGGTATTGAGTTGGATATGGAAAAAATTAGGGTGTACCATTGCGTAAAACAGCTACATGGAAAGGAGCTTTGAAGACATCAAAGAAGGTTGTCTTTGGAGGCTCGAGGAAGGTTGAGAGACATGACAAGTATTCTGCCACGATGCCGATCGCCCAGCCACAGCCCAGCTGTTCTGCAGAGCAATGTCATCCCCAGGAGAGCCACCGAGGGCAACGCCAAGGTCTTTTCCGAAGAAGAGGTCCATGATCCAGGCTGGGGCTCTGCAGTCTTTCTTTGTAAAGGGCCGGGAAAGAAGTACCTTAGGTTTGGGGGCCGTACCATCGCTATCACTGTGACTCAACTCTAGGGTTAAGGTGTGAAAACAGCTATTGACAGGATGTACACGAATGGGCACGGCTGAGGTGCAATGGAACACTGTTTACAAAAACAGCTGGCCAGCCCACGAGTCCTAGTTTGCTGACTTCTGATCCAAAGGAAACCTCAGGAGAAACCAGAGTGAGAGTGGACAGCATGCCTGGAGTGCTAAGAGGCCACGGGCCGGTGCCGTGGTTCCCTCTCCCAGAAACCTGCCCAGCTCCAGCTGCCCTTTGCTCAGGGCCGTGTTGAGCCCTCTGGGGACCCTTCCAGGCAGGAGAAGCAGCTGATGAGAACAGAAGTATCTTAACTAAAGAGGAGAAGATGAATATGTGCCCACTCCCAGTTCAGAATAGGAAGAGGTTTGTGACATCACCCTCCCCACCGTGCAATCAATCACTCCCATCAGATGAGGACCAACATATCCTGAGGGCACACGCATGCACACACACACGCACGCACAAGTGTGCACACACATGCACACATACACGCACGCACACAGGCACACACATGAGAGAGAGAGACAGAACAAGAAGGGGAACTGGACAGGATGCCTGTCTAGCAGACACTTAAGATGCTACAGTTAGTACCTCCCTCCAGTTAAAGCAGCTCCTCCATAGAAGTCCAAATGGCACTTGGGTAATAAAACCGATGGGTTTATAGACTCAAGTCGTCCCCCTGCCCGGGCCCCCATTAAGCAGCTCTGTGACTCTGATGCAGAGCTATGGCTTCCCACCTCTGTTGTATTACCCTCCCCTCGCCTCCATCCATAATGGTGCTTCGTATTCACATTACAACGCCGAGAACCTTGGCTCGCAGGCAGCCTGTGTGATGAGAGTCTTCATTTTATTTATTTACAGCTTGGCCTGCCCTGATGGTCTCCTGCGATAAAGCATCTTATATTCATGGGGGTCCAGGCACCGTTGGAAGTGCATCCGTTCCGATATCACTGCCACCAAGCCAAGGCTTCCGAGTGGGGTTAAAAGCATTTCGTCAGACATACGGAATCTTAAGACCTACAATGAGAGCATAATGTTAACATCGCTGTTAAAATCATACCCAATGGCTCTTTCAAATGAGTATATCAAATTGCTGTTTCTCAAGCCATGAGTCACACTAGCTTCATTCATCAAGGACCAGAGAGGAGGGGGGTACAAGCGCTTTCCTTAACATGTTCTTCCTGGGAATGAGACCGGACAAAGCAGGCATCCAGCTTTCCCTCAGCTTTTGTGGCTTAAATAATTCATACGGTCACGTAAAGAAGCTCAAAGCACAAAAACAGCAAGAAGAACTTCCTTTTGGTGGTTGGATCTGTAAGTTCCTGCAGCACATACACATGCATGGGAACTGTGTGCTGGGGGCTGTCCGGGCTGTGGAGGCATGGAGAGAGTC
>NW_004443981.1:15404377-15405414 GCF_000243295.1 Trichechus manatus latirostris
GGGCTAACATGTAGACAGGGAGAACAGCTGCTGTGGGTGAGGACGACAGAAGTTTTCATTTGAATAACCAGTCACACTTCAGTGCAGATGGGCAGAAAGGGAAGGATGAAAGGACCGAGCTGCGGTATGTGTCTGGGACTTCCTGATCCCCCTGAACAAGTCCTTGGCTGGAGCCCCCCAAAGGAGAGGCTTTGCCCCACCCCAACCCTCACGCATGCACGCGCACACACATTTCCACTATATAGTGATGTGTTGTGTTTGATTGCACTGTATTGTATTGTACGGTACTGTGTGGGGTTGGGTTGCACGGGGTTGCGTTGTATTGTATGTTGTATTGTACTGTATTTGGGAATCTCAAAAGCAGGTCACTGACATATATTGAGCATCTATTATATGCTGAAGGTCCCTGGATGGTGCAAACAGTTTGCACTCCACCGCTCATCAAAAGGTTAGTGGTTCAAACCCACCCAGCAACGCCTTGGGAGAAAGTCCTGGCGATCTGTTTCCCTGAAGATTACAGCCAAGAAAACCTCATGAAGCCCAGTTCTACTCTGTTAACACACAAGGTCGCCATGAGTCAGAATTGCATCAACAGCAGTGAGTTTGGTATTACATACTGGCTGATTCTGCTTACATGATCTTAGCTAACGGCTACCCAACAATCTTAGGTGCTATTTCACTGATAAAAGAGCCCGGGTAGCGCAGTGGTTAAGCACTTGGCTGCTAACAGACACTCCTCTGGAGAAAGATGTGGATTCCAGCCTTGGAAACCCTATGGGGCAGTTCTACTCTGTGCTTTAGGGGCGCTAGGAGGCGAAACCACTAGACGGCAATGGGGCATTTCACTGGTGAGGGGGAAGAAGTTCATAGAACCGAAAGGTCTGCACCAGTACCTGACAGACCTGGGATTTGAACCAGGGTCCCACTCGTCCCCCTCCAGCTCCTTCTCCCACTAAGACTGAGGCTGGGCCAGGAAGCACCCCAGGGGCAGTGGTTAGGAGGAAGAGCCAGGGGGTTCCTGAGCCAAAGGAGCTCTG
>NW_004443981.1:15407002-15407986 GCF_000243295.1 Trichechus manatus latirostris
GGCCCTCCACAGCCTCCATCACCTGGTGGAAGTCCTAGCCTGCGCCACAGGCATCCGGACACGTCGGGACCCCCTCCCGCCAGGCAGGGTCTCTGCAGGATGGCCTGATCCCGCTGAGCGCATGCAGTGAGTGCCCCAAGCGCTCAGTGCCTGGGCCTGCGTCCTGGCCTCCGGCACCACTCCTTCTGCTTAGGACAAAGCACAGAGCACAGGCTGAGGACCCCTGGGGATTGACAGGCGCCTCTCAGGGGTGCACAGGGTCCGCCCTCTTCCAGTCTCCTTCTGTGTGAGGCCGTATTTTCATTGCAGACGTCGGCCAGAGCAACAGATCGCCGCAGATTGAATGTAGAGGCTGCTATGAAGATCCGGCTTCTTCTGAGGAGCCACACGTTAAAGGAATTTGCAGAAATGCCAAACGAGACCACTTTTCTCACTAAGGATTTTTTGCTTGTTTTGGAAAAAGAAGTTTTTTTTTTCATAGAAAGATATTTATGTTTAAGTGAAAGGGGTTTATTCTTGTTATTTTCAATGGATTGGTAAATACTCTTCTAATTTCTCAGTTTTAATTTCTAAAGCAGTGAATACTGATAGCTATAAGCCACATAAACAGAAGCTCCTCGGGGTCCTTAATAATTTATGAGTCCTAGGGGGTCACAAAAGGAACGCTGGTGACACAGCGGTTAGAACACTCAGCTGCTAACTGAAAGGTCAGCGGTCCAAACTCACCAGCCGCTCTACAGGAGAAAGATGTGGCAGTCTGCTTCCATAAAGACTGCAGCTTTGGAAACCCCATGGTGTGGTTCTATGCTGTCTTATAGGGTGACCATGAGTCAGAATGGACTCTAAGGCAATGGTTTTTGTTTGTTTCTCTAGGGGTCACAAATGGTTAACACACTCAGCTGCTAACTGAAAGTTCACCCAGAGGCACCTTGGAAGAAAGGCCTGGCAATCTGCTTCCAAAAAATCAGCCACTGAAAAGTCTAT
>NW_004443981.1:15408230-15412789 GCF_000243295.1 Trichechus manatus latirostris
AACTCTTAATCCTCTTCCTAATTCTGGCTCCGGTAGCACCTCCTCCAGGCTGATCCCCCAGCTGGAACAGATGCCCCACCAATGCACACCACGTGCGTCCCCTCCCCTGGGGTGTATTCTCCTGCACAGAGGTGATCAGTCTCCTGGAGGGAAGCGCCTGCCCGGGTCTGTCTTGTCTCGGCCCTCCCCGCAGCCTGCCGGACCTCAGCAGGCTCCTGGTGGGTGTGTGTTGGACTGAACGTATGTCGTGGAATTGCCATTCTGGGTTTCTAGCCTCACTCCGCCAATGTACCTGCCTTCGGTAAGTCTCTTACGCTTTTCAATACCCAGTTTCTCGGGAATAGAAATAATGCTAATAGCCACGGGACCAGATGAGACTTAGGATCTGAGAAGCTGCCTGCGTTCCTGAAAGCACGCGATGGCGTTTATTGGTGTGATGCCGTACCACGGGTCCTTCTCGCCGCTCTAGTGTGCAGAATGCCTCCAGGCAGCTGTGCTTCTGCTTCTCACGCCTGTTTTTATGGAGGTGCTTTTGAACTAGCCTCGCAGGTAACCTGGCTCCCAACGCTCTTTCTCGATGCTGAGGGCCTGCCTCTGGCAGCGTCTTTCCCCTCCCTACCCCTGTCTCAGGCATCTGGGCTGGGAAACCAGAGGGCCAAGCTTTCCAGAATCAGGGTGTATAATCTTCCTAGGGCTGCCGTGAAAAATGACCACTAACTGCGTGGCTTAAGGGGGCAGTGGTGGCTCAGTGGGAGAACTCTCGCCTTCCATGCAGGACACCCAGGTTTGAGTCCCAGCCAAGGCACCCCAAGCGCAGCCACCACCCGTCTGTCAGTGGAGGCTGCGTATTGCTGTGATGCTGAACAAGTTTCAGCGGAGCTTCCAGACTAAGACAGACTAGGAAGAAAGACCTGGCAATCTACTTCTGAAAATTAGCCAATAAAAACTCTATGTGAAGAATGTAACCAACGTCACTAAAATGTACGTGTAGAAGTTGTTGAAAGGGTGCATGTTTTGCTCTGCATATTTTCACCAAAAATAAAATAAATACTAAAAAAAAACTATGAATCACGACTGTGAATTCTCCAAAACTATGAATTCGGCAACTGATCATGGGGATGGCGCAGGACTGGGCAACGTTACGTTCTGTTGATGGGATCACCATGAGTCAGAGGCCGACTCAACAGCAGCTAATAACGAGTGGTTTAAGACAACAGAAATCTGTTGTCTCACAGTTCTGGAGGCCAGAGGTCCAGAATCAAGGGGTCGGCAGCCCGTGCTCCCTCCGAAGGCTCAAGGGGAGGATCCTCCCTCGCCTCTTCCTAGCTTCCGGTAGCTGCCGGCAATCCTCCGTGTTCCTTGGCTTGTGGCTGCATCACTCCTGTCTCTGCCTCCAGCATCAGACGGCCACCGCTCTCCCTGTGCGTCTGGGTCCTCCCTTCCTTACAAGGTCACTAGGGTTTGGATTCAGGACCCACCTAACCCAGTATGACCATGTTGTCACTTAACGAATGACATCCACAAAGACCCAATTTCCAAATAAGGTCACATTCTGAGGTACTGGGGCTTAGGACTTCAGCATATCTTTTCAGGGGACACAATTCAACCCGCTATGTGGGGTTAGAACAGAAAACTCTGAGTGAAGACTGGGGAACATCAACCGTGAGGAGACACTCACAGGCTTTGAGTCCATCCTGATGACCAATGTCCAGCTCTTGAAAGGTCTTCGTTTGTACACGCCGTGGTCCATGGCAGTGGTTTGGAGAACTGAGGTTCTTACAAGTCTGCTCGCTGCCATGTCCTCAGATAAGAAGGGTGTAGCGGTGCTAGGGAAGAAGAGAAGAGAAATCTGGATTCCCACTGCAGCTGCACTGCTTACAAGCAGTATGACTGGGAGCAAGTGGGGTCTTCATTTCCTTGTGTACAATGCGGATAATAGTGCCCTCCTCTTAAATAAATCCTCTAGCCACGTTTCGTATAACCCCAGGTACATAGTAGGAGGCCTGGTGGAGAAGGGGTAAAAGAGCTCAGCTGCTAACCAAAAGGTGGGCAGTTCGAATCCACCAGGCGCTCCTTGGAAACCCTACGGGGCAGTTCTGCTCGGTCCTGCGGGGTCGTAGTCGGAATCGACTCAATAGCACCAGGTTGTGTTGTTGTCGTTTGTTGGTGCATAGTACCAACTCCCCGAAAACCAAACCCATTGCCGTCAAGTCGATTCCTATTCATAGCAACCCTGTAGGACGGAGTAGAACTTCCCCATAGGGTTTCCAAGGAGCACCTGGTGGATTCCAACTGCCCACCTTTTGGTTAGCAGCTGTAGCTCTTAACCACTACACCACCAGGGTTTCCAGTAAGCACTCACTAAATGGAAGCTGTTATTATGATTGCTGCTACTACTATTTTTATGAATTTTTCAGTCCTATCAGTAAACACCATTCGATATGAAGAGATATGAAAGATAGTTTTGAGTTGTCACATGAAAAAGGAGCCCTGGTGGCACAGTGGTT
Source organism: Trichechus manatus latirostris (assembly GCF_000243295.1). NCBI lineage: Eukaryota > Metazoa > Chordata > Mammalia > Sirenia > Trichechidae > Trichechus > Trichechus manatus. The sequence continues at coordinate 15,410,738 of NW_004443981.1, forward strand.
AAGTGCTTGGCTGCACACCAAAACGTCAGCAGTTCAAACCCACCCAGCAGCTCCTCAGGAGAAAGATGTGGCAGTCTGCTTCTGTAAAGATTGCAGCCTTGGAAACCCTATGGGGCAGTTCTACTCTTCCTATAGGGTCACTGTCTTAGTTATCTACTGCTGCTATAACAGAAATATCACAAGCGAAGGACTTCGACAAACAGAAGTTTATTCTCTCAGTCTAGTAGGCTAGAAGTCCAAATTCAGGGTGTCAGCTCCAGGGAAGTGTCATGGATTGAATTGTGCCCCCCCAAAATATCTGTCAACTTGGCTAGGCCATGATTCCCAGTACTCTATGATTGTCTACCATGTTGTCATCTGATGTGATTTCCTTATGTGTTGTAAATCCTATCACTATGATGAAATAAGTTGGATTGTTGTTGTTGTTGTTAGGTGCCATCGGGTCGGTTCCGACTCATAGCCACCCTGTGTATAACAGAACAAAACACTGCCCAGTCCTGCGCCATGCCCACAATGGTTGTTCTGTTTGAGCCCATTGTTGCAGCCACTGTGTCAATCCATCTCACTGAGGATGTTACTCTTTTTCGCTGACCCTATACTTTACCAAGCATGATGTCCTTCTCCAGGGACGGATCCCTCCTGGCAACATGTCCGAAGTATGTAAGATGTAGTCTCGCCGTCCTTGCTTCTAAGGAGCATGGATTAGCAGCAGTTATATTGATGAGCTCTACAAGATTAGATAGTGTCTTAAGCCAATCTCTTCTGAGATATAAATGGGAGAAGCAAGCAGAGAGACAAGAGGACCTCATACCACCAAGAAGGTGACGCCAGGAGCAGAGTGCATCCTTTGGACCCAGGATTCCTGTACTGAGAAGCTCGTAGACCAGGGGAAGATTGATGACAAGGACCTCCCTTCAGAGATGACAGAGAGAGAGCCTTCCCCTGGAGCCGATGCCCTGCATTTGGACTTGTAGCCTACTGGACTGTGAGAGAAGAAACTTCTCTTTGTTAAAGCCGTCCACTTGTGGTAGTTTGTCTCAGCCCTAGATGACTGAGACAGAAGGCTTTGTTATATCTCTTTTATATCGCAAAAGAGATTGACTTAAAACACAACCTAATCTTGTAGATTGAGTCCTGCCTTATTAACATAACTGCCACTAACCCTGCCTCATTAACATCATACAGTCAGGATTTACAACACATAAGATAATCACATCAGATGACAAAATGGTGGACAATCACACAATACTGGGAATCATGGCCTAGCCAAGTTGAGACACATTTTAGGGGGACACAATTCAATCCATGACAGTCACTATGAATCAGAATTGACTCGACGGCAACGGGTTTTGTCACATGAAAAGACCATAGTATATCATATAGGCAGTATAAGGAATGCGAACCCCAATACTAGCACACATCATCAAGCTGCCTCTTCTTTTCCCTGGGCAGTGATTGTGAAAACCAGTGACCCTCATGGGAGCAGGATACACAGGCTCACCATTTCCTCCCTTCATCCCCATTTTGCAAGGCTCCCATACCTCAACCAGCTCTGGGGCCAGCTCCAGAGGAGAAAGGGAAGGAAGTGCCTCATCTGTACCAGGCTCTGTTCCCAGTCCTGCCCCCATCCACTCAGTCATTCAGCAAGTGTTTATGGAGCACCAGCTCTGTGCTGAGGAAAGTTCTAGGTCCTGGGGATCCAGTAACAAACAGAACGATGCAGACCCTACACTAGCGCAGTAAAGCAGGCGAAGCCCAGTATAAAGGCAAGTGAAGAAATACTGACCAATTGTTGATAAATGATAGGGAGGATCAATGATTTATCTACCACTACAGTCCTACGATATAATAAAAAATTATGATTTCTGTTTTATAGATGGCAAAACTGAGGTAAGTTAAGCTGTCCAAAATGACACCGTGGGCATGTGTTAATGAAGGACCCGAACCCGGATCTTTCTGACTCTAAATTCCGCGTTCTTTTCACATCTTGTTGGAGCATCTCCTTTTGAGGGGAGGGGAGGTGAGTCAGGTGTGCGACCTTGAGCAAGTTTC
>NW_004443981.1:15413790-15417364 GCF_000243295.1 Trichechus manatus latirostris
CCTGTCTGCCTACCTTCTTCTCATTTCCGCTCCCCTTCTGCCTCCTGCATTGTGTATACGTCCGCATTCTCTGCTCTGCTCATGACCCTCAGGTGTGAAGACTGACCCGTGGCACCTGTGGTAGAGTGCTCTGGGCCCCTACTCTACCTTTCACGGCCCTTTGTTTGGTGGTGCTGGGACCACCTCCTCCAAGAGCCAACTCAATCATATGGACACCTTACCATGGGCTCAAAGTAGCCCTCCTATAACAGGCTTTCCCTGACCTGATGTGCCCCTGAGCCACTCCTTAATTCCACCAACATTTCTTAGGCCTCTACACTGTGGCAGGTGTTGGGCTGGATTGTAGACATACAGAAATCAATAAGATAGTACAGTATGGTGCTCAGAAGGTCAGGTTCTGGAACCATAACTTGAGGTTAAATCCCAGCTACATAGCTACAACCAACCTTGGGTAGGTTCTTTCAATTCACTAAGCCCCAGTTTCCTCATCTGTAGAAGAAGGCTAAAAATAGTACCTACTGCATAAGGAAGGAGCCCTGGTGGTGCAGTGGTTAAGCGCTCAGCTGCTAACTGAAAGGCCAGTAGTTCAAACCCACCTGTGGCACCATGGGAGAAAGCTGTGGCAGTCTACTTCTGTAAGGATTACATCCTTGGAAACCCTGTGGGGCAGTTCTACTCCATCCTACAGGATCTCTATAAGTAGGAATTGACTTGACAGCAATGGGTTTTAATGAGCATTACATAAGGAGGTTACTAGCATCAAACAACACTAGACCAATGATCACTCAACTAGTAATAATCTTGTTATTATTTATTTAGGACATTACCCTCAAGGAGATTACTGGGGAGACCAAAAGACAAATAGTTTCGGGGTGTCTTAAAAATGAGATTGAGAAGATAAGGAGTAGAAAAGGGTGAGATGGAACAAGGGCCTTTCTGCCTTTGTGTAAAACCTCCTGAGAACAAAGAACGCTACGCCCTGGTGCAGCCACCTCAGCAGAGTGCTTCTAGACCCACAGACCAAACACAGACCAGACACAGCCAGTTGTCCCTGTCTCACATCTGGGCAACTGGGTGTCCCTCAGGCTTGCTCTGACAAGGGTGGCCAAGGAGAGATCCTGGCAAAGGCTGAGGGTGTGTAGAAAGTACTGGGCTACAGGATCAAGATCCTTAAAGGCCGCCATGGACCAAAGTGGAGGCCAGTTCAAACCAGATGGATTGTCACCAGGCTAAGGGACAAGCCCTGTAGGTGGACCCTCAAAACTTTCCAGAATGTATGTCCCCAGCATCAAGAACAGACCACAGACCGAAGGAGGAATGCAAGGATCATTGGTTAAATGAATGAGTGACGTGGGGGTTGGTCATATGAAACTGATCAGGACGTAGGTCAGACAGAAAAAATCAGTGGTTTTGGTCAACAATGAGCATAATATGACTTGATAGTGGTTTGTGGCCTCTGGAGAAGCCCCATCTGAGTCTGCTGTATAAACATACAGTCCCTAGAATGGGCGCACAGTTCATCTCTGAGGGGGCAGCTAAGCCCTGGTCACAAGCCTTTACAAGTGACACAAACACACAGGAGTCAAAAGACAGTGGGGGAGGGGGCTTGAAATGATGTCACGTTAGACATGGTTAAGGACCACGTGTTGAGTTTGGAAAACAGAAGACCCACTGGGTAGGTGAACTTTCTTCAAGTGCTTCTCAATGGTCATTGTGGGGGATGAGGGACAAGCACATTTTGGGGTACTCTAGAAGAAAGTGCAGATCCACAAAGTATAGTTTATGGGGTGGCAGATCCTGCTGAATCTGCTGAACCAAAAGCTGTCCAAGACCTGAATGGGTTCTGTGTATGGTAGTGAGTTTCCTGTCACTGGAGGCATTCAAGCAGAGGCTGGATATCTACCCACCATGAGACATCACCCAAGCATCCAAGCATTAGACAGAGCCTGAGGAGCAATCTGAGTCCTCGTCCAGCCCTGAAAGCCTGGACTTGGACATCACAGGAGCTAGAGTAGAAACATTGATGCTGAGGTCTAGTTCTTGTGTGGAGTGCAGAGCAGGGGTCTTAGAATAAGATAGCTACGTATTATTAGGATCCTGGCTCCACCACTTACTAGTTATGTGACCTTGGGCATTGTCTTAGGCTGGGGTCTCTAGACAAGCAAAACCACTAACCTGTGTAAATAGAGAGAGAGAGATTTATATTAAGGAAATGGCTTACACGGTTTTAGAGGCTGGAAGATGGATCAGGCTGGAGGCTTCTTCTGATTTATGTAGCTGCAGGGGCTGGTGAACCCGAGATCAGCAGGTCAGACAGCGGCCCTCTGGCTCACAGGCTGTGAAGATCAACAAATCCCAAGATCATCCGGTAAGACAGCAGGAAAGCTGCTAGCTTACCAGAGGTCAGATGAGCAGTAGCCAGCTGCAGGATCCAGAGTGAACAAAAGCCCACGAGCCTTGCCAGAAAGTCCACCTATATTGGATGAAGGCCACACCCCCTAAAGAAACTCCCTTTCAACTGATTGGCTACTCACAGCAGATCCCATCAGGGAGGTGATCACATTATATCAGATCTCATCATGGACGCGATCACTTCATCACACGACTGTCAAACTACATCGTAACTGGCAAACCACTGAGAATCAAGGCCCAGCCAAGTAGACACACAGCCTTAACAATCACGGGCATATCTTCCGTCTCTGAACTCCGGCTTTTGTGTTTATACAATGGTGATAACACCCTCTTAGCAAGGTTTTTGTGAGAATTCAATGAGATTATTTGTGTCAAATGGTTGCATGCTATCTAAGTTATCTATAACACAAATACCACAAGTGGATGACTTTAACAAAGAGACATTTATTTTCTCACAGTCTAGGAGGCTAGAAGTCCAAATTCAGGACATCAGTCAGCTCCAGGGGAAGGCTTTCTGTCTCCGTCGGCTCTGGAGGAAGATCCTTCTCATCAATCTTCCCCTGGACTAGGAGCTTCTCCTCACAGGAACTCCAGGTCCAAAGGATGCACTCTGTTCCTGATGCTGCTTTCTTGGTGGTATGAGGTCCCCCTGTCTTTCTGCTCTCTTCTCTTTTCTATATCCCAAAAGAAACTGGCTAAAGACACAATCCAATCTTGCAGATTGAGTCCTGCCTCATCAATACAACTGCCGCCCATCCCCCGTCATTAACATCATACAGGCAGGATTTACAACACAGAGGAAAATCACATCAGATGACAAAATGACAAACAATGACAATGCTGGGAATCATGGCCTAGCCAAACTGATACACACATTTTTGGGGGGACACAGTTCAATCCATGACACACGACAAGTGAATTAGCTTCCTGTGGCTGTTGTAACAAATCACCACAAACTCAGTGGCTTAAAACAACAAACGCATCCGTTGTCTTCCGGAGGTCAGAAGTCCTACACGGGTCTCACTGGGCTAAAATCAAGGTGTGGGTAGGGATGTGTTCCTTCTGAAGGCTCTAAGGGAGAATCCGTCTCCTTGAATTTTCCAGGTTTAGAAGTTGGACAGTGAATATGGAAGACCGATGAAGACTTGATGCCTTTGAAGTG
>NW_004443981.1:15418079-15419373 GCF_000243295.1 Trichechus manatus latirostris
TGGAAGCAGGGGGATCAGGACCCGGGGATTCTGCGCAGGTGCTCATATTCACAGGTTCCGGGATTAGAACCCAGACATCGTTGGGGGCCATTTTCTGCCGACCACAGCCGGAGCTCTCTGCTCTGTGCTCACAGATAATCCCTGAGCACACGAAACCACGCTCACAATCCCCTAGTCCTGCACACACGGGCATGATTGGAAAATCCAAACTGTTTATGAAGTTTCACATCGAAGGGGTGGAACAGATCACGGCGGGCAGAGGAAGGAGGGGACGCTCACTACACCCCGGACAGCGCGCTGTGCTCAACGTCCACTCTCTCAGCAGTCTTCAGAGGAACCTGCCTTCCAGAGGATCCACGTTGCTGGGATGTTTTGGACTACCAAAAGAACGAACAAATCGGTATTAGAAGAAATAAACCAGAATGTCCCTTAGAAGTGAGGATGGTGAGACTTCGACTGGCTTACCTTGGACACGTCATCAGGAAAGAGCAGTCGCTACACAAGGACATCATGGTTGGTAAAGCAGAGGGTTATCGAAACCAAGGAAACCCTTGATGAGATGGATTGCACAATAGCTGCAACAATGGACTCAGACATACCAACGATCACACAGGGCCAGCAACAGTCCGTGCCGTTATACATAGGGTCACCGTGAGCTGGAGCCAACTCAATGGCAACTAATAACCACAAATGCAAAGGATCCAAATGACCCTCAAATGGTTCAAATACTGAGCAAGTGGCTGGAACTGGAATCAAACCCAGATCCTATGACTTGAAAGCCCTTGCTTTTTACAACACACTTCATCACCAGGGTGGGAGATGTCACGGCTTTTATTTGGCATCTTCAAGCTCATTCAGCAGATAGGGTGGGAGTGGGGAGGGGACTTAGTTCCCAGGCATGAGATCAGGTGTCTACCCTCCCAAGCTCGGGCTGTCCTGCATTGCACTGTCCCTAGGGGCCACCCTTAAATCACACTACCCTACTAAGTCACGTTCACCGCAAAAATTTGAAAAACACAGAAGAGCAGAAAGAAAAGAAAGTAAATTATCCATAATTGAATCACCCAGAGTCAGCCATTATTATCGTTTTGCATCTTTCCAAATTTCTATACACAAGCAGTCCCCAGGTTACGAACAAGATCCATTCCTAATTGAGTAAGTCATATTTGTAGGTAAGTCCAAACAGGTGCATACAGTTCTCATTTCGCCTTACTTCAGGGCCAGAAAGGAGCCCTGGTGGCACAGTGGCTAAGAGCTCAGCTGTTAACCAAAAGGTCAGCAGTTCAAATCCACC
>NW_004443981.1:15427201-15429429 GCF_000243295.1 Trichechus manatus latirostris
CATCTCTCCAAGGTCCTAGCTGAGCCTTTAGGGAGAGCCACGGCCTTGAGGGTCAGCCTAGGCGCCCTGAGAGAGAACAGGTCCACACCCTGGAGTCTGGATTTGAGCAAGCTTATCTGTGAGTTCCCTGGGCCCTCTGAGCCTCCCTTTCTTCACCACCTACCCGAAGCGTTTGCAGTTCAATCACGCTTGCAATGCCGTCTTTCTGGACACCGGCTCACACTGGTGTGAGTCCAAGAGCACAGCATCTAGCGGAGAAGGAGGACATAGAACAAGGCCAGTGAGGGGGAAGGGGGTGAGGGCCTTGGCAAGCACAGGGAGACATGACACCCAGATGTGCAGATCAGGGAGGGCTTCTTGGAAGAAGTGATGGAGACCAGGAAGTATGGAACGCAGGCAGGATCCTGGGAGCTGTCAGCACAGCTGAAAGAAAAAACATCCAAGGTGGGAATGTGATAAAGCTGAGCTCTAGAGGGTCCACGAGGTGATTATTTCAGAAAGCTGTTGTTGTTGCTGTTAGCTGACATCAAGTTGACCCCCAACTCACGGTGACCTCACGCACAATGGAACAAAACACTGCCCAGCCCTGCACCATCTCCACGATCGGTTTCAGATCAGACTGTTGTGATCCGCAGGGTTTTCACTGGTTGATTTTCAGAAGTAGATCACCAGTCCTTTCTTCCTAGTCTGTCTTAGTCCAGAAGCTCTGCTGAAACCTGTTCAGCATCCTAGCAACACTCAAGTGTCCTCTGATAGAAGAGTGGTGGCTGCGCATGAGGTGCGTTGACCGAGAATACACACCCAGGTCTCCCGCAGGGAAGGCGAGAATCCTACCCCTGAACCACCCCTACCTTCCTATTTCAATAAGAGGGTTTTGTAAACTCTGGAGCTGGAGGACCCTGCACAAACTTAAATTATTATCCAACATTGTTACCCTTTCGGACAAACGAGGCGAGGGCAGGTTGCAGTGATCTAACTCTGAAATGAAACTAGAATTTTCCAGTAGCACTGACAAAGGATCACTAGACTTCTTTTCCAACTTGTTCCTTTCTAGTCCATTTATTACAGTGCGTGGCCTGACAGGGGGTTACCTCTTTCATCTGTACATTCACCTGTGTGTGAAATCGAATGCTTTCCTTTTTGTGACTAGCGTTTGGGTGTTATTGGAAGTCAGTCTAGCAGAACTCAGAGTTCTTCAAAATCGTAAAAAAGGCAAGGAAAGGAAACACCTTCCATCCTGAGCAGTTGCAGCGCCCGTGCCTCGCGCCCCCTCCCCGTCTGGACGTAGCTCGTCCTTCACTGGACACCCGTCTCTCCTGGGCCAGCAAGCCGTGGCCAGCGCTAGTGGGAGGACATCGTAAGCGTTTAGTTGAATTATTTTCAATGAGCATATTCAAACCTCTGCTGCGTGCCAGGGAGAGGGAAAGATGTAGCAGGAAGACGGAGATGAAAGAGACGCAGTTGCTTGTAGTGCTGGGAGAAGTGTCCTGAGGATGGGGCAGGGTGCGTGGGGGAGTGGTCCATGGGAGAAAGTGTGGAATAGCTCATGGTTCTGGGGGCAGGTCACGCGGAGGGGCATGACCACTGAGGCTGATGGACACCGGAGCAGAGCCAGAGTCTGCCAGAGTCTTCCACTTACTCCCACTGTCGCCTCAGACTGGCCACGTCACGTCTCTGTGCCTCAGTCTCCTCATCTGTAAAATAGGCATTGCAATCCTTCTATCCCCACTGAGTTGTTCTGATAAACTGGTTGATATATGTCAGGTGCCTTGCAAAGTGCTCGATACATATTAAGTACTCAGAAAGAACGAACAAGACTTAACCATCATCACCAGGGAGAAAACATGGCATTTAAAGTAATATCTTATTGTGTGATGAATTTGCAAAGCTTTCTCGTACATGTTGTGACTTTGGAATCTAAAGCGACTCAGTAAGATTTCTGTCGTTGTTGCTATTGTTGTTAGGTGCCTGTGAATGAATTTTCTACTTAGAGCAGATCACCAGGTCTTTCTCCCACGGAGCCGCTGCATGGGTTCAAACTGCCAATCTTTTGATTAGCAGCCGAGCACTTAACCATTGTGCCACCAGGGCTCCTTAAAGCTACTCATGAGATTGCAGGGAAGGATTGTTACCTCTGCTTTGTGGTGAGGAAACTGAGGCTTAGAGGAGACAGCTGATTCGCCTGGTGTCCCCGGCTCAGAAATGACAGGGGAAAGGCTCAGCCCGGG
>NW_004443981.1:15430023-15446892 GCF_000243295.1 Trichechus manatus latirostris
GAGGTGAGATGGGAAAGGCAGAGAGGGTTAGGAGCTGGTTGAATGGACATGGGGAATCAGGGATGGAAAGGAGGAGTATGCTGTCACAGTACAGGGAGACAAATTAGGGTCACATAACAACATATGTATAAATTTTTGTATGGGAGACTAACTTGAAATGTAAACTTCATTTAAACTTTAACAATAAAAAAAAAAAAAAGAATCCATGGGCCTTGCCAACCCTACAAAAATCAACTGAAAATGGATCCTAGATCTAAATGCAAAACTCAAAACCACAAAGCTTCCAGAAGAGAAGATAGGGGATAATCCCTGTGACCTTGGGTTAGATGCGGGACTGAAAGCATGATCCATAAAAGAAGAAAATTGACAAAGTGGACTTCATCAAAATCAAGCAATTCTACTCTTCCAAAAGCATTGCTCAGAGAACAAAAAGACAAAGCTGACTGGGAGAAAATATTTGCAAAGCACGTGTCCATTGAAGGACTAGTGTCCAAGATGTACAAAGAAGTCTCAAAATTCAATAACAAGAAAACCAACAACTCAACTAAAATAACAATGGACAAACAAAAACGTACAAATGACAAGTAAGCACATGAAAAGCTGCTCGACATCAGTAGTCATTGGGAAGTGTAAACTACAGGCACAGTAAGATCCCACTACATACCTACCAACCAAACCAAACCAAATCTGTGGCCGTAGAGTCAATTCCAAGGGGCTAAAATTGAAAAAGAAGAAGGTAAATGAGGAGAAGGAGGAGAAAGAAGAGGAGAGAGGGGAGGGGAGGCAAGACAAGAAGAAAAGAGAAGAGGAGAGGGGAAAGGAGAGGAGAGAAGGGGAAAAGAGAAGAGGGGAGAGGAGAGGCAGGAAGAAAAAGAAAGCAGGGAAGAAGAGAGGAGAGGGAGAGAGGGGAAGAGAAGGGAGGAAAGGGAAGGGAGTGAAGGAGAGACTAGACAGGACTAAAAAACCAAAAAAGGAGTCGATTCTGACTCATAGCGACTCTAGAGGACAGAGAAACCATAGGGTTTCCGAGGAGCACCTAGTGAATTTGAACTGCAGACCTTTTGGTTACCAGCCAAGCTCTTAACCACCGAGCCACCAGGATTTCAGACAAGACTAGAAGAGAAGAAATTGGATGACACCAAGTGCTGGAGAGGATGTGGACCAGCTGGAACTCTCCTATATTGCTGGTGAGAATGCAACATGGTACCGACAATTTGGAAAACAGTTTGACAGCTTCTTACAAAGTGAAGCATACCCTTACCACATGGTCCAACTCTCTGGTTCCCAGATATTTACCCAAATGAAGTAAAAACCTATCTTTACAGGAAAACCTGTCCGAGAATGTTGATAGCAGCTTTCCTCATAATCACAAAACACTAGAAACAACCCAAATGCTCCTCCACTGGGGAATGAACAAGCACACTGTGGTACTTGCTCTCAAGGCAACACTCTTCATCAATAAAAAGGCACAAAGCACTGAGGTGCCCAACAGCATGGAGGGATCGCAAAGTCATCGTGCTAAGTGGAAAAAGCCAGACTCGAAGGCAAAATTCAGTATGATTCTATTTACATGACATTCTAGCACAGGCAAAACCAGAGGGACAGCAGACAAGTCAGAGGTTGTCAGGGCTAGTGGGGACAGGAGAGGTTGACCACAAAGGGGCCCAGGAAAATGTTCTGACTAAAAATGTTAGAACTGCTCTGTATCGTGAATGTGGTGGTGTTACATGACTGTACACATACTTGTCAACACCCCAGAACTAGACACTGAAAAGGGGATCTTCTTCTTATGCCCAATTTTAAAAGGGGGACAAATGAAATCATTATTAATTTCTTAAAAATCCATGGGAAGATGCAAAATCATCCCTTTGATGAAAAAGTCATCCCTAGAATTGATTGATGCTTTTGAATGATTGGAATTATTAGAATTGATTGAGGATACCTTTGAATTATGGTGTTGGAGAAGAATATTGAATATACCATGGACTGCGAGAAGAACAAGTAGATCTGCCTTGGAAGAAGTACAGTCAGAATGCTCCTTAGAAGTGAGGATGGCTAGACTTCATCTCACATACTTTGGACATGTTATTAAGAAGGACCAGTCCCTGGAGAAGGACATCATGCTTGGTTAAGTAAAGGGTCAGTAAAAAAGAGGAAGACCCTCAATAAGATGGAATGACACAGTGGTTGCAACAATGGGCTCAAGTGTAACAGCAATTATGAGGATGGCCCAGGACTGGACAGTGTTTTGTTCTGTTGTATACAGGGTCGCTATGAGTTGGAATCAACTCAACGGCACCTAACAACAATAACAGATAAAAGGAATTGAGCAATTCTTTGAATGACCTGTAATTTCTAACTTTAGAATTAACATTTTAGGAAAACAATAATTTGTATGTTGTTGTTGTAAGTTGCTGTCAAGTCAGCTCCCACTCATGGTGACCCCACATACAACAGAATGAAACAGTGCCCAGTCCTGCACCATCTTCATGACCATCGATATGCTTGAGTCCATTGTTATGGCCACTGTCTTAGTCTGGAAGCTCTGCTGAAACCTGTCCACCATGGGTGATCCTGCTGGTATCTGACATACCGGTGGCATAGCTTCCAGCATCACAGCAACACACAAGCCACCACAATATGACAAATGGATAGATGGGTGGTGGAATAATCAGTATAGGGACAAAAAAAATTCAGTAACGTTGAACTTGAATGTTTTAGTAAGGGAATGAGAGCAGTCCAAATATTCAGTGGGCACCCAGTCTGAGTTGTGTGCTGTGACAGGTGCCTTCTGGGCTGTGCCCTGCTTAATCTCAAGAGTGGAAGGGATGAAGCCATTCAGGCTACGTTTCTTCTCCTTGTTTTCTAAGTTTTTCCCCAAAACACTTCCTTGTCAGAGAACAGCCCACGGCTGACGCTTCCCCTCCCGACACCCCCTCCCCGCCAAAATCTCCAGTTCAGCATCCAGTCCATCAAGTGGCCACATGACAGCAAAACCCAGCTTGACTGATTTTTTCTTTCCTTCCTGAACTGACAGAATCAAATGGTTATTTATTTATTTACTCGCTAATAATTTATATCCTATCTCTTTCCAGAAAGGATGTGAGTGCCTTTCTAGATGTCTTGGCATGGCTTCCAAAAAGTATAAGCATCTCGAGGGAGAAAATAACCACTTGGGAAGTGGTCTTTGGTTTTCTTCCAGCATCCACGGAGTCACTCAATGATGATAAAAAGCCCATTGCTGCAGGAGATGGATGACGGAGCAGCCGCTCTGGCTGCCATGTTGAAGTGGGATATTAGACACAGCTACCACCACAAGGCTGTCTTTACAGGCGAGTCCAGGGCACCTACTGCCTAACTGGGGCCCAAAGACTTGACACGTTGAAGAAACAGGTGCTTTCCTTCCTGAGAAAATCAATTAAGCAATGATACCAGTTTGTCATACTGTGGTGGCTTGCATGTTGCTGTGGTGCTAGAAGCTATGTCACCGGTATTTCAAATACAGCAGGATCACCCATGGTGAAGAGGATTCAGCAGAGCTTCCAGACTAAGGCAGGCTAGAAAGAAAGGCCAGGTGAACTGCTTCCAAAAATGAGTCAATGAAAACCCTATGGATCACACAGAATATTGCCCAATATAGTGCTAGAAGGTGAGCCTCCTAGGTTGAAAGGCACTCAAAATACACGGTGGCCACAACAATGGACTCAAGCAAACCAACAATGGGGAAGATGGTGCAGGACCAGGCAACATTTCATTCTGTTGTACACGGGGTCACCATGAGTTGAAGCCACCTTGGTGGCAGGTGACAACAACATAGTTACCAACCACTAAACAGTATCTGTGGACCAGCACTTCAGGAGTCCCTGAGTGCCACAAACAGTTAAGCCCCCAACTACCACCCCAGAGGTTGGCAGTTCAAACCCACCCAGAGGTGTCTTGGAAGAAAAGCCTGGTGATATGCTTCCAAAAGGCCACAGCCTTGAAAACCCTATGGAGCAGTTCTGCTCTGCACACATGGGGTCTCCATGAGCGAATCAACTCGAAGGCAACTGATTTGGTCTTTGGTTTGGATGGACCAGCACTTTACATACAGAATTTCAACAACGTGGCAAGGTAGGCATTGGGATACCCATGTCACCACCGAAAAACAGGCTCGGCGACAGGACGTGGCTTTGTCCAAGGTCACAGGGCTGGTAAGCTGGGATCTTGAATCTGGGTTATTGTAAATCCAAAACCTGCGCTTTCTTCCTTATTCTGCGTTGCCTCTGGGTCTTCGAGCCTTCCTACATGTCTGGCAGTGCTGTAACGATGAGGTTTGTTAAATAACACTGACATCCTTTGCTTGTATTTGGACACTGCTTCAAAGAAGTTTCACTCTAGCTGCTATCGATTGGGATGATCTCAGCTACAAGGAGCGGTAAGTCCAAATTCAAACTGGCTTCAACAATGAAATGATTAATTACCCCCAATACTAGAAGTCCAGGGCAAGGCAGGTTTCAGGCACCAAATGTGAGGGGATCTGCTTTAACTCTCCAGGTTCCCTCTGTATGGCCCTTGTCTGTGTGTGTGGTCCTTCCTCAGGCAGGTGGACCCCAGGATGCAGCAGTTCTTCAAAGGAAGAAATAGGCCTGTCTCCTTTGGTGCAAAAGAACCATTCCCAGAAGCCCCAGCTGCCATCCCTGCCAGATTTGTTGGCCAGGACTGGGCTCTGTGATGGTTAAGATTGTGTGTCAGCTTGGCTGGGCCATGATTCTCAGTGTTTATATGTGATCACTCCCATGATTGAATATACTGTGAGTAGCCAATCAGATGAAAGGGAGTTTCCTTGGGGGTGTGGCTTGCATCTGAATATAAGCAGACGTTCTGGCTTTTTGCTCACTCTGGATCCTGTGGCTGCCTCCTGTCATCTCATGTCCGGTTCCTGGGACTTGAGCTGTCAGCTTATCTGCCGACCTTGGGATTCATCCATCTTCACAGCCTGTGAGTGGAGCCCTGCTCTCTGACCTGCCGATCTTGGGTTTGCCATCCCCTGCAGCTACGTGGATTAGGAGAAACCTTGCAGTCTTGCCTGCCAATCTTGGAATTTGTCGACCTTCACAGCCTGTGAGCAGGAGCCCTGCTCTCTGACCTGCCGATCTTGGGCTCACCAGCTTCTGCAGCTACATGAATTGGGCCTCTCCCCTGGTCTATGGACTTGGGACGTTCTAGCCTCTACAATCACACGAGCTGTTTCCTTGATATAAGTCTCTCTCTATATATATAAATTTATACACTTTCCTGGTTTTGCTTCTCTAGGGAACCCAGCCTAAGACAGGCTCCTTGCCCACAGATTGGGTCACATGGTTGTTGTTAGCTGCCATTGAGTCACCTCCGACTCATGGTGACCTTATGTACAACAGAACAAAACACTGCCTGGTCCTACATTATCTTTACAATTGCCAGCAAGTTTAAGTCCATCCTTGTGGCAGTTATGCCAATCCATCTCATAGAGGGTCTCCCTCACCCTTGCTGGCCCTCTACTTCGCCAAACAAGATCTCTTCCTCTAGCAATTGATCCCTCCCAATGACATGTCCAAGCAAGCGGGTCAGACAAAGTTCTGTTGAGATCTATAACGTTTTCATTGGCTAATTTAAGACGATCACTAGACCTTTCTTCCAAGTCTGTCTTAGTCTGGAAGCTCTGCTGAAACCTGTCCACCGTGAATGACCCTGCTGGTATTGGTTCCTTTGTTTGTTTTTAACAATATTTCATTGCATTTCAGTGACAGTTTATACATCAAATTGTTGTTATTATCGTTAGGTGCTGTCAAGTCCGTTCCAACTCATAGCAACCCTATGTACAACAGAACCAAACACTCCTGGTCCTGTACCATCCTCACAATCATTGTTATGCTTGAGCCCATTGTTGCAACCACTGTGTCAATCCATCTCATTGAGAATCTTCCTCTTTTTTGTTGACCCTGTACTTTACCAAGAATGATGTCCTTCTCCAGGGCCTCGTCCCTCCTGATAGCATGTCCAAAGTAAGTGAGATGAAGTTTCACCATCCTAGCTTTAAGGAGCATTCTGGCTATACTTCTTCTAAGACAGATTTGTTCATTCTTCTGGCAGTCCATGGTACATTCAATATTCATTACCAACACTGTAATTCAAAGGCATCAATTCTTTTTTGGTCTTCCTTATTCATTGTCCAACTGAAAGCTGGACCATTATGCTTTATAAAAAAACAAACCCATTGCCATCAAGTCGATTCTGATTCATAGGGACCCTATAGAACAGAGTAGAACTTCCCCGTAGGGTTTCCAAGGAGTGTCTGGTGGATTCGAATTGCTGACCTTTTGGTTAGCAGCTGAGCTCTTAACCAGTTGGGTAGTATTCCATCGTATGTATGTCCCACAACTTGTTTATCCATTCATCCGTTAATAGGACTTAGGTTGCTTCTATCTTTTTGCTATTGTGACTAATGCTGCAGTGAACATAGGTGTGCATGTGTCTATTCATGTCACTGCACCTATATCTCTAGGATATATACCTAGGAGTGGGATTGCCAGATCATATGGTATTTCTATTTCTAGCTTTTTGAGGAAGTCATACTGTTTTTCATAGTGGTTGGACCATTTTACAATCCCCCCAGCAACGTATAAAAGTTTCAATCCCCTCACAATCACACCAGCATTTGTTGTTTTCTTTTTTTTTTTTTTTTAATCATTGTCATTTTTGCAGGGGTGAGATAGTATCTCATTGTAGTTTTGATTTGCATTTTTTCATGTATTTGTTTGACACCTGAATGTCCTCTTTGGTGAAGTGTCTGTTCATGTCTTTTGCCCATTTTTTATTGGATTGTTTGTCTTCTTGTTGTTCCCTGCTGTTATTTGAAATACCAATGGCATAGCTTCCAGCATCACAGCAACACACAAGCCACCACAGTGCAGCAAACCAACAAACTCACATATCCAGTCTTCTACCAAGTTAAGGACTGACCACGGATGCTGTGGCAGAACTTTTCCGATCTGTTTCCTCCCCCTGGATACCCATGAAGACTGCATTTACCAGCCTCTCTTGAGGTTTGGTTTGGGACATGTGACTGGCTTCTACCAACAGAATCTGAGCAGAAGTGATGCATGCACTTCCAGGCCTGCTCTGAGATGCTCTGTGTGGCCCTCCATGCTGCCTCTCATTGGCTGAAAGCAGAGGAGCCAGCAGAGGACTCGGCTTTGGTTTTCAAAGGGGCAGCATCATATGATGGTGGGACGGAGGTTCCTGAATCACTTCATGAAAGGCTACCCCCTGGTCTATTTAACTTTGACATTGTATTGTGTTAAGCCACTGAGACTTTAGGGTTATTTGTTACTAAAGCTAGCATTGATTGCCCTGACAGTTGACGTCAACTAATCATCTGAAGTAGAACAGAAATTGGGGAGTCAACCATAATAACCACAATGTAGCCCAAGTTATATTGCATTGCAGATGGTAGAGGCAGGCAATGGGCACTATCTCTGTGACCAGGGGGCAAAGAGAAGATATTGGTGGGCTATTCTGAAAGTCAAAATTTAAGGAATACAGGATACTATGTACTCAAAAGAATTGAAAGCAGGGACTCAAACAGATACACGTACACCAATGATTTTCGTAACTCTGATCAGGGTGCCAATTAATATAACTATTATTTATTGTGACTGTCTAGGCATGAGAACCCCACAAATCAAATCGATTCCCCAAGCCCACTCAGATCCCCGCGTTGCTAAGTCACATCAATTAGGCTGCTTTATAGTCACATTCACGTTTTTTATTATTAATGCTGTTGATGCATATTTATACACCATGAAATAGCCTTCCACTTATGAGGGAAATGTTTTTATTTCAAGCGCTCCTGATGATCCCTTGCTATGCACACATTAGCTGGTGCAATTGTGGCTGGGACACAAACTTGTCAAATAGGAATAATGACTGCCAGTTATTGAAGACCTACTAAGTGCCAGGCTGGGCCTTACATCCATTATCTATTTCATCCTATCAACAATCTGTCCCTTTCAACCCTATTTTACAGAAGAGAATACTGAGGCTCAGCAGGGTGAAGTAATTTGCCAAATATCCCACAACTAGTCCGGGAGGAACTCGATCTTCTACCCAAGGACTCTTTCACTTTGGTACAACTGCTCAAGTGCCTTCCAGTATTGAGAAAAAAGACTAAAGCCATGCATTCAAGATTGAATCAGAAAGGAGCTTTCCCGGCTGTAATTGTGACGTTGTATTTCCCCTCATTAATTCCTCACCCAGAAACTGCCAACGTATCTGTTCCACTTGTGTGTGGCCTGATGAGGGATCTAGAACACAGGAGTGATGGCAGGTTATCTCGATGCTCTGTGTGTGTTTGGGAGAACTTTCCCATCGGTGATCTCAGGCCATGATTGTTAAGTGGACAGGTGTTCATCTCTGCACTGGGGGGCAACCAAGGCAGCATGCGGCCATGTTGCTTTGCAATTTCCCAGGAATTAGTAACACGTGGACAGAAGATCTCTGGTTTCAACGACCCGTGTCTTACACCGTCAAAGCTCAAGCTCTGCCCACAGCCAACCTCCCCAGCCATACCCAGCTCCAGGCAACTCAGAAAGTGTCAAAGATGCTAGATGCAAGCAAAAAAAAAGAAAAGCCAATGTCTAGGGTTGTCAGATAAAATGCAGGCTGCCCAGTCAAACCTGCATTTCAGATAAACCACAGATAAATTTTTAGTGTAAGTATGTCCCCAATAAGTATGTCTGAAATTCACATTTAACTGTGTGTCCTGTATTTTTACTTGCTAAATCTAGCAAATTCTACCAACAATGTTAGAGAGGAAACTTTTGGTCTGCTAATGTCCCCCCTTGTTCTCTGTCCCCTTCCTAAGCCCACCCCAAACCCCCAAAGGAAGAGAAATTGTTAACTGATCAGCCAGACCCCTGGACTTCTCTGATCCAAATGTTACCCACAGATAGGGTTACCACCCACCACACAGCTGTCAGCGGTCATATTGCTATGATGCTAAGCAGGTTTCAGCAGAGCTTCCAGACTAAGAAAGGCTAGGAAGAAAGCCCTGGTGATTTACTTCTGAAAATTAAGCAATGAAAACTCTGTGGATCACAACAGAATATTGTCTGATATAGAGCTGGAAGATGAGCCCTTAGGTTGGAATGCACTCAGCGTACACAGTGGCCACAAAAATGGACTCGAGCAAACCAATGATAGCGAAGATCGCACAGGACTGAGTGACGTTTTGTTCTGTTGTACATGCGGTCACCGTGAGCTGGAGCTGACTCAACAGCAACTAACAACAACAAAGGGCTACTATGTCTTAATGGGCCACATGTGTACACAAATTTGCCTCTGGTACTCCCAGACAATAGGTGGTAAGCAGACCAAAGCTGTTCCAATTCTTGCCCAGCTCTCCTGGGTAAGGGAGACAGGTGAGTCCCCTTCTGTGGACGCAGCTATCATACACTTGGGATGCAGAGTGGGAAGCAAAGATTTTGAGCCTCACCCACAACATCTAATTGCTTTATCAGAAGTCCCCGCGCTGATGGCGTTGCAATGTCCGCCATTTTGGTTATGGAGGAATGAGGAGGGGAGCAGGCTCTGAACAGCACTGGATCCTGCCTTACCAGCATCCTGCAAAAGGGCAGCCCCCCACCGGAAATGCACACTCACAGGTTCAGATGTTTTAGCTGCATAACCTCAAACATCTGACACGTAGAAAGAAACATCTAATTCTTTGGTTTTCTCCAGAGAGTCGGATTGGGTAGACAAGATTAATTATCCATGTCTGTTGTTGCTGGGTGCCATCGAGTCGATTCCAACTCATAGTGACCCCACATAACAGAGTAGAACTGCCCCATAGGGTTTCCTAGGCTGTATAATCTTTACTGGAGCAGATCACCAGGTCTCCTGTCCTATGGTGCTGCCGATGGGTTTGAACAACTGGCCTGTCCGTTAGCAGCCAAGCGCTTAACCACTGCACCGCGAGGGCTCCTTTCTGTGCTTACTGGGGGCCAAAAACTAGAGTGGGGCTGATACTTATGATGAAACGAACAGATAAATGACTCTACCCCATTCTCTTCCCGAAACTACCCCAGGCCGGTACCAACAGCTCCTTCACACTGCTGCGTAAACTGGTTATTCCTATAAATGAGCCCATTGTAATAGGGTCATTGCTTTATTTAAGAAGCACATGTCCTTGCCATTGTTTTAAATGAGGGACCCATGAGCAGGGCTGCTGGGACCACAACCCCAGACCCCATGTGTCCGACAGCACCTTACATACACTGCTTACGAGCATCCAACCCCAGCCCCCCGCTAGGCACGGCAGAACAGCCTCTGTCCTGCTACTCTTCTCTTCAAAACTGGACCAGCAGCCCAGGCAGAAAAGAAGAAAGTCAACCCTATGCATACGTCTGGAGGATGCCAGAACACTCAAAAGCCAGAGCCAAGACATATAAACTGCTATATAGAGACGGGGAGAAAAAAAATCAGACCAGTGAGTTATTTTTAGACGCGTTTGTCCTCCTCACATAATGCAACTTTCAAGCTGGGTTCTATTTCTTCAAGTCGAGTGAGTCCCAAGATACCCTGGTTTCACATACCACGTGGCTGTATCTCAGAAATATCTGCTTCTTGCAGATAACCGACCATCCTAATTAATAATACAGAGTCACAGGGGAGCTTTCTAACTGAAACCACAGCAGGGAACAGATAAGAAAACTATACTGTAGGTGTGGGGTCGTGGGTTCTTTTTTTTTTTTTTTAACTCCCAAATTCCCGCCAGCATTCAACTATGTCTTATGAATTCTAGAATAATGAAACATGGCACGATATAACCCAATGTGAGGCGTCAACATGACATAAGCAAATGCAAAAGCCTTCATTATCACCAAGCATATCTGAAATTCACGCAGATATTCTCCTCCCTGCCCCCCACTCCCGGGTTGCCGTGTTTGGAGACTCAGATCTGTGGGATAATGATGGCTGTAAATGAGAAGGACTGTCTTGTCTTTCTTGGGCACCTTCCTTTTCAAATGACACTCAAGACAATCAATGAAGTTAAGAACCAGGTAGTCACACCCTGAACACCAGGCCATTTTATCTGCCAGTGACCACACGCGGACACAGTGCCATTTCTGTTTGTCAGCTGTCACACCCCAACCCCCAGAAAAGGATTTGCCTCCTGAGCAAAAGTGACAGCATGTGGAACTTTTCCAAGAAAATAAATTATTTACTTAAGACTGTAGGAACGGCCGTGAAAACATCGCTATTTTGATTATGGAATGGATCTATGTCTACACTATTTAGTTAATGGTAGAAAGTCACCCTGGAGTTCCTGGGTGATGAACACACTCAGCCACTAACGGAAAGGTTGGAGGTTCAAGTCCACCGAGAGATGCCGCAAAAGAAAAGGCCTGGTGATCTGCTACCGAAAAGCCAGCCGTTGAAAACCCTGTGGAGCACAGTTCTGCTCTGACACACGGGGCCTCCATGAGTTAGAATCAACTCGAAGACAGCTGGTTGGAAAACCACATTAACACATGCCACCGCTGTATAGTTGTTCAAAGTGTATTTTGCTTATAAATAGTCCTGTTCGATCCCCACAGGCCCACCTGTGGATGAAAAAACTTTAAGACCCAGAGAAGAACATGGCCTGGAGAGGTGGCAGAGCCTGTGAGCAGCAGAACCTGGGACAGACGGACATCCTCTCGCCTGGTCAGAGCTCTGTTCAAGGCGCCATGTTGTCTCCCAGACCTGGCTTCCACCTGAGTGTAAGTCCAGACACCTTCCTTGTCCACTGGGCTGCTGCAGTCCTCTCGAGCAACAGTCGAGCTTTGAAAGATGACAGTGTTTCTCTTGCTCGATTTTGGGACATTGAAGCTCTTTAGAAACAGCGATTTGGGTACCAGATTGGACAGAATTCCTTCAGAATCCAGCACCCTCAGACAGAACCACTGTTTCTGCACTCCACCAAGTCCCAAATTGCAATTTGTAACTTCCTGTGCCCTAAGGCGACTCTCCGTGGTCCCCGGACGCCAACTCCACTGGTCTGTCAGTCATCCTGATGTCACCAAATGCCGTGCAGTGACCATAGAGGATCCAAGATTGATGAATGTTAGTTTTTAGAGAGAAGCAATTTGGAGATGTTGGCAATGGGGAAAGTGCTTGAAATCAATACACATCTATTAATTGTCAAAGAAGGTTTTCCAGGACTCACAGCCTCAAAGGATGCCTTCCTCCCAGTCCAACTCTGACAGCATTGCCTGGGTCCAGAAAGGAGCTCTCTCAGTCAAACCCACACAACAGCGGTATGGCAGCATACTGGGTGGCTGAAAAAGAAAGAAAGAGGAAGGAAGAGAGGGAGGAAAGAGGAAGGGAGGGAGAGGGAGGGAGGGAGGGAGGGAAGGAAGGGAGGGAGAAAGGGAGGGAGGGGAGAGAGCAGAAGGAAGAAGGGAGGGAAGGAGAGAGGAAGGGAGAGTGGGAGGGGTGGTGAGAGGGAGGAGAAATTACCTCTAACGGATAATATTACTAATATTATATAGAAAGTCATAGCTTATAGACTCTTCACGTAAGTCATCTCACTTAATTTAGTCTCCCTACCACCCTGTGTGCTGGTTATAACTTTTAACCACATTTTTCAAATGACCAAAATGAGGCTGAGAGACATGAAGGAACCTGCTGGGGGTTAGTTACTCAGCCATAGACGGTGGCTTCGAAGCAGGTCTTCGGAGCCTGCACCCAACCCGGTGGCTATGACCCCATGATCACCCTGAAGGGCGCTTCCATCCCATGACTTTAAAGACCTGTCATCTGATTGGTTGAGGACAATGCAGTCAACCACTCGATTTATCATTATATATAATATTTGCATTTAAAAGCTGCTGATCTGGAAAGAATATAGAATTTCCCTGAATGGCCAGTTTCAGAGGCTTCTGAGCAAAGGAACACCTGCTGGACGAGGTAGCTGTGAAGAGCAAGTCGGACATTTAGCCCTTCCATTCTGTGCTCCTGCCACCCCTGTCTCTGAAAGTTCACCTGAGTGTGACCTCTAGATCTGACCTCTGAGCACTATCTCTCAATAGATCGAGGAAGGGGAGGGCTGCCTTGTACTAGGGCCATGCTGAGCAGCGGCCTCCTCTTTGGATGCCATCTCCGTAGGCTGAGTTTGTGCTCTGCTTTCATTTTTGCTACAACCACACTGAGTGGCCTTATTTGTCTAAGGTTTGTGTCTTCTCCTTCCTGTGAGTGTGCTTTATTATTGTTGTAAGGTGCCAACGAGTCAGTTCTGACTCATAGCATCCCTATAGGTCAGAGAAGAACTGCCCCCTGGGGTTTCCAAGGAGCGGCTGGTGGATTTGAACTGGCAACCTTTTGGTTAGCAGTCAAGCTCTTAACCACTGCACCAATAGGGCTCAACTCTAAATAAAATAAATAAGATAATAGTGGTTGAGTTGAACAAACCTATGAGATAGTTACTATTCTCCCCTCCAAACTGCAGATGAGATAACCAAAGTTCAAGATGAGAAATAACATACCTAATCACACAGCTAGCAGGAGGCAGCATGTAGGTTGACATCAGGGCTTTTCTGAGGGGTCTTTAGTAACCCATAAGGAGCCCCGATGGCACAGTGGTTAAGCGATCAGCTGCTAACCAAAAGGTCAGCCGTTCTTACCCTCCAGCCACTCCTCGGGAGAAAGATGTGGCAGTCTGCTTCTGTAAAGATTTACTGTCTTGAAAACCCTATGAGGCAGCACTACTCTGTCATATAAGGTCACTAGGAGTCAGAATTCAACTCAAAGGTAATGGAAGGGTGGGTAATAACTACTGTGGTGGCTTGCACGTTTCTGTGATGCTGGAAACTATACCACTCGTATTTCAAATATAGGTTAGGAAGAATGGCCTGGCTCTCTACTTCTGAAAATTAGCCAAAAAAAACCTTATGGATCATAACAGAGCATTGTCTGACTCATTTACTTTGTACACATCATCAGGAGGGATCCATCCCTGGAGCAGGGCAGCATGTTTGGTGAAGTAGAGGGCCAGTGAAGGTGAGGGAGGCCCTTGGTGAAATGGATTGGCACAGTAGGTGCAATGATGGACCCAAACATGCCAATGATTGTGAGGATGACACCCAACCAGTCAACATTGTGTTCTATTGTACATAAGGTCACCTTGAGTCAGAGTTAACTCAACAGCCACTGTTACAGATTTACTTGTGTTCCCTCAAAATGTGTGTCAACTTGGCTGGGCCATGATTCCCAGTATTGTGTGACTGTCCACCATTTTGTCATCTGATGTGATTTTCCTATGTGCTGTAAATCCTATCCTTATGTTAATAAGGTAAGATTAGCAGCAGTTATGTTAATGAGGCAGGAGTCAGTCTACAAGATTAGGTTGTGTTTTAAGTCAATCTCTTTTGAGACGTAAAAGAGAATCAAGCAGAGACACTTGGGGACCTCATATCACCAAGAAGGAAGCACTGGGAGTATAACACATCCTCTGGACCCTGGGTCCCTGAGCTGAGAAGCTCCTCGACCAGGGAAAACTGATGGCAAGGACTTTCCTCCAGAGTCGACAGAGAGAGAAAGCCTTCCCCTGGAGCTGGCACCCTGAATTCGGACTTGTAACATACTAGACTGTAAAAGAATAAATTTCTCTTTGTTAAAGCCATCCACTTGTGGTATTTCTGTTATAGCAGCACTAGATAACAAAGACAGCCACTATTTATCTCTGTCTTAATGCGGTTAAGGTCTATGGCAAGCTAATCAAAAGGCTGGCAGTTCGAATCTACCAGCCACTCCTTGGAAACCCTATAGGGCAGTTCTACTCTGTCCTATAGGGTCGCTATGAGTCAGAATCGACAGCAACTGAGTTTGGTTTTTTTTTAATTCAACCCTATGGAGCCCTGGTGGTGCACTGGTTAAGAGCTTGGCTTCTAATCAACAGGTCAGCAGTTCAAATCCACCAGCCACTCCTTGGAAACCCTATGGGGCAGTTCTACTCTGTCCTATAGGTTCACTAGGAGTCAGAATTGACTAGACGGGAGGCAGGGCCAAGATGGTGGAGTAATCAGAGGCTTCCAGGGGACCCTCTTACAACAAAGACATGAAAAAACAAGTGAATTGATTATATATGGCAATCTGGGAGCCCTGAACATCAAAGGCAGAGTTGAGGAACCGGACTGAGGGGCAGGGGGAGGGAGAGACAGTTTGGAAGGAGTTGCCAGACCTGACCTGGCGAGAGCCTGAGCCCTTCAGGCCTGATCCGCTCAGGGGTGAGCAGTGAGGCAGGCAAGCAGCCGTGCTTGGGAGGCACATTTTCTGTACCGGGAGAGACTCATTGCCAGAGAGTCTACGCGGCCATCCAGAACCAGTGAGAAGCAGCCCTGGATCGGCGAAAGATAAGTAATTGCATGCAGCCTACCATATGGATCAAAAACACCCCCCTTAGGAAAAAATCTCACATTTACCTCCCTGCTCCCCACTCTGCACTGGGGCCTGGACTGGCTTCAGCAACTGCTGCATCCCCTGGGCTGGAAGTAGGATCCATCACACACCCAGAGCCATTCTCCCTGCTTTAGAGAGTGAACAAATTAACAGAGGAAAAAATAAACTGCTGGGTGCCCCCCAAGCCAGGAACCCAGTGTAGGCACAGCTCCTTTGCCTAGGCACAGGTATAAGGGTTCCATGGACTTTGAGTGCCTTTCCCCCTGCATAGACTTGTGTGGGCCCATCTCAACAGCATAGGCCCTCACTACCATAGTACAACAGGGTATATACGTGAAGTCTAACTTCAACTGTTTCAGCTGTGAAGTGGCAGATTCTTGACATTTGGCACTGCTCTGCCCATTAAGCAGGGTCTTCACTTACCCACATCAGGGGCCTGAGGACTGGTGGCTCCACCCATGTCACCTAGCCACCTGTGATAGTCGCCCATGAATAAGAGATGCCCCCAAGTCTTTACTGCCAAAGGCATTAGGCACTCATAGTCCAGCTGCAAAACCCACCCACCTACATGCTCTAGGGAACAGGGCTATGCCTTCCTCGTGGACACTCAGGGGTGGCAGTCAGCTCTCTGCCTTGCTCAGAGTGTGTCCCCCTGCTGCAGCCAGATGCCTATGCCTACACCAATCACCCATAACTGTTGAGGACTGTAAGCAAGAGCCTACACCACATACTTGGTGGCTATCTACTTGGGCACCTGAGCTGAATCCATACAGGAGGAGTGGGCAGACTCCTGAGTTCACATACCTAGTAACAGATCTAACCACCTGGTGACAGGACATTAGAGCTTCAAAGGTGGCAATAATCAAATTAGCTCATATGAGCAGCCTATCTGGGCATACCAGAACAAAACAAGAAGCTAGGACACAGTAAGCAAGCATAAAATAAATGTAATGAATTATTGATGGCTCAGAGATAACAGTCAATATCAAATCACATAAACAGGCAATCCATGATGGCTTCAGCAAGCTCCCAAAATAAAGAATCTAGATATTTTCCAGAGGAGGAAAAATTTCTTGGAATTACCAGAGGCAGAATACAAAAGATTAATATACAGAACTCTTCAAAAAATAAGAAAGGAAATTAAGCAAAACGCATAACACGCAATAGAAGAAATTAAAAAGATTAGAGAAGAGCATAATGACAAATTTAACAGGCTGCAAGAATCCACAGAGACAGCAATCAGAAATCCAGAAGATTAACAATAAAATTTCAGAATTAGACAACTCAATAGAAAGTCATAGGAGCAGAATAGAGGCAATGGAAGTCAGAATTTAGTGAGATTGAAGATAAAGCACTTGACTCCAACTTATTTGAGGAAAAATCAGATAAAAGGATTAAAAAAATGAAGAA
>NW_004443981.1:15447847-15465105 GCF_000243295.1 Trichechus manatus latirostris
CTGGAGAGGTTGTGGAGAGACTGGAACACTTACACACTGTTGGTGGGAATGTAAAATGGTACAACCACTTTGGAAATCGATTTGGCACTTCCTTAAAAAGCTAGAAATAGAAGTACCATAAGATTCAGCAATTTTGCTCCTTGGAATATATCCTAGACAAATAAGAGCCATCACACGAATATGTATATGCACACCCATGTTCACTGCAGCACTCTTCACAATTGCAAAAAGATGGCAACAACCTAGGTTCCCATCAACGATCAAATGAATAAACAAATTATGGTATATCCACACAATGGAATACTACACAACAGTAAAAAACAACGATGAAGCCGTGAAACATCTTATAACATGGAGGAATCTGGAGGGCATTATGCTGAGTGAATTCAGTCAGTCACAGAAGGACAAATATTGTATAAGACCACTATTATGAGAACTCAAGAAAAGGTTTAAACACAGAAGAAAACATTCTTTGATGGTTACAAGGATGGGGAGGGAGGTGGAGGGTTATTGACTAGATAGTAGATAAGAATTATCTTAGGTGAAGGGAAGGACAGAACACTCTACAGGGGAAGTCAGCACAACTGGACTAAACGAAAGCTAAAAAATTTCCTGAATACAATCAAACACTTTGAGGGACAGAGTAGCAGGGGTAGGGGTCTGGGGACCATGCTTTCAGGGGACACCTAGGTCAATTGGCATAACAAAGCTTATTAAGAAAATGTTCTGCGTCCTACTTTGGTGAGTGGTGTCTGGGGTCTTAAAAACTTGCCAGTGGCCATCTAAGATGCATCAATTGGTCCCAACCACCTGGAGTAAAAGAGAATGAAGAACACCAAAGACACAAGGAAAGTATTAGCCCAAGAGACAGAAAGGGCCACATAAACCAGAGACTTGATCAGCCTGAGGCCAGAAGAACTAGATGGTGCCCGGCTACCACCAATGACCGCCCTGAAAGGGAACACAACAGAGAGTCCCTGATGGAGCAGGAGAAAGGCGGGGTGCAGAACTCAAATTCTAGTAACAAGACCAGACTTAATGGTCTGACTGAGACTGGAGGAACCCCGGAAAGCATGGCCCCTGGATTCTCTACCAGCCCAGAACTAAAACAATTTCCGAGGCCAACTCTTCAGACAGGGATTGGACTGGACTGTGGGACATAAAGTCATACTCATAGGAGTGTGTCTCTTAGCTCACGTAGATACACAAGACCAAAGGGGCAGCTTCTATCCAGAGGTGAGATGAGAAGGCAGAGAGGTTTAGGAGCTGGTTGAATGGACATGGGAAATCAGGGGTGGAAAGGAGGAGTGTGCTGTCACAGTATGGGGAGAGCAATTACGGTTACTTAACAATGTATGTATACATTTTTGTAGGGGAAAAAATAAATTTAGAAAAAAATATCGGCTAGATGGCAACGGGTTTGGTTTTTTTTATTCAACCCTAGAGTCCCTAGGTGGTATAAGCAGTCAACACGTTGACTGCTAACGAAAAGGTTGGAGGTTCGAATCTACCCAGAGGCACTTTGGAAAAAAGGTCTTGTGAGAGCTACTTCTGAAAACTCAGCCATGGAAACCTTGTGGAGCGCAGTTCTATTCTGACACGCACGGCTTCGCCTGCGGTCGGGGTTGACTTGAGAGCAACTGGTTCCTATTCAACGCACTACACAAGCCTTATGTCCATCTTTTAGGAAACAGGTTTTAACTGGGTGGGAGAAGTACTTTTATAGGTTGGGGGGCCCTTACTTATATCCACAAAAATCCCTCCATGTGGGCAACTGTCTCTCCAGCCAAACCAGGTGCTGGCACCAGCCATTCGCCACCAATGCCCTTGAGAGGCCAAGGGATGCTGGGCGGTGCTTAGTCAAACACCAGCCCATTTCTATGCAAGTAACACTAGGAAGCACCACCCTCCCATCCCGTTAGATGAATCCACGCTTGCCAAACACCCCCTGGAATTTTTCCACGGGAGAGACTCTGAAGATACTCGACAAGGTCTGACAACACGTGCGTCTCTAATCTGCACGACGCATCCGCACTTTGCAAGTTGTTGGCTTTGCACGGTGTGATATAATTTCCGATAAATCCTCAACATTTTCAGCCTCTGTCCAGGTCAAGAAAAAGCACACAGCAGGCAGTGAGAAGGGGGCGCAGGCGGCAGGTTCACTGGGGCCTGCGGAACCCCAAAGCGTACAGAGCGGAGCCCCGAAGTCGCTGCGCGGGAAGGGCGCGGCGCGCATTCTCACAAGGCTGTCTTGCCCTGTTCCTAAGAGGCGTGCGAGGAGCTTCCATCGGAAAGGGGCACAGCGCCCTCATTCACTATGCTGGAATTAGTTCCTGGAAATAGAAACAAACCACAGAATCACCCGCCTCTGCCCTCACAAACGAGCGTTTCGTAGGAAAGATGTGACCCTTGCTGAAAACCAGGTAGCGCGTTCCCGGGCAGCTTTTAAACAAAACCCCTGCCTGCTATCGCTATTAGCTTCTTACAGGAATGATACAGGTTATAATTCCAATACCGCACTCCCAAATAAGATTTGGGGAGGAAATTCATATAGCGGCATTAGGGTCAATTTACAGAAACTTTGCAGAAGGATAAATAGATTATAGACAGAGAGAGGTAGAGAGATAGATGATAGATAGATATAGATAGATAGATGATAAATAGAAAGAGAGAGAGATTTAGACAGATATTTAGACAGACAGACACATATGTATACACACACACACGAGTGTATATGTACGGATGTATATGTGTATATATGTACGTATACATGGGGGGATAATTCAAAATCCCCCACACCGCACACCAATGTCACATTTTAATGTAATATCATGTCCAATGCATATTCATGAAATAAAATCTTGGCAGTGGCACAAGAAAAGTGGGATGAAGTGTGTTTGGCGGAGTGCGTCACGTTTCCAGGCCAGCGGATTTTTTGATTAAAGTCCCTTATCCGTTTTATCATGCATATCCACTCTCTGATTAAAGTGATCTGGGCTGGCACTCACAATGTCAGCATGCACTGAGACCCTTCACACAAAACATGGTTGGAATTTATATCCTTAAAAAAAAAAAAATAGACCCCGTACACCAGACAGCAAAACTAAAACACAGCAGCTTTCATTTAAATACGCGTCTGCTCCGGATGGCTTTGCACGAGTTCAAAAAGATTTAACCCAGAATATTAATCACGGTCCAACTTGGGGTGCTAAATCTTATTTCCTTTTTATTTTTTCTCAAAGTTAAGTTCCTTCTTTCTCATTTGTTGGGCTTTGTATCAAATGTGTTCGCTGGAGAAGAACATAACCAGAGGCTCCCATAGCAGAATTTAAACAATGAATTTCCCCCCGATGCCTGCCGTTCGACAGTCGGCAGGTCACTTTGTTCCCTAGGCCCTTTCTGAAGTGGGAGACACCAGGAACCACGGCCCTATTTCCCAGCCACAAGACTTCGAAGCTCAGAGGGAAACTCCAGGGCGCCACCTTGCGCTGTGTCCCCTACACAGTGTCACAGGCGACTTCCGTCAGTGGTCAGTGATGTTGTTGGCTGACCTTCTTAAAGCCAGGTGATGTCATAGAGAGCAAGGAGGTGTGAAAGAGAGGGAGGGTATGGGCATGGCGTGTGTTGACTCCCAAAGAAAGAAATGGCTGCTTTCCGGGAGCTGGGGTGGTCTGAACGAAATGCCTGGGTCAAGTCATTCCGTCTCTCCAAGCCTCCGTGTTCTGTTCTGTAATGGAGACCGTTGTTATTATTAGTTGCCACCGAGTCGGCTTCGACTCATGGCAGCCTTATGTGTAACAGAACAAAACGCTGCCTGGTCCTGCACTATCTTCACAATCATGCTACGTTTGAGTTCATTGTGTCCCTGGGTGGCACGGCAAGTTAGCATGTTCAGCTGCTAACAGAAAGGTTGGAGGTTTGAGTCCATCCAGAGATGCCTCAGAAGAAAGTCCTGGCGATCTGCATCCAAAATAAATCAGCCATTGAAAGCCCTATGGAGCACAGTTCTTGGCTGACACATGAGGTCACCTTGAATTGGGATTGACTCAACGACACCTGGGAATGGGGATAATAATACCCATGCCCTGGGCCTGTCGTGAAGACCCAATGGAATCAAGACTGAGAAAGAGCTCTATAGAGGGACAGAACTCTAAAAGCAGGGCCTCTTGTTATGACCCTAATTGTTGCTGTCGTTGTTGTTAGGTGCCGTCAAGTTGGTTTCGGCTCATAGCGACCCCGTGTACAACACAACGAAACACTGCCCGGTCCTGCGTCATCCTCACAATCATTGTTATGCTTGAGCCCATTGTTGCAGCCACTGTGCCAATCCATCTCATTGAGGATCTTCCTCTTTTTCTCTGACCCTCTGCTTTACCAAGCATGATGTCCTTCTCCAGGGACTGATCCCTCCTGACAACATGTCCAAAGTATGTGAGATGTAGTCTCACCATCCTGGCTTCTAAGGAGCACTCTGGCTGTGCTTCTTCTAAGACAGACCCTAGGACAGGGCAGACTCTCCAGGCCAGCACTGCCTGCCTTAACAAAGACCAAGATCCACCCTTTGGTTCCAGAAATCCTGGTTTGCATTTTCGCTGAAGTGTTTGCATTTCCAGGTTCCCCAGGAACCTCTTCCTCTGGCCCTCTGGGCATCTCCCGCTTAGAGCCAGGAAGCCTTCCCTCATGCCGGCCCCCACCCCACCAGTGCCCCTCCACCAGGCCAGGTGAACTGCTACTCCGCACCCCACCTCCATGTGGTCCTGTGACACCTTAGTCCCACCCTCCCTCCTCATACAACACAGGGAGGAGGTCCGCCATTTACATGCTGAGCCCCTGTTGCTCTTCTGTACCTTCAAGTCGATTCCTACTCTTAGCGACCCCATAGGACAGTAGGATTGCCCCGTAGGGTTTTGTAAGCTGTAATCTTTATGAAAGCAGATCTCCAGGCCTTTCTTCTGAGGTGTCTCCAGATGGACTGGAACCTCCAGGCTTTTGGTTAGCAGCCGAGTGTGTTAACCACTGGCACACCATGAACTGCTCAGTGAGTATGTGGTTTTGGGCCGTTTGAGTCGATTCCGACTCACAGTGACCCCACAGGACAGAGAAGAATTGCCCCATATGGTTTCCCAGGCTGTAATCTTTACAGAAGCAGACTGCCATGTCTTTCTCCTGCTGAGCGTTTGGTGGGTTCAAACCACCAACCTTTTGGTTAGCAGTTGAGTACTTTAACGACTGCACCACCAGTGCTCCTCAAAGTCAGAATAAACCAAAAACCCTTTACTGTCGAGTTGGCATCGACTCAGCAACTCCATAGGACAGAGCAGAACTGCCCCATAGGGTTTCCCAGGCTGTAATCTTGACAGGAGCAGAACACTAAGTCTTTTCT
Source organism: Trichechus manatus latirostris (assembly GCF_000243295.1). Lineage (NCBI taxonomy): Eukaryota > Metazoa > Chordata > Mammalia > Sirenia > Trichechidae > Trichechus > Trichechus manatus. The sequence goes on from NW_004443981.1 coordinate 15,453,231, forward strand.
CCCATGGAGCCACTAGGTGTGTTCAAGCTGCCAACCTTTCAGTTAGCAGCTGAGCACTTAACCATTGCGTCACCAGGGCTCCATATTGGGGCCTCTATGAGACCAAAAACCTAGAAGGCTGGGACCATCCTTGGTCACTGTTGTTCACCCAGCAAGCCACTCCAGGTTTGGTCCACACTAAGTGTTCCACGGGCTTTGCTAATTGGATGAATGAATGAGTGAATGAATGAATCGACCAAGCCCCGTTGATTGGGCACCTTTTACGTGACAGACCCTGCACTGGCCCTTCCTACTCTCGATCTCACCCGGGCCTCATAACGACCCTTCGAAGTCCAGTTTGCAGAGGACATGAGGCTCAGGTGAAGCCACCTGGATGTGGTCACACAGCTGGAAAGGTCACACAACTCACAGTGCTCCTGGGTTGCTTGAGACATGGTTGATCAGTAGCCCCTGTTATGGATTGAATTGTGTCCCCCCAAAACATATGTTGAACAGTCGCCTGTGCGGCTGGTGGGTTCAAACCACCAATCTTGTGGTTAACAGCCTAGTGCTTAACCACTGTGCCGCCAGGGGTCATTTCTAGTCCCACTAGAGTTTCTTATCTGGAAAGCAGATGAATGACTCCATCGCATTTCGCTGGTGCGAGATGACGTGTGTCCAGCCCAGACTCCAACTGTGGGCACCCCTACTGTTTGAGGGAACACCCCGTATGCTCACCCATCCTGCAGATGGCCCCTGGCGGCCAGCAGTCAGGCATTGCACCCCAAAGCCAAGTCACCTCCAGCAGAATGAGGCACCCAGCAATGCAGGGCTTCAGGAAGACTCTTCTCTGTGGACCCTCACCTGACTTCCCAACAAGCAGGCCAGGGCAGTCCTACCCCATTCTCCATCTGGAAAAACACATGCAAATAACCCTTTGTTGTGCAGACATGTATTACATAGCTTAGTGAGAGGAGGTTTCCAACCACATTACCAGGGGACGCCCTTGGTGGAAGACACAAACTTTCAAGGCAAGCTGAGTTTCTGCATGATGGAGTGACTTGACCAGTGAGCACAATGAGTAACTAGAGGACAGAACTCATGCCTAGTCTATATGTCTCAGTAACTCTACATTCAATAATAATAGTCTCCTTCTCCCTCACATACACCCCCTTCTACTACAATATATGTGCCTTGTGCATGGATGGATGGATGGATGGATGGATGGATGGATGGATGGATGGATGGATGGATGGATGGATGGATGGATGGGTGGATGGGTGGATGGGTGGATGGGTGGATGGGTGGATGGACGGATGGATGGATGGATGGATGGATGGGTGGGTGGGTGGATGGGTGGGTCAGTGGATGTATGGGTGAATGGAAGAAAGGAGGGACGGATGGGAGGAAAAATAGAACATTCTTTTTCCCTTAAAGTTAAAGCGGGCAGACATGGAAGGCTCGTCCACTGGGAGTCTGGATTTACAGAGCAGGTCGAGAGAAGGGTTCCTGGTGGGCCCTGCTCCGAAGCGTTTGTGTCATCGCCACCCAAAGGCAGAAACAGAAAAGCAGCAGGAGGCCGTGACGTTTACGAGAATCCTGGTATTCTGTCTTTTGCCCTTTCCAGTGAGCACTGAGTTTCAGAATTTGGAAACTGTGCCGATATTTCAATCCTGTTCTGATCCGGAGTCTTCTCTTTCCCCCACACACTTAGAACCCCACTGAGATCTGTCTTTTATATCCTCCAACTTTAACCGTGGTTTAAACTTCTGAAATCAACAGAGGAAGAGGGAGGAAGAAGGAGAGGGAGAGGGGAGGGGGAAGGATGAAGACAGGAAAGAGAAGGAGAAGAAAGGAATGATGGATGAACAGACTGGCAGAAGACAGGAAAGGGGAGGAAGGACTTCAGACCCCTTCAGTGGCCTAGTGCTCAACGTTATTCAACAGGCTGCTCCCTGCTCTCGTCGAAGCCCACCATTCCTACTCAGCCCCCTCCACTGCCATGCGCAGTCACCCAGTCCAAACACTCTGTGTACAGATGACTCCATGTGCTCCTTGCCTTTTTCCCTTCTGTGCCCTAGTGGGTTAACCACTAGGCTGCTAACCACAAGGTCAGTGGTTCAAACCCACCAGCCACTCTGTGGGAGAAAGATGTGGCAGTCTGCTTCCATAAAGATTTACAGCCTTGGAAACCCTACGGAACAGTTCAACCCTGCACACATGGCGTTGTCATGAGTTGGAATCTACTCAAGGGAAACTAACAATAACATCAGATATTCGGTAAGTGCTCATTGACGCTGCCACAGATGGCGACAGAGAGCGGACAGACTTTTTAGGCTGAAAGAGGGAGTAACCAGGTACCTTACCTGTGGAGATGAGAAAATTGACCCCATCACATAAATCGCAAGGGGAGGAAGAGAAGTCAACTCGTGTTGGGTGCCTCTGTGTAACAGGCAGAGTCCTCACCACAGCCCCATTTTACATTGGCCCCATTTAGATATGGAAAAACTGAAGCTCAGTGAGGAGACTTGACGAAGGTCACAGATTCAGCAAACAGCTAAGCACAGCCCCACGCGTGGGTCTGCTGGCACTAACGCCTTCTCTATCCTACATTTCACCCCGGTTCCAGACCTGCCTCAAGGCGATCCACTCTGAGATCCCCCTATGATTCCACGGACACACGTGATATCTGACAAATCAGGTGCCTATTTAAGTTTGTGCCACAACCAGAAGTTGTGCACACAGCAAATTATATTACAGATCAGGCAACACCACTTGCTGTTGTATTTTCCAAATATAATTTTGATCGGAAGGAATTTCCGTAAATTGTGTGACTTAGATTTTTGAGAACTATAGGGGAGAATTGAACAAATCTGCTGCAAAACACCTCTTGAAAGTGTTAAAGAGCAAAGACGTCACCTTGAAGACTAAGGTGCTGCTGACCCAAGCCACGGTATTTTCAATCACCTCATATGCATGCAAAAGCTGGACAATGATAAGGAAGCCCAAAGAAGAATGGATGCATTTGAATTATGATGTTGATGAAGAATATTGAATATACCATAGACTGCCAGAAGAATGAACAAATCTGTCTTGGAAGCAGTACAGTCAGAAAGCTCCTTAGAAGCCAGGATGGTGAGACTTTGTCTCATCTACTTGGGACATGTTATCAGGAAAGATCAGTCCTTGGAGAAGGACATCATGCTTGGTAAAGTAGAGAGTCAGGGAAAGAAAGGAAGACCCTCAAAGAGATGGACTGACACGGTAGCTGCAACAATGGGCTCAAGCATAACAATTGTGAGGATAGTGCTGGACCAGGCAATGGGTCGTTCTGTTGTACATGGGGTCGCTATGAGTCAGAACCGACTCGAGGGCACCCAACAACAGCAACGTGGGGGAGCTGAGATCCCTCCAGATCTAACTCCCTTATTACATGGTTGTAGAATGTATTCTTTTCTTCACTCCAACACTAAGTATTTATCAAGGATCTACCTCTGCCAAGCATTATGCTAGATCCTGGGGATACAAAAATGAATAAGACTTATCTCTACAGTCAAAGAATTCACAAACTGGCAGAGACAATGGATACTACAAAAATTATTTGAATAAACCAGTAAAAATAAAACAGCGGCTGTCCAGTCAGTTCCAACTCACGGAGATCTCACATGTGTCAGAGCAGAAATGTGCTCCACAAGGTTTTCGACGGCTGATTTTTTGGAAGTAGATCACCAGGCCTTTCTTTCAAGGTGCCTTTGGGTGAACTCAGACCTCCAGCCTTTCAGTTAATGGCCAAGTTGGCAGCACCCCGGGACTCCACTGTTTGGGCTGAGGGTGATCAGCATGGAAAGAGAGACAGGTGTCAATCGGGGTGTCCTGGAGACCCGAGAGCTCTCGTCTGAAGCCCAGGGCCTCCAGTTATTCACACTGTGGCCTGGGGCAGGCTAACCTCTGGGAGCTTCAGCTTCCCCATGTGAAGAAATGGAGATGAGAGGACTTTCCCTGCAAGATGAGTGGAGCAACCGTTAAACGCTCGGCCGCTAACCGAAAAGTTGGCCGTTCGGACTTATTCAGTGGCTCCACAGAAAAGACCTGACAATCTGCTCCCATAGAGATGACAGCCAAGAAAACCCTGTGGGGCGGTTCTACTCTGTCACACGAGGTCACGGGAGTCGGGATCCAATAGACGGTACAACGGCGGCAACATGCAAGGAGGCGGAGAGGCAACTGCAGGAGCTGCAGACACTCAGGGTGTCGGGGGAGGGTTAGCAGACGAGGGACCATAGCTGGGCTTTGGAGGCTGCACACTCGTCCGCCAGGCCGAGAGGAGAGGCGGCGCGTCTCAGGAAGAGCAACGACCGGGCCAAGTGCAGAGAGCATGCTGAGGCCGGCGTGTACGGGCGGAGGCCTGTGATGGGCCAAGTCCAGTGGGCTGGGCAGAGGAGAGCGTGAGAATTAAAGCAATGGCTATGATAATAAGGACTATTGCTGCTTGAGCAGACACTGTCAGATGCTTTCTATTCATTGTATCACTTCTTCTTCCCAGCCACCGTATGAAATTGGTACCATGATAATCCCTATCTTACAGACGCGGAAACTGAGCACAGACAGATTAAGTAACTTCCCTAGAACTGCACAGCTAGGACGTGGCAGAACCACGGTTCGAACTCAGGCCTGTAGGCCAGGACCAGGGAGAGACTGGATTGGAAAGCCCTTTATGGACCCTAACACCTTTGCCAACGGGAATCATGGGCCATCGTTATTTTCTGCTTTAACCTCTTAAAATTTCTAGAGATTGGAACAATTTCATAATAGCAAAAGAACAGGGAGGGGAGGGGGACTCACATCACAAGCTAAGATTTGTTCTCCGTCTCCCGAGCTAGATTACCCGCACAGAGTGTTGCTTTCACACCTTTCCAGGCGTTTGTTCGGGATCTGCTTAATTAAGGCCATCGGCTGCCAGGCTTCTTGTCATTCTATGGCAGCAGGAGGGGCAGGGGAAGGTCCCTGAGGTGCCCGAATAGTGTCACGAGGCCTCGGAAGGGCTACACTCCAACAGGCCTGCAGCTAGAGGCCAGCTCCCTTTAGGTGGGCTGTGAGCCAGGGGCAGGGCTCAGTCCCCGCGGGACCTCTGTCACCAGGGCCAGCGCGCCTGGGGCAGCAGGCAGAGGGCGGGCCTGGAGCCGAGCAGCACCTGTGAGTGTGCGTGGTTACCCTGCGCCAGCACAGTGTGCTAGGAAAGCTCCCCGCAGGTACTACTCAGCTCAGCAGCGCTCGCAGTGGGCTCTGCTGTGATTATCCCCATTTAAAGATGGCAAAGAGGTCATCGGTGGCTCAGCGGTAGAATTGTCGCCCTCCATGCAGGAGACCCTGGTTCGATTCCCAGCCGGCGCACCTCAAGCACGGCCACCACCTGTCTGTCAGTGGAGGCTGCCATGTTGCTAGGATGCTGAACAGGTTTCGGCAGAGCCTCCAGACTACGACAGATGAAGAAGAAAGGCCTGGCAATCTACTGCTAAAAATCAGCCAATGAAAATCCTATGGGTCACAACGGTCCGAGCTGCAATGGATCATGGGGATGGACAGGACCAGGTAGCTTTTTGTTCCATTGCGCATGGGGTTGTCATGAATCGGGGGCAGACCTGGCAACTGCAAACAACAGCAATGACAAAATGCAGACTCCAGAGTTAAGTAACTCTGCCACAACTCAACAAATAGCAAATGAAGGCACTAGGATCCTACCTGGTGGTCTTGCCCATCACCTCTGTGAGCACTCAATGGGCTGCTGAGATCAGCCTCCTCCTGGGTGTGTGCCCTTGGCAGGGGGCTTCACCCTCCCTCTGCCCCAGTCTCCCGGTCTTTCCACTGGGGTGATGAGGACCGCCTCTCCAGGTTGCTGGCAATGATGCCATTTAAACCTTTTCTCTAAAGCACTTCTCACCATGCCTTGAATGAGGTTAATTCTCCCTGAGCGGGAAGCTGCTTGTATTGCTGTGAACGAGCTGTCCAGGAAAACCAGACGATTCCCTTCTCATAGTAATTCCTGTGTTCTCAATGCCCTCGTGGTGGCTTAGACGGGCCCACACCTTCCTTTCCCTCAGTGGCTCTAAGGAAAGTGGACAGAAATTCTGCCGGATGCTACGGTGAAGCTGAGCCCCTCGCTCACCCTGCCCTCCAGGAGTTCACAGTCTCAACAGCGACCAACCCATTGCCATCGAGTCAATTCTGACTCATAGCGACCCTACAGGACAGAGTAGAACTGCCCTATATGGTTTCCAAGGAGTGGCTGGTGGATTCAAGCTGCCAACCTTTCGGTGGATGTGGAAACAGGTTACAGTTGGCTGCACTTTTCACAGCCTTCGTGGCCCTGAACCCCCTCAGCGCTCCTATGCCGAAATGCCATTGTCTTCTAGGTCTGCCTTAAGCTAGGTGGCTTGTCAGGACAGAAATTGATTACCTCACTGTTCTGGAGGCTGGAGGCCCAAAGCCAGAGTGTTGTCAGGGCCACTTTGTCTCCGAAGTCTCTCGGGGGAGATCTTTTGTCATTTCTTCCAGCTTCTAGCAGCCTCAGGCTTTCCTTGGCTTACGGGGCTGCATCACTTCCTCATCACAGACCCTCTTCCCTCTGGATGCCTTTCTTCAGCTCTTCTCCTCCTTTACAGCCACCATTCAGGCTGGATTAGAACCCTCTCTACTCCAGTGTGACCTCATGTTAATGGACGACACCTTCAAAGACCCTATTTCCAAGCCTGATCACGTTCAGGTACTGAAGGGACACCACTCAGTCCGTAACAGAAAGGTTCTAGCACTGTTCTCTTTTTCCAGCTGTAGGGATTAGTGCTCATGGACCCTGAGGGACTCGCCTGAGACCACTGTGACCAAGTGCCAAAGCTCTGACTTGAACCTGAGTGCCCTTATCCCTAATCCAGGTCAGTTCCCAGGCTGGGATGCTCTTTCCCTATCCATGAATTTCAATCATCTGGTCAACGACAATTTAGAGCTTCTACTCTGTGTCTAGCTTTTATGGAGCTTACGTAGGGCATGCGAAACAAAGGCCAGAGGACGGGACAAATAGAAGAATTACAACTTGAGGGTGTCAACAGAATGGTGTGATAGATTGTAAGAGGGAGAACTGCTTGAGATGGGATGGTCTGGGGTGGCCCATCGGAGAGGTGGCATTTGAGTCCTAAGGGAGGGAGGAGGCTCTGAGTTACGCTGTTGAGTTGAGGTTGAAGAGGCGGGCAGGGGCAGCTCACCCAGGACCTTGGAGAATGGTAGTCCCAACATAGTAGAAAGAACACAAGTGTGAACTTGAACTAAGAGAAGGAGAGCTGTTTGCGTGATGATGTTTGAGAGTCGCACTGGTCTCTCCTCTGATTCTTGTCAGAAACAGGAGTGGAGTTGAGTAGTTATTTGGATGTAAATTGTCATTGAAACTGAGACTTTCGGAATCCAGAGGATGACAGCTGCCAGCTTCTGCTTTGCAGGGAGCGTAGGGAGAGGCTGCTCGGAGCGCAGTGGTCTTGGGGAACCCACATTCAGGTCAGACCAGGGACACCTGTATCCAAGCCGTGTAGATGGGCCACCATCCTCTGGGGCACAAGGTGAAGGAGGAGCATCAGCACCTGTGGCTGTGGTTCCCCCTGGGCAGACCAGAGCAGTGGGCAGTGTGGAGGCAGGAAGGTGGGAATGCAGGGTGCTCCCCCGACCAGCATCCGCGGGGAGGTGATGATGGAAGATGGGTGCCACGCTCCCAGCGCGGGGTGCCGGCTCCAGCAATGCGAGGCACATCCTATGGCTCTAAAACAGCAGGACGATTTTCTCCAGCCTAATTGATGAACAGCTGTGCTTTAATAGGCTACAGGCACGGCTTCACCGATCCCTCCTCTGGCCAACCGCTGACTGAAGGCTCCCCGGAGGACCGGGGAAAACAAAGTTTTGCCTTTGGGGGAAGGGGCGATGGTGGTGGTGGAATTGCTGTTAATAAATTAATAAACAGACAAATGAGTAACTCAACCACATGGGTTTTAGGACAGTGGCAGCTTCCCTTTCTATGGGCAATTTCACGATCCCCACCGCCATGAGCTCCTGTCGCCTCCTGAACAGCCAGACCTTTGCCGTTGAATCGGTTCTGACTCATGGCACCCCCACGTGCTGTGAGTAGAACTACACACCATCGGGTTTTCACGGCTGTGACCTTTGGGAAGCAGATCGTCAGATCTTTCTTCCAAGGCGCCTCTGGGTTGGTTTGAACCACCAACCTTCGGCTAGCAGCCGGGTGCTTAGCTGTTTGCACCACCCAGGGACTCGTGAAGAACCCAAGGGGTTGATGAAAGCTATGAAACAGACAATCCTACTACCATACAGTAATGCCAGTATCATTTCACAAATGGTTGCTCATTCATTCCTCCCCAAGGCCCTAGGGTCTAGGAAGATCGAGGATGATAATCCCCATCATACAGATTTTGTTTACTGCACAGATATGTGCATGTATCTGCTCTGGACAGGGACTGTGCACAGTGCAGGAGACACTGGGCAGAGAAAAGATATGTGGCTACTGCCCCTGGGAAGCTTAGAGTCTAGCGCCAAAAACAAAACAAAACAAAAAATTCCAAAACCCAAACCTGTCGCTGTCAATTCCTATTCATGCTGACCCCAAGTATGCAGAGTAGAACTACTCCATAGGGTTTTCTTGGCTGTAATCTTTACGGAAGCAGATCGCCAGACCTTTCTTCTGCAGTGCCTTTGAGTGGGTTTGAACCACCAACCATTAGGTTAGTAGTGGAGCTTAAACCATTTGCAGCACCCGGCGCCTGAGTCTAGCGGAGGGGCTGGGAGATGATGACCTGCCGCTTGCTTCTGCGTGGCCTGTGAGCAAAGAATGCTTTCTACATTTTAAATGCTTAGAAAAAGAGTATTGCTTGACCATGAAAATTTCATAAAATTCAAATTTCAGTGTCCACAAGTAAAGTTTAATTGGTACACAGCTACGCCCATTCATTTACGTATTGTCTGTGGCTGTTTTCATACCAAAAGGGCAGAACTGAGTAGTTAGGACAGAGACTATAGACCCACAAAGTCTAAAAATGCTAACTTCCTGGCCTTTTGCAGAAACAGCTGGCCAGCACCTAGTATATTCATGTACTAGGACTCCATACCAAAGGACCACAAGCTGGGGGCCTTAAAACAACAGAACTTGATTCTATCACAGTTCTGGAGGCTAGAGGTTCGAAATCTAGATGTCAGCCGGGCCACGTTCCTTCAGAAGGCTCTAGTGAAGAATTCCTTCTTGTCTCTTCCAGCTTTTGGTGGTTCCTGGCAATCCCTGGCATTCCTTGGCTTACAGATGTGTCGTTCCAATACGGCCTCTGTCTTCACACGGCTGTCTTCACTCTGCGTCCCCCCGCCTCTGTGTCTTTTCTCCTCTTTTTATAAGGACACCACTCATATTGGGCTAAGGCCTCCCCTATTCCAGTCTGACCTTATGTTAACTATTTATATCTGCCAAAACCCTACTTTCAAATAAGATCCTTTCTGAGGTATTGGGAGTTAGGACTTGAACAGATCTTTTTAGGGGACACACGTCAGCCCAGAGCACCTGGTCTAGTGGAGACGGTGGCCAGGAAAGGGGGTGGAAGGCAACCTCGTGTCTACAGAGCATGGGGCGTTTTGTGAGCACAGGGTCCCTTACCCCACATATTAGGCAGTGAGGTTGGTACTCCTCCCCCGTTTTGTGAAGGAGGAGACCAAAACTCAGAAAAACTAATGACTTGTCCAAAGTTCTATGGTAAAGGAGTCTCAGAGCTAGGAATTAGAGGCGAGGCTGACCACAGAGCCTCAGTCAGACCCGGGGTCCCCAACTGCTGGTCCAGCTCTGTCCTATCTCAAGGCTGGTACTAAACCAGGACTGGCAGCTGCTGAGTTTCACTGTCTATAAAAAATGGGCATCACGAAAGCAATGACCTCGGGGTGATGTTGTGTGGGTTGGGTGGGATGATACATATGAGGCACTTGGAGCAGTGCCTGGCACACAGGAAGCCCTCCGTGAATGCCAGCTCACACGACATTAAGATCTCTACCATTACTGAACATTTTGATCAAAGATTCTTTAGAAGAATCTTTGATCGAAAGGGGGAAACTGCAGAATGGGATTTAAAATCTTATGGAATCCAGACTTTCTGGATCCATGGAGCCTGGATGAACCTGAGAATATTGCCCTGAGATAATCTTTAAACCTTTAACCAAAAATATCCCCTGAAGTCTTCTTAAAACCAAACATTAGTTTAACTTCACTAGTAAAGAATATCTGTCTTGAGCATTATGCTCTTTTAAGATCTTTCTATATAGGATCAAACTGACAACAGCCACTTGAAAGATTAACTAGGACACTCAGGGTGTAGTGTGTTTATGTTAATGGGGGAGGAACAGCTCAGAAAAGGAGGGTGAGAATGGTTGTGTAATTGAAGAATGTAATCAATGTCACGGAATTGTACATGTAGAAATTGTTGAATTGGTGTATGTTCTGCTGTATACATTCTCAACAACAACAACAATAAAATAAATTTTATATATATATAAAAAAAAAAAACATTCCCACGGCCCCATCTCTCCAAAGGGCAAAGGCTCAGTCTTTGTATCTCCATGAACCCATCGGTGCTCTTCAAGGCAATATCACACTCCATCAAGTCCCAGAATCCAAGTTGCAATCTGTTGTCTGTGTGGTTCTGAATGTTACTACTGAGTACTATTTGAAAGCCTACCTTTCTACACGTAAAAGTGTAAGAAACAGTTAAATGTTTCCTGTTGTCGTATCAGTGAACCAGTTCAGAGACTGCCGATTCAATTCAATCAAAATTAGTGACAAGAGAGCAATTTTGCCGTTCCGTTCAGCATGGAGAGCTTTTTGTTTTGCTTTGTTTTATTAGAGGTGAATCGCTGTATCTTTCCTCGAGGTAAGCTGAGTGGCTCCGGCAGCTTCGTGTCTCCCTTTGTCTAGATAAGTGTTATCCGGTAAAATGAACACAATGAGACTATGTTTACCTTAATGCTGTTTAAAAATCACATTGCAATAAGAGATCAATAGCTCTCCACAACAATTTACCAAAGACCTGGCTTGGGGAGAGACATTCAAATTGCATCGATTTTTCTACCATGAGTGTGTGTGTGCGTGTGTGTGCGTGTGTGGGCGTGGGTGTGGGTGGCAGCAATAGTCCATGAGAAGGCGTGTTGACAATAAGGCACACAAACCTTGAGTCTAAGCACAGGCAGAGGAGCCGACGGGAGGACAGCTGAACTGTCATGGCCACTGCCCACTGCCCAGGGAGCTGCTGGAAATTCAATAGACAGGAGAGAAAGGCAGTTTTTTACATACACTTCCTACTTCTCCACAGGTCATAGGCTTGGAAAACGCAGGTCTGGAAAGCGCTTTGGAGATGCCCCCGGTCCCACCTTCTTCACTTGCACAGGTGGGGAAATAGAGACCCATGGCCATGCAGCTGTATAGAACACGTGCATCGTGCATATGGAACAGGCTTTGGGTCCCTGAAGGCAGAGGCCACGTCGTATTCATCCTGAACTCTGGCAGACAGGAAAACCAGTTGCCGTCAAGTTGATACCAATTCATGGAGACCCCATGTGTGTCAGAGTGGAACCATGCTCCGTAAGATTTTTTGTGGCTGATTTTTGGAGGTAAATCATCAGGCTTTCCTTCCCAGACACCTCTGGGTGAACTTGAACCTCCAACTTTTTGGTTAGTAGCGAAGCACATGAACTGTTTGCATCACCCAGGGCCTCCCTGGCACACAGTAGGTTCTCAGTGTCTGTTGATAACTCAACTGAGCCAAACAAGGAAAGGGAGGGAGGAGGAAGGAAGGGAGGAGGAGGAAGGGAGGAGGAAGGG
>NW_004443981.1:15465431-15501159 GCF_000243295.1 Trichechus manatus latirostris
GGAGGGAGGGAGGGAGGAAGGAAGGGAGGGAGGGAAGAGGAAGGCAGGGATGGAGGGAGGGAAGGAGGGTGTCATGGATTGAATTGTGTCCCCCAAAAACGTGTGTATCAATTTGGCTGGGCCGTGATTCCCAGTATTGTGTGGCTTGTCCACCATTTTGTCATCTGATGCGATTTTCCGCTGTGTTGTAAATCCTGCCTGTAGGATGTTAAAGGGCGGGGCAGTTGGCAGTTGTGTTCATGAAGCAGGACTCAATCTATAAGACTGGACTGTGTCTTCAGCCAGTTTCTTCTGGGTTATAAAAGAGAAAAGAGAGCAGAGAGACAGGGGGACCTCATATCACCAACAAAGCACGGCCGGGAGCAGAGTGTGTCCTTTGGACCCGGGGTTCCTGTGAGGAGATGCTCCTAGTCCAGGGGAAGGAAGACTGATGAGAAGGGCCTTCCTCCAGAGCTGACAGAGACAGAAAGCCCTCCCCTGGAGCTGACTGATGTCCTGAATTTGGACTTCTAGCCTCCTAGACTGTGAGAAAATAAATTTCTCTTTGTTAAAGTCATCCACTTGTGGTATTTCTGTTATAGCAGCACTAGATGACTAAGACAGAGGGTAAGGAAGGGGCAGAAAGAGAAAGGGAAGGAAAGTGAAGCCAAATGAAGGGAAGGAAAGCAAAGGGAAGCACTTGAGACACCAGAAGGACTGAGGTGGAGTTCTGACCCACGTTAGCTCTTGACCTCTGAAAACCACATCCACATCAGGGTTATGCCCTCTTATACACACCTCCTGGCCTACAGCGGTACCCAAGGGCCGACATAAGAGTTGGGACCAGAGGCTCTCTCTCCAACTCCACTGCAAGCACCGGTGTTTCCATTCCTGGAAGTAAGGCATCTTTCCCGGTGAGAAGGGCCCAGGACCCACGGGGGACCAGCCGGCAGACATGGAGGCAGGACAGTGTGCATGCCTTCCCGCTCATCCTGCCTTCCTGCCCTGACCGCTTTGAAATATGCTTTGGAAGAAGAAGTAGAATTTAAAAAAGAAGAAGAAAGAAAAGAAGGGGGGAATGGATGTAAGTGGGGAATTATTGGAACTGGAGAGGGGTTTTAATGGCAGCGCTGGCATCCTGCAATTTCACACATTAAAACATATTTTTAAAGAAATGGCTACAGTGCTGATTGAACAAGGGCAAAGCTTTCCACTCTTCAAACTATTAATAAGGGCTTCCCATAGAGAAGACAAATACATGCTTGATGCATTTTTAATCCTTTGCCAATACATTTGACTAAAGCTGTTTGCTGTTTCAATGACAGGGTTTAACTTGCCCTTCTGTATTCAACATTCCTGATTATTACTGACATGTAGGAAACACGGGCTATGCAGTTACATTCTGGTCCAAGCGCAGGCTCTCCTCCGTGCCCTGCAGAAGGGGCGCCCATCTGGAGTGGGAGGACACCCTCGTCCCCATGATCCCGGCACTCTCAGGGCACAGGGGGTATCCCCAGCCATCTACCACCCTGGCCCCTCTGCATGGAGGCAGCTCGAGGTCAAGGACAGTGCCCAGTAATTGCACCAAGGGTCCCAGCTCCCTTCTTCTGTCCCTTGTGCCATAAACCCGCAGCCATTTCCACGAGAACCACTCCACTACTAGACCAAAGTCACGGAGAAAATTTAGATGTCTCAGGATCCCCTCCCGCAAATGACAACTAATGAAGTCTTCCGGGAAGAAGTGGCTTCGGTCAGGGCCCCGGATCACTTTAGAACAAAGGATCAAGCGAAAGATTTCCGATCCTAATAGAATCATGAGCAACGAGAAGAACCCTGACTTGGACACACAAATTATTTTTGTGCTTTTTCTTTATTTCTTTAAGAGATAAATTAATGCCCGGGTTAAAATGAGATTGCATACACTGGTAGCCTTCTGGCCGGCTCCTTTGCTCGGCTGGGTTACGGCATGTTATTAAGAGCATTAGCCCGGTGAACACACTAGGATACAGTCAAGAGTCGGTGCAGAGGAAAAAGCTTGGGGGGGCACTTTGCTTGGGTTTTAAACTATTCCTGTTCTGAGGAGCCTGGCGGAGGCGGAGGTGAAGGACGCAAGCCAAGAGGAAGGAGGGGCTGGAGATCTCTTTTCCACCCTTGAAGAATCACTCACACAAAAGCCTTTCAGGCTCCCGGTATTATATGTTCATCCCTGACCCCCTATTGTAATGAAAAGCAGATCCCCCTATGAATCACAGAAAATCAATACTGCATTTTACTAAGTTTGCGTTAATTTTACACCTTTCCGCCTCCGGATGGAAATTATTGCCACAAAGCCGAGAAATCCTCATCCCTTCACTCTGCAGCTGTCTGGGATTCAGGTTTGGAAAACCCCATCGCTATTTAGAAAGGGGGGAAAGGGACAGCAATGAAGAAGAAGCAAGAGGGGTGCCGAAGGGCTGCAGTCCGAGAGATTTTAATAGCTAATAATAGGAGAGACCAGAAAAGCACAGATCCAATTTAAGCAAAAGAGGCCCTGTGCAAGCACTGCTTGTCAGTCTCGAGGTGTACTGTATGGGGACCAGCTCCTGAGCATGGCAGCCCAGAAACATAAAGTCCAGATTTAATTCTGATACAGAGAAATACAATTTCAAAACCGGACGTCTTATCATCGGCATGTCGCACTGGAGAACTCATTTCCCTAGCAAAAGGCTGTCAGCACCATTATGTTGTACAAGGAAGCAATTTACCACTACAGCTAAACAGGCTACCAGGACTGGGAAACTTAAGCATTTGAAGTTATCGCTTGGAAAAAAAATAGTATTTCAAATGTCAGTGAAATGGGAAGGAATAATTGAAAAGTATCAATCAGAGGAGCAGAGGGGTTGGAAGGCTGAGACTGCAGCCTGGCTACTTGGCTGGGCTCCTTTGCCTTTCTTTCCTGCCCTGGCCCCCGCCCCGCTAGGCTGACAGCCCCTGCCTCCCCCAGCCCTACACCTTCCCCACTCAAGTTCCAACTCAAGTCACAAAAAGGAAAAGAACTTCTGTTTCGTGTCCACCCTGAAGACCAGTCTGACCGTCACGTCCACCCCAGTGGCTGTAATGTCGTGGTGCAAATCCACTCCCCCATCACAGTCCTGAACCACCACTGGGTCCAATACCTACAGAAGGTCTGACTCTCCAGCCAGCCTCAGTAAGTTACTCATTTCCATGAAGCGCCAAAATGGTGGCCCGGGCTCAGTTGCTCCTTGTGGCGATGGACAACACCTCCATAAAGTCAGGGTATAAAGAGCATAGAACTGTGTTTCTCCCTCGGACCCACCACCAGTTAATCCTCATGAACCCTGACATGGTAATCAGCCTCTCTGTGCTCAGTATCCTTGTCAATAAAATGGGAATAATGACACCCACTTTTCAGGGTTGGTGTAAGGAAGAGACATAACATATATCAGTAGCTGGGATCCTGCCTGTCACGGAGGCAGCTATGAATAGTGTCACTATTATTATTCCAACTGCAAGCAGAAGAATATTCAAATTTCTTACCTTCCAGAATGTTCTGTATGCAAGCTCATTGTTTACCTCTGAATCCCTTGTTCTAACACTCCCAGCGCATGCCCACCTGAGGGCCTTTGCCCTTGCTGTTCCCTTTCTAGAAAACTCCTCCATAGTCTCCTGGTTTGATTCTCAGCTCAAGAGATGCCTTCCCTGACCTCCCTGCTTTAGGCTGCACCAGCAAACAGCAGTTGCTAGACATTGCTTTCTTTCTGGTACTTGTCTCTGAAACCACCGTCACCCCTTCTAGCATGTAAGCACCATGAGAACAGGCCCTTCTTTGACCTGCTCCTGGCGCATGCCTTCATCTTGGGTGGGTGCCTGGGAGATACCCCCATGCGTTGATGATGGATGGATGAGCCAAGGGAAGACCAATCCATTTGAGAGGACTGGACCTGCCAACCCAGAGCCTGGGAAACGGCAGACATCACATACCCATGGCCTGCCCTTGCTGAGCGGCTGGACCTGGACAAGCAGACCCCAGTGGACAAAGCCACCAGGATGAGCATCGGCAGGACTGGCCTGTTCACAGAAGCCCACAGGGGCTGAGTTACAGGCACAGGGTGGAGACTCCAGCGTGGCTCTGGTGAAGGTGAACTTGCTCTGTACTGGAGAGCCTATTCGCCTCTTCGTTGAAGAAACCATGACAACAGGCGCCACGCTAGGCTGGTGCAGAACACCCTGGGGACAGCAGAGAACCTCGACATGGCATCAGGCTCTGCTGCTGACCTGGCGATGAGAAGCTTCTACTGGGCACACTCTCTCTTTTGTCTAACACCCAGCTCACCCATCGTCTGCCTCCCACACGCACACACCTGCGTTACATCACACAAAGTTCTTCCAGTTCCCGTCACCTTCCCCAGCCCCCACTTCTGGGTACACAGGAGATATTCTTCCCCTGAGATGCTCTTCCGCTCCCGTGGCCTCCCAGTTCCTCCTTCTCCACCTGACTCCAACCCTGGGTTCTCCTCAGGAAAGCTTCTTCCAGTCATGATGGCTGAGTCCCAACCCCTCATCTGTGTGCTCCCTTAATTTACCTTTTTCTCAGCAGTTAGGCCCCTGTGAGGAGCCCTGGTGTCACAATGGTTAAGTGCTCGGCTGCTAACTGAAATATCACCAGTTCGAACACACCAGCCGCTCTGAGGGAGAAAAGACCTGGCGATCTGCTCCTGTAAAGATTACAGCCTTGGAAATCCTATGAGGCAGCTCTGCTCTGTTCTATAGGGTTGATATGAGTCGGAATCAACTGGATGGCACCCAAAGACGTTTATCACTTATGGAGCCCTTGGTGGCTCCACGGTTAAGGGCTTGGCTGCTAACTGAAAGGCTGGCTGTTCGAATCTACCAACCGTTCCATGGGAGAAAAGATCTGGCTATCTACTCCCATAAAAATTGTTGTTGCTAGGTGCCTCAAGTAGGTTCTGACTCATAGCAACCCTATATGTACAACAGAATGAAACACTGCCCAGCCCTGCACCATCCTCACAATTGTTGCTATGTTTGAGCCCATTGTTGCAGCCACTGTGTCAGTCCATCTTGTTGAGGGTCTTCCTCTTTTTCGCTGACCCTCTACTTTACCAAGCATGATGTCCTTCTCCAGGGACTGGTCCCTCCTGATAACATGTCCAAAGTACATGAGACAAAACCTGGCCATCCTCACTTCCAAGGAGCATTCTGGCTGTACTTCTTCCAAAACAGATTTGTTCATTCTTCTGGCAGTCCATGCTGTATTCAATATTCTTCACCAACACCATAATTCAAAGACATCAATTCTTCTTTGGTCTTCCTTATTCATTGTCCAGTTTTCGCAAGCATATGAGATGACTGAAAACACCATGGCTTGGGCTAGGCACACCTTAGTCCTCCAGGTGACATCTTTGCTTGTTAACACTTTAGGGAGATCTTTTGCAGCAGATTTACGCGTAAAGATTTCACAGCCTAGAAAGCCCTACAGGGCAGTTCTACTCCATCCTATAGGGTCACTAGGAGTCAGAATAGACTCTGTGGCACACAACAATATCTAACACTTCATCTGGCTTAGCGACTGACTGACAATAAGAATCATCATTAAGGAGAAAGTATCAGCATGCCGGGCCCTGCACCAAGTGCTCTGTGAGCATCGTCCCATTTCATCCTCACAGCAACCCAATGTAAGATGGCTGCCGTTGTCCCATTTGACAGGTGAGGAGACTGAGCTTAGAACAGCTATGCTTGGCACTGCTCTACATGGAGCCCGGCACTCAGTAAAGTAAAATAAATATTAACTGTTGCTAACTACTTCAGTGCTCCAGTCCAAAAATCTACATTATGTCACACTTTAAGGTTTTGGAAATTCAGATGCATCTTACAATCGAAGTGACTCTTTTGTGGGAATGTTTCCCTATTCCGGAAAAGCTGTGGTGTCTGCTAATGATTGGCACTTTAGAAAAGAGACAACAAAATGTGCTGGTGTTACACATAGGCATGTGTCAACTCCGCAACCCTTGCAACTGCCCCAATGCCTCCACGCTCTGATTGCAGGAACACCCTGCTACCGGGTAAACTTTCAGTGATTTCCTCCAGGGAAATGAGCTTCATGGACTTTCCCAGGATGGCGATTTCCTCCCCAACCTTTTCCTGCTACATGAGAATGTTCTAGACAAAGGGCAAGCATGCGTACTTAGGTTAAAGGGTTCAACAGAAAATACGCTAGAGCTCTCTGTCAAATATTAAGCTTTGGGCATTCTTCCCACTGCATTTCTTCCCAGTGGGATGGCCATGTGAGGTATTGATGCATGCCTGGTTTTGTGCCTCGTCCCCTGGGTTTTTGACCTCCACTGCACGCACTGAGTCTTGCAGGGTATTGCCTGTCAGCTCTGGGGTGCCTGAGCTGCACTGGCCTCCTCTCCACTACCATCAACTCTGTCTGCCCAACTACGTCACGTTCTAGTTCTTCCCTTGCCCACACCCAGAAGTCTCCTGATCAGGTTCAGTTGCCGTTTGTCTAACCTGCTGTCCACCCAAGGCCTCCAAGCTCAGGTGGAAGGGAGCTGCAGGAGCCTTCTTCTGCATCTGGGAGCTGAGGGACTCAAACTCCCTTTCATTTGTGGACACCATCTTGTTTTCAGATTCCCCTTTTCGCTTTTCTTTATTTGATCAGAGAATCCACGACTGCTCTCGTTGACCTCTCCATGGGTCCCTTGAGTCTTCTAAAGCCTCTGCAGCAAAGTCCTGGTTTGTAGCCTTGTTGCATTGAGAACAACTCTTACACAAGAGGTGTTGCTGTATGCACTACCTAGAGGTACAAAATGGTGAGAATTGATAGAGTGTCTTAGTTACTTAGCGCTGCTGTGACGTAAGTGCCACAATTGGGTGGCTTTGAAGAACAGAAACTTATCGTCTCACAGTTCTGGAGATTACAAGTGCAAATCAGAGTCTTGGCCATGTCACTGTCTCCCTTGTAGGTAGTCCCAGGCGTTCCTTGGTTTCTTGACATTTCTTGGCTTGGAGACGATCCTCATATGGCACCTGCCTTGCCCTGTGTGTCTGTCTCTGTGTCTATTTTGGTCTTTTTATGACTCCGAAGTGATTCGGTTTAGTATCTACCTACACTGGTATGACCTTTTTAACATAACCAAAGAAAAACCCTGTTTCCAAACAGGATCACATCCACTGCTACAAGGGCTAGGAATTCAACACATATTTTAGGGGACATGTTTCAATCCCTAACGTGGAGTGTGCCGTCGTTCATTTTGCTTTACTGTGTGGTCCATTTCGGTTGGTTTCTCTTACCTTGGTCAAAGGTCCTCAGCTAAATAGAAGGGTGATCCTAAGAAAAAGATCTGCCAAGGAGGCATAGAAGCTTCCAGCCCGCTGACCCCAGGAAAGTGATCATCTTTTTCTCATCCTTCAGAGGATACTGCCTTCTGAAGCTGAGGGAAGCACATCGGCTTGGACTCCACTGTCCAACAGAGAAGTGCCGAATCCAGTCCCCTTGGCTCGCAGCCAACACAGGCCCAGGTTGAAAGGACTTAGCTGGCCACTGCTTTACAAGGTACAGTTGGGTCAGAACGGAGTTGTACTTGTGGTCAAGGTGTTGGGTTTGTGTGACCTTGGACAAGCTACTTACCCAATCTGCATTTCATTTCTTCAACTATAAAACAAGGATACTCATCCTTACATACTTGCCATACATCCTCCAATGGTTGAGAGATCACAGCCTGTTTGTAAAGGTCATGTACAGAGGACCATACATACATAACATCAAAAGGACTGCACATTATCTTCAATAACTTCAGAAAAACAATAGTGACAAACACTTCAACTACACTATCATGTGCCCGGCTCTGGTCTAAGAGCTTCACACACATGGACCCCCCTGATCCTCACAACAGCCCTCTGGCAGGGTGCTATTATTATCCCCATCCTTAGAGGTAAAGAAACGGAGGCCTGGGAGGTTGTGGAACGTTCCCGAGGTTCCACAAAGAGTGAGTGAAGGTGAGACTGAAACCCAGGCCCCCTGGCTCCAAGGTCTGCATTCGTAACGCCTACACCACGCTGTGTGTCCCATCTCGCTTGTCTCCAGGTGTCTTGGTTACCTAGTGCCGCTGTAACGTAAATGAGTGGCTTTAATGGACAGAAATTTATTTTCTCTCAGTTTAGGGGGCTAGAAGTCTGAATTCAGGGTGCCAGCTCTAGGGGAAGGTGCTTTCTATCTGCTCTGAGGGAAGGTCCTTGTCTCTTTTCACCTTCTATTCCTAGGCTCCTTGGCGATCATACAGTGTGTATCTTCCCCTCGATTTGTGCTTGCTTGGTTGGTTGCTGTGGGGCCCTGGTGGCGCAGTGGTTAAGAGCTCAACTGCTAACCAAAAGGTCGGTAGTTCGAATCCACCAGCTGCGCTTTGGATACCCTATGGGGCAGTTCTGCTCTGTCCTCTAGGATCACTATGAGTCAGAATAGACTCGACAGCAACAAGTTTGGAAACCTTGGTGGCGTAGTGGTTAAGAGCTCGGCTGCTAACCAAAAGATCAGCAGTTCAGATCCACCAGGCTCTCCTTGGAAACCCTATGGAGCAGTTCTACTCTGTCCTATAGGGTCTCCATGAGCTGGAATCGACTCAATGACAACGAGTTTGGTTTGGTTTTATTGGTTTTTGTTGGTTGCTTGCTTAATCTGCTCTTTTGTATGTCAGAAGAAATTGACTTAAGACTCACTCTACACTAATACTGCATCATTACCATAATAAAGACAACCCATCCCTAAATGGAATTATACTCACAGGTATAAAAAACCAAAACCAAACCCATTGCTGTAAAGTCATTTCCGACTCATAGCGACCCTATGGGACAGAGTAGAACTGCCCCATAGGGTTTCCAAGGAGGTGTTGGTGGATTTGGACTCGAACTGTCAAACTTATGGTTATCAGCCGAGCTGTTAACCACTTCACCACTAGGGCTCCCAAGCCACAGGTATAGGTATTAGGGTTTACAACACATATTTTGGGGGACACAATTCAATCCATAATAGTGTCTTTATTCAGGGTTGATATTTACCAAATATTGTCAAATAAAGAAATACTCAACATAAAAAGACACCCCAAGTCCTGAAAAGACGCCAGTGTCTTGCCTATAATAGGCTCTTAGCAAATACTTGTTGAGGGCACATGAGGGATTGTCTTGGAGGGCATTTCCTTCATCTCTTTATCAGTGAAAACTATGGCATCTCAAAGTTCTCGCTAGTGGAGTTTCTGTGAAGAATTCCAGCAAGTCAGAGGCTTCTTGACAACATGCAAATCTCAAAGACTCAGTCCAACTAGCCAACTGAGAGCTCTTTTTTCTTTACATTATCTCATGTAAGGACATCACAGAGTACAAAACAAACCTTCCACTCCGGAGATCTGAAAGGCTGGTTACTTTTTTGGAAAAGTGTTCTTGGACACTGCTTTATATATTCTGAATCTTAATTTATGTTAGTTGTGTGTCTTACTATAGCTACCTAAATCCCTCTAAATTAGTAAATTGATTTAACTACACTTTAAAAAGAAGCTGAATGTGCTATTTTCTTCAATAAGAAATCCAGACATCAGATTGATGCCCTTACCCCAGAACCCAATCTGGTCACCCTGGTGCCAAATCAACTCGGTTGGATTGGAAAGGAACTCAAATCAACTCAGTGTTGGAAGAATGGGCCAGCCATTTGTTGGACCAACCACAAATGTTTGGGCATCTTCTGTAACTAGGAGCTGTTAGCCATTTCCAGGGAAGGACCCTTCTGTGGTTGACTAATTCCCACTGATCGACTCTTGGTCCTATTAGGCCGAATTGCCTGATTGTAGCGTCTACATTTGGTCCTTTTGGTCTGCAATGCAAGATTAACCATTGTTCCATTCCAGGGTGCTTCAAGGCTCTGAAGCTAACCTGCATGCCCTCCCCCTCCCCTCCAAGACTCTCCATATCCATTGATTTACCTTAGTTATTCTTCATAGGAAAGAACTTCACGTGCTCTTTGTCACCTGTTCACACACACCAACCTGGGTGTAGTTTTAATAAGCGTATTGATGAACAGGAATCCCACCTGTGGGTCGATCTACAGAGCGGAGACAGAGACATCCACCCTCTTCTCATTCTGGCTGATACGCAACTACTCATGCCATCTTAGATACCACTGAGAGAAGCCGAGTTTGGTATCACAAAGTTCAAATCAGAGACCTCCTTCCTATGCATTAATTTGCCCCTGAAATCCCCAATAAAACATTTAACCTGAATTTGGCTGTAAAGAAAGCTAGCCTTCATATAAACGGCAAAAACCAAATTCAGCAATGAATGGATAGGTTTGACTGCATTAGAAGAAAGTGACAACTGCGTCCATCTGTCTGGAGACATTAGGGTGTGTTGGGGTGGCTGCCGGCAAACTTTTTCTGTAAATAGTTTTGGCTTTGCAGGCCACACTACCTCTGTCACAGCTACTCCACTCGGCCATTGTAGCACTAAAGCAGCCACAGAAGACACAGACACAAACAGACGGGCTGTGTACCAGCACAACTTCATTTATGGACAAAAAGCTGAACTCCATATAATTTTCCTGTGACTTCTAAATTTTTTTTCCCAGTGAGTTACAAATGTAAAT
This sequence comes from Trichechus manatus latirostris, assembly GCF_000243295.1. NCBI lineage: Eukaryota > Metazoa > Chordata > Mammalia > Sirenia > Trichechidae > Trichechus > Trichechus manatus. The sequence continues at coordinate 15,476,062 of NW_004443981.1, forward strand.
AGTCTTAGCTCGCAGGCCACACGAAAACAGGCGGCAGGCCAGATTTGACCCAAAGGCTGTAATTTTCAGACCCTGGATGTAGAAGACAACCTTGGGGAAGAATCCAGATGACTTGGGTTCTATCCCCAGTTCAGCCACTAATTTGCTGGAAGCTTCAAGCCAACAACTTCCAGCAGAGAGTCGTCCCTCCTCCATGAGTAAAGTGAGGGGTCTGAGCAGACTCTCCAAGGCTCTTTCAGCTCTCAGCCGCCATGTTCCTTCGAAGGCCTCAGTTCATCATACCGAGACTGCCTGGGCTGCTTCCAAGTCACCTGACCCAACTCAAAGATGCTGCAAAACACTTGCTTCTCATGTCACTTTCCCTTTATAGGAAGGCTTTCAAAATTTTAGGACTGGAGAAATAAATGATAATAGAGTTTCATCATCAAAGATCTTTGCCGGAAACTTTGCTGCTCTAAAACCTACTCATGGCGGGACACCTTGGAAACGTTTAGACAGAATGAGCGATGAAATGTATTTCTATACAGAAGATGCAAAGTCCACCCAAAAAGTACAAATAAAGGCGCTAAAAATCTCAGTGTCCCACTTGTCATTTCAAATAAACAGAAAAACAAGAAACTCCTTGCTTTTCTTCAACGTGAACCAAACACAGCAGGATTAATATTGATGCAGCGACGGGAAAAGCAAACAGACAGGCAGGGACAAGACCGCATCCAGCCTCCAAACCGCATGTAAAGTTGGAGCTAAAATGTCATCTGCATATGTAATTTATATGCAAAACTCTCCTATAACAGAGCTGCCAATTGCCAAGTCTCCTTTTGCTACTTCCCGATCCTCGCTGAAACTCTGCAATTTCGTATTATCAGTCACCTACCAAGGGCAAGCCTGTCTTCGGAGAACACAGACACTCTCTGAAGGCCGGAGTACTAAATTCTTCTCGCACCTCGCTTTCCCGGTAGCTCAGCAGGTTTCAGCAGGAAGACCTATTTTTGCTCCCGTTCGGGCTCTGTCCCTGGCACCAACTGACTGGAACAGACTGTAGGCAGTTCTGCCAAAAATCTGAAGCTCTGATGAAGTGCGCCAACCTCAGACTAATAATTTTATATCTCAATATAAGCAAAAAAGAGTTCCATAAAAATAGACCGCTTTTAGCAGGATGGTGTTCTGTGCAGAGAGAGGGCTGAAGCACGCGGGTGCCATGCGAACATCTTTCTCCTCTCTGCGACACCTAACTTTAGCATCTTCCATATGTCTATTTGTCTGATCGCTGAACTTGGGGAAAGAATGTTGAATGAGATGTGACTCTCCAAACTCCACGCCTGGGATCCTTCGGAGGTGAAATACCTGTTAGTGTGTGTATAACACTTCCTTCTTTCGACTTCCCGGGAAACGGAAAACAAACAAACTCAACGCTCAGACGATGGGTGTTCTTCATCCAATATATACACACAGGAGCCTACACGCACCTGTTTTCCATTGTAAACGAACAAGAAAAATGTTGATGCCTTGGAAGGTGGGGATGAGAATGGCCTGCTGTTGTTGCTGTGAGCTGCTGTTGAGTCAGCCCCCAACTCATGGCGACCCCATGTCTTACAGAGTAGAATGAAGAATTAACCAAGGGTTTTCTTGGCCGTAATCTTTATGAAAGCAGTTCACCAAGCCTTCCCTTGTGGGTGGGTTCAAACCACCAGCCTTTAGGTGAGCAGCCAATTGCAAACCACTTGTACAACCCAGACCCCTGAGAACGGCCTTGGAGCTCTAAAACGTATTGTTCGACAATCAAACCCAACCAAATCCCATTGTTGTTGAGTCAATTCTGACTCATAGCGACACTGTAGGACAGAGTAGAACTGCCCCATAGGGTTTCCAAGGAGCCCTGGTGGCGCAATGGTTAAGAGTCCAGCTGCTAAGCATAAGGTCAGCAGTTTGAATCCATCAACAGCTCCTTGGAAACCCAATATGCAGTTCTGCTCTGCATACTTGGGGTTGCCATGAGTCACAATTGACTTTACAGCAACTAATAACTATAACTGATTACAAGTAACAGCACCAGTTATGATCTCGTGCACTTGTATAACGCTTTGGGCGGTGCAAACGGTCAACACAGTCGGCTGCTAACCGAAAGGTTCAAGTCTACCCAGAAGCACCTCAGAAGAAAGGTCTGATGATCTACTTCCTAAATATCAGCCCCCGAAAGCTCTATGGAGCACAGGTCTACTCTGACACACATGGGCTCTCCACGAGTTGGAGACAACTGGTTTTACAACTGTAGAGCAATTTCACAACCACAATTGCTCTGGGTTCTCACATCCCTGACACGTTGCTGTGGGATCTTGACACAGGGCCAAGCCTGTCAGAGTTTAGAAGCACCTCGTTGGGTGTAGCGGAGAACCTCAAGTTCTATGGCTTTGCAAATTGGCTGGGCCAAAGACTGGAGAATTCAGGCTGAATGGCGGGAACTCGGGCAGATTCAGTATTCTTGTCCTCGCTTGGGAGCCTGCTGACGGTGCACACAGTGAACATGCTGGCTGCTAACCCAAAGACTGGAGGTTTGAGTCCACCCGGAGGCATCTCGGAAAGAAGGCCTGGCGATCTACTTTCAAAAAGTCAGCCGTTGAAAACTCTCTGGAGCACAGTTCTACTCTGACACACATGGGGTCACCATGAGTCAGTCAACTCAAAGGCACTTGGATCCTCACCTGGATAGCTTCCTCAGCTTTTAATGTATGTGTGCAAGGAGGGAAAAAGCGTGTTCTTTTGATCCAGGTAAGGAACAAAAAGAAAAGAGCTGATGCTATTAGAGGTGTATGTGGGGCGGGGGATGCTCACTTTTGGATTCTAGAAAAGTCCCGGAGAACCAAATCTTTTCGAGGACGTAAGTACATAAATCAGAAGCACCATGAGTAATACTGGCAAGACAAACATCCACAAATATCTGTATAAAACACAAATGCATTGGGTCTCAGATTGTGTGAAAAGCCCAGTAGAAGGTTTTAACCGTTTCATACAAATCTAGGACCCCTATGGAGAGAAGTGAACTAGAAAAGAGGGGGAAAGGCAGCAAATACTACCTGAGGTACTTCAAAAGTGTCTTTTAGGTGAAATGTGGATTTGATGTTTTTCCTGAGGCTTCCTCAAAATAGGACCTGCACCTCCAAAAAATACATCATACAGGACAAAAGAGAGTATCCATCTCAACTTGACTGTTGGAATTTAGTTGGATTCTAGCTAACGCCATGGTGTGAGGAGAAGAAGGAAGGATTTAGAAGCAGGAGATCTAGCTCAGAGCTCCAGCTCTGCCGCTAACCGGTAAGGTCCCCTTAGGGAAGACATTTGGCCCAGACTGCAGTGAATCAGTGGCTAATTCCCGAAATTCTGGCGCCAGCCTGCCTGGGCTCCCATCCCAGCTCTGCCACTCACTAGCTGTGTGACCTAAATGAAAGTGCTCGATCTCTCTGATCCTTTGTTTCTTATTTGCTCAATGGAAAACACAGCAGCACCGATGTCTTGAGTCGTTGTGAGAGCGGAGAGGTCCATAAGGAGAGTTAGTGACTCTTACTTTCTGCACCTTGCATCTTAAAGTGGCAACAATGACAAGAGCATCTACTGTACCTGTTTCCCAGACTTGGTGAAGAATCCAATTCAGGTGAGGTGCGTGAAGGGCTTGGTGAATGCAAACCAGGCACTGTGCTAACATGTGTCCGTCACTTTTCCATCAATTTCAGTAAACGGCGTTCAATCGAGTTGAGCTCTGAGACAACTGCACACCAATCTCTTCACCTGTAACGAGGGCTGTGCTCTCTCTCTCTCTCTCAGTGATCTTTCCACAAGTCTTCCTCTCCCTTCCCAGCTGCCCACCAGTCACCTGATGGCCCCAGCCACCATGATGGAGACAAGGTGACATCAGTGATGTCAGCATGGTTCTCTCTCCTCTTCTTCCTCTGTCTCAGCGTCTGGGCCTGCCCACAAGCTGCCACAAGAACATTCTCACCAGCTATTAATGAGTCGTGAGGTAAATCCTAAGGAGGTAGAAGTCTGGTTCCAACAGTGTCTCCAACAGCAGCATCAGGTGAGATCCTGAAGAAGCCATTTCTCCCCACCAGGGCCTCTGTTTTCTCATTTCTGCTCAAGTTTTATCCTAGATGGTGATTTTCAGCCTTTTATCCCCCATGACATCTGGGGTGTGGGGGAGAGTGGGGCATGAAGGTTCTTTTCCCATCTGACCGCCCTTACTTGGGAGACCACTTCCTCTGCCACCTCACTCCACAGACAAGGAAAGAGGCAGACCCAAGGCAATGCTCAAATTGTGTTTTCTGGAATGGGAAAAAGTGAGACTAAAATGAAGCAATATTAATACCAATAATAATAACTTATAATTCTAACATTTATTGAGCTCCTCCCTGTTTCTGCATCTAACTGTACAGATCAAGACTTGGGGAAGTAAACCCGGCAGCCAGATGCCCAAGAGAAGGCAGGAGAAAGGGGTTAAGATGCACATCTCAGTTCTGTTCCCAAAATCACCCATCAGGTAACTCACTGTACCACCTGAGAAGAGATGGGGTAAGGCAGGAGACCAAGAGATTACTCTAGTAGGCGCCCCTCCACTTTGAAGGTAACTTTAAGAGTGGGGAATAAGAGGTCTCAATTCCACTAACATTTTCTGTCATAAAATCTTTCATAGCATTTATTGTAGACCTCCCAAAGAGCTGATCTCTCCTCATCCCATCCCTCTATTCTCTGCCTAAGCAGAGACCAGGCAAGTGAGGTGGCATTGGCCACCGTGTTTATTACTTCTCAATAGTCACCACTTGTTTATGATCAAAGGAAAGTAGGCGTATTAGTTCCCTAGGGAAGCCATAAAAATTATCAAAATCTGTATGGCTTAAAACAACAGAAACTCTTAGTTCTGGAGGGAGAAAGTTCAAATCAAGGCATCAGGAGAGCCCTGCTCCCTCTGAAGCCTCGAGAGAAGAATCCTTCCTTGTCCCTTCCTAGCTTCTGGTGGTTCCCAGCAATCCTTGGTTTCCTTGGATTGTGGCTGCATCACTCCAGTCTCTGCCTCCATCTTTACATGGCCTTCTTCCCTGTGTGTCTGTGTCTCTAATAAATATCTACGTTAGATTGGGGAGCCCTAGTCATTGGATATAGGGTCCACCCTACTCCAGAATGACCTCACTTTAACTTGATTACATATGCAAAGACTTTATTTCCCAAAATATGATCACATTCACTGGTACCAAGGGTTAGGACTTGTACATATATGTTTGGGCGGCTCAATTAGACGTATGATATTGGAATCGGCAGTCAAAAAAATCAGATGATGTATTGCATTGGACAAATCTGCTGCAAAAGATTTCTTGTGTTAAAAAACAAAGATGTCGCTTTGAGGACTAAGGTGTGCCTGACCCAAGCCATGATGTCTTCAATCACCTCATATGCATGCAAAAACTGGACTGTGAATAAGGAAGACCAAAGAAGAATTGGTGTCTTTGAATTATGGTACTAGCAAAGAATATCAGATATACCGTGGACTGCCAGAAGAAGGAACAAATCTATCTTGGAGGAAGTACAGCCAGAATCCTCCTTAGAAGCAAGGATGGCAAGACTTCATCTCACATACTTTGGACAAGTTATCAGGAGGGACCAGTCGCTGGAGAAGGACATCATGTTTGGTAAAGTAGAGGGTCAGTGTAAAAGAGAAAGAGCCTCAACGAGATGGATTGACACGGTGGCTGAAACAACAGGCTCAAGCACAGCAATGATTGTGAGGATGGCACAGGACTGGGCAGTGTTTCATTCTGTTGTACACAGGGTCACTATGAGTCGGAACTGATTCGACAGCACCTAACAACAACAACAATTCAACCCACTACACTAGATTGTAAAGTGGTTTATAAAATCCAGGTACAGTTAAGGGAGGATATGATGCAACTTTCAAGTCTGGCCATGATGGAATAACTGATACTAGATTATCCCTCTTACTGAAAATAATTATAAAACTGGGCAATATATAAGAAAGAAACAGTTTTCAGACATTTCACAAGAGTCAGCATAAGATTGTGACCCCCCAAGAGAAAGCAACACACAAGACAGGTGCTGCAGTTGCCTTGGCTTAATGCCTGGAGACACTTTCTGGTCTGTAGCAAGGGGAGGTGGAACCCAAGAAAGCATGGTGTTATTGCCGAACTGAAGAGGTGGAGACCGGAGTTTGGGGCTGTAGGGGGCTCTAGAATTTGTGGGACAGGATACCAGAGAGGAGGGAGCTGCACAGAAAAGAAAACTGAGAAATCTGCATAGGGATCCTTTTTAAGTCTTTGGCCAATACTTACCTGCACACGCACAGGACAAGACTACCTTGTGGCCTGGCAGGTTATAACTACCGGAAGGCTGTGAGTTGAATGGAGATTTTGAAGGTCACAATGTGCTGGGTGATATCTATGTCCTGAAAAGCCAGAGTGGAGAGACTTCATTAAAACTCCCATGCATTCAGCTTAATCTGCAGTAAGGTCACACCTTAGGAATAGAGCTAAATTGGCCCTTAAATAAACAAAAGCTGAGAGAATTCATCACTAGCAGACCAGCACTCTTAAGAAATGTTAGAGTGAGTTCTTCATGTTAAAGGGAAATGATACCGGAGGGAAGCTTGGATCTACATAAAGCAATGGAGAGCCCCATAAATGGCAAATATGTGGATAAATTCAAAAGACAGTTTTCTTATTCCTTAATTTTCTTAAGAGATAATTGACTGTTTAAAGCAAAACTAGTAACAATGTATTGTATAACTTATAAAATGTGAGGAAATATAATTCATGACAACAATAACACAAAGTATAGAAAGATAAATGGGAGTTTACCGTCATAAGGTCTTACAGTATATATAAAGTGGTATATTATTAATTCATGTTAATGATAAGTTAAAATGCATATTGCAATCTCCAGAGCAACCACTGAAAAATAAATAACACATGAGGTATAGCTAAAAAAAAATATGTTGTTGTTGTTGTTGTTAGGGGCCGTTGAGTCAGTTCCAACTCATAGCAACCCTATGTACAAGAGAACAAAATACTGCCCAGTCCTGTGCCACCTTCACAATCTCTGTAATGCTTGAGCCAATTGTTGCAGCCACTGTGTCAGTCTGTCTGGCTGAGGGTCACCAAGTATGTCAATCTATCTGGTTGAGGGACATCAAGCATGACGTCCTTCTCCAGGGACTGATCCTTCCTGATAACATGTCCAAACTATGTGAGACTTAATCTCACCATCCTTGCTTCTAAGGAGCATTCTGGCTGTGCTTCTTCCAAGACAGATTTGTTCGTTCTTTTGGCAGTCCATGGTATATTCCATATTCTTCGCCAACACCACAGTTCAAAGGCATCAGTTCTTCTTTAGTCTTCTTTATTCGTCATTCAGCTTTCACGTGCGTACAAGGCAATTGAAAACAACATGGCTTGGGTCAGGCACACCTTAGTCTTCAAGGTGACATCTTTGCTTTTTAACACTTTAAAGAGGTCTTTTGCTGAAGATTGGCCCAGTGCATTGCGTCTTTTGATTTCCTTAACTGCTGCTTCCATGAGTGTTGATTGTGGATCCAAATAAAATGAAATCCTTGACAACTTCAATCTTTTCTCTGTTTATCATGATGTTGCTTATAGGTCCAGTTGTGAGGATTTTTGTTTTCTTTATGTTGAGGTCTAATCCATACTCAAGGCTGTGGTCTTTGATCTTCATCAATAAGTGCTTTAAGTCCTCTTTACTTTCAGCAAGCAAGGCTGTGTCATCTGCATAACGCAGGTTGTTAATGAGTCTTCCTCCAATCCTGATGCCCCTTTCTTCTTCATATAGTCCAGCTTCTCAGATTATTGTTCAGCATACAGATTGAATAGGTATGATGAAAGAGGCAATCCTGATGCACACCTTTCCTGACTTTAAACCTTGCAGTGTCCCCTTGTTCCGTTCAAACGACTGCCTCTTGATCTATGTACAGGTTCCTCATGAACACAATTAAGTGTTCTGGAATTCCTATTCTTTGAAATGTTATCCATAATTTGTTATGATCCACACAGTCAAATGTCTTTGCATAGTCCGTAAAACACAGGAAAACATCTGCTTTCAGTCAGGATCCATCTGACATCAGCAATGATATCCCTGGTTCCACTTCCTCTTCTGAATCCAGCTTGGATTTCTGGCAGTTCTCTGTCAATACACTGCTGCATCCACTTTTAAATGATCCTTAGCAAAATTTTACTTGTGTGTGATACTAATGATACTGTTCAATAATTTCCACATTCAGTTGGATCACCTTTCCTGAGAATAGGCATAAACATGGATCACTTCCAGACAGTTGGCCAGGCAACTGTCTTCCAAATTTCTTGGCATTGACGAGTGAGCACCTCCAGCACTGCTTCTGTTTTTTGAAACATCTCAGTTGGTATTCCATCAATTCCTGGAGCCTTGTTTTTCACCCATGCCTTCAGTGCAGCTTGGACCTCTTCCTTCAGTACCAAAAAACCAATATAGCACAAGAAACTGAATGCTTTAAATTGCTCAGTTCCTCTTTGCCACTTCTACTGTGAGAATGAAGACCATTCTCAGCAAACTGTTGACATTCCATAAAATGCCAGCATCAGTCTGAAGGGATGCACAGTCATTGTGAAGAGCCCCAAAGGAACCCTGCAGAAAGGCTTCAATCACGTCGATATAGAATTCAATCCCCTTGAAAAGAAAGAGAAGAGGCTTTGGGTTGACAAATGGGGGAGAAATAGAAAGGAACCAGCTACAGTTTTCACTATCTATAGTCATGGACAAAATATGATCAAGGGTGTTGCACTGGGCTTCTCTTATAAGGTAGGATATGTGTATGCTCACTTCCCCACCAAGGTTGATATTCAGGACAGTGGATCTCTTGTTGAAATCCAGAATTCCTTGGGTGAAAAACACATCTGCAGGCTTTGGAAGAGGCCAGGCATTACTTGTTCAGTATTTCAAGGCCAGAAAGATGAGTTAATTCTTGAAGGAAACAACATTGAACTTATATCAAATTCAGCTGCTTGATTCAGCAAGTTACAACATTTGAAAACAAAGGTATTAAAAAAAAATTTTTTGGATGGTAACTATGTCTCTGAAAAAATGAACAGTTCAGCAAGCTAATAAACAAGATCTAACAGTTGTCCAGCTATAGAAACAACAAGATACTGGATGATTCCTAAAACCTATTTGTGATATTTTTAAAATGCAAAAACATTCACCTATTTTTAAAAAATACTCGATCCAAAAAATGCAAAAAAGAGTGAGAGAGAGCAACAAAAAAAAAAACATATGGGACAACTGGAAAATGAATACCAAGATAGTAGACTTAAACCTAACCACATCAATAATTACATTAAATATAAATTGACAAAGCACTCCAATTAAAAGGCAGAGATTTTCAGACTGATCCAAAAAACATTAAGACTGAATCATATGCTTTTTACAAGAGATGCACATTGTTTATTTTTATTTTATTGCTGTAAAAATATAGGTAACAATATTTTTCAAGCTGGGAGACTGATAGGAATGCCAGAAATCATCTAAACACAGCATTATGGATTGAATTGTGTCCCCCCAAAATGTGTGTAAACTTGGCTAGGCCATGATTCCCAGTATTGTGTGGCTGTCCTCCATTTTGTGATCTTATGTAATTATCCTATGTGTTGTAAATCTTAACCTCTGTGATGTTAATGAGGCAGGATTAGAGGCAGTCATGTTAATGAGGCAGGATGCAATCTACAAGATTAGGTTGTATCTTGAGTGAATCTCTCTTGAGATATAAAAGAAAGAAGCAAGTCGAGAGGAGAGGAATTGCCTACCACCAAGCAAGAAGAGCCAGGAGTGGAGTGCATCCTTCGGACCTGGGATCCCTATGCTGAGAAACTCTTAGACCAGGGGAAGATTAATGACAAGGACCCTCCCCTAGAACTGACAGAGAGATAAAGCCTTCCCCAGGAGCTCAATCCCTGAATTTAGACTTCTAGCTTCCTAAACTGTGAGAGAAGAAACTTCTGTTTGTTAAAGCTATCCACTTGTGGTATTTCTATTATAGCAGCACTAGACAACCAAGACACACAGCCACCCCAATATAGGCCCAGCATGCATGGGTCCCAGAGGACCTAATTAAGGTGATGAAGCAGAACATGAAGGCCTAATGCAGAGACATGGAGTGCTGAGGCACAGCTCTCAAGGCAGCCAATTCTCTCCAGGAGCCCAGCAAGTGCTGAAGGTGGGGATGACAAAGGTCAAAGTGAGCGTGACCCAGGCTTTGAAGAAAAGGGTTTGGCAAGACGTTGGCATGGTAACAAGGTGAGATCTGGCTGGATTCCTAACAGTTCCCAAAGCTAGAAAGAGACTGGAGGGTGAGGCAAGGTAACTGGGCAGACTAGGGACTGGGGGTCTGAAAAGGGCCAGGGTCATGTGCCATGTGGAAGGAAGCCGGGTTTTGACTTAAAGCCCATAACACCAAGCATATACCCCCTACCTTACCTAATTATGCATATAGCTGGAAACCTTATTTTTTATTTTATTCACTTCCTACCCTGTTCCACAATGGATTGGAGGCAATCTATGAAAATGCATCCAACACTGAAGAAGAAACTATATTCTCGAGGAATCAGGAAGAGAGAGGAAAAGGAAGCAAAGTCCTAAAGCCTGCGGTCTGCACACTGAACAGACTCACAGAAGTTTTAGAAGGGAGCCAAAGAGTTGCTTCTGAGGCTCCACAGAGCCAACACAAAGAAAGAAACACAGTGTGTTGACAGCAAGCCCCTCTGGGTAGTGGAGCTGGGGACCCAGCAGCATATGAGTCAAGCAGGTTGAAGATGTACATGAACCCATCTTTTAATCAACTGTAGGGAGAGTCCCCCAGGATTAGAGAAAAACTCCAGAGGATGATATTTTGAAAACTCCATTCATTTCTTTAAGAAGTCATCCTAGGTGCCAGCGCCTGGGCTAAGTATAAGGGGGATTAAACCAAATCCATTGTCCTCCAGTTGATTCTGACTGGTGGCGAACCCATGTATTATGGAGTAGAACTGTTCCATAGGATTTTCTTGGCTGTGGTCTTTATGGAAGCAGATCACCAGGCCTTTCTTCTGCAGTGCTGCTGGGTGAGTTTGATCTGCCAACCTTTTGGTTAGTAATAGAGTACAAACTGTTTGCACCACACAGGAACCTCAAGGGGGATCATAGTGAGATACATACAGGATCCCTGCCTCCGTGGACCTGGTAGAGAACCTGTAGTAGTGAAACATGTGCTTACTTATTCTTGTTTAACTTTGTCTTAGTCACCAAGTGCTGCTATAATAGAAATACCATAAGTGGATGGCTTCAACTTTATTCTCTCACAGTCTATGAGGCTACAAGTCCAAATTCAGGGTGCCATCTCCAAGGAAAGGCTTTCTCTTACTGTCAGCTCTGGGAGAAGGTCCTTGCCATCATTATTGCAGATGTCAGGTTGTAACAGGGAACAAATAATCAGAGAAATAAATGCAACAAGTGCCATGAGAGAGCAATGCAGAAAACTCAGGGGCCAAAGTGAAAGCAGGGAGATCAAGTGGAAGGCTTTTTCAGTCACCGAGAAGAGAAACAAAGGCAGCTCGGATAGGGTGGAGGGGGTGGAAATGGAGATGGACAGATAGACGCCAGAGGTTTGAAGAGAGCAAAATAACAAGCTTTGACTGTTCGACTTCAAACCTTTCTTAAGGAACCTCAGATATCCTCACATTCAACCAGGGGTTTCCAGCTCACCAGAATGATCCCTGGGACAGCGGAGGCAGCCGAGCACAGTGGTTGAGAGCAGGGGCTCTTTATCAAATTTCCCAACTTCTCTCTGAGCCCTAGTCTCTTCACCTGTGAGATTAAGCTGATAGCCTACCTCTCATGGCCTCGTGAGAGGCATCTGCTGGCGGGGCCTTCTTGCTGTTCTTTTAGCACAAGAAACACACGTCCACCTCTGTCCTTCTCACTCATTGTCCATCTGTCTAACTGCTCTTCCCCAGCCACCCTCATTCCCTCTTGCCCTGAAGTCCTCACCTGCTCACCCACCCAGGAGAGCCTTTGTGAAAATGCAAGCTACCCCTGACCTCTCCCGCACACACGCTAGTCCCCTTCCCTGATCTTTTCTGTGACACTCATTACCTTTCAACATTCTATAAAATCCCCCAAAATGAAAAACCAAACTCGTTGCCATCAAGTCGATTTCAACTCTTAGTGACCCTATAGGACAGAGTAGAACTGCGCCATAGAGTTTCCAAGGGGCAGCTGGTGGATTCAAACTGCTGACCTTTTGGTTAGCAGCCAAGCTCTTAACCACTGCACCACCAGGGCTCCAAAATCCCCGAAAGTCTGCTTAAAACCAAACAACAGTTTAGCTTAACTAGTAAAGAATGTTTGCCTTGAGCACTGTGATCTTCTGAAGAACTATCTATATGGGATCAAATTGACAACAGCAACTAGAAAGGTTAGATAAGAAGCTTAGGGAGCAGTGAGGATATGTTAATGGGAGAGGAACAGTTCAGAAAAAGAGGATGAGAACGGTTGCACGACTTGAGAAATGTAATCAATGTCACTGAATTGTACATGAAGAAGCTCTGGAATTGGTGTATGTCCTGCTGTGTATGTTTTCAACAACAGAAATAAATTCTTTTTTGAAAATCTACTTATTTAGATATTCTCCACTAAAACAAAAGCTCCCTAGAAGTGGGAATTTTTATTTGTTTTGTTCACAACTTGTAATGGATTGAATTGTGTCCCCAAAAAATATGTGTTAAAATCCTAACCCCTGTACCTGTGAATGTGATCGTGTTTGGAAATAGAATTTTTTTTATGTTAATTAGGTCATATCAGAGCAGAGTGGGCCCTAAATCTCATCACTTCTGAGTCATAAAAACAGTAGAACAGACACAGAGACACACACCAAGGAATGCCAAGGACCTCCTGGGATTACTGACAAAGAAGGACTCTCCCCCAGCCCCAGAGCCATGCCCTGAATTCAGACTTCTAGCCTCCAGAACTGTGATTAAATATATTTCTGTTCTTTAAAGCGCCCCACTTGTTACAGCAGTACTAGAAGACTAAGACATCCCCGTGTCCCCAGCACACGAAACATAGAAATCATTCAATACGCGTCTCCTGAATGAACCTATACATCACATTTGAAAATCACTTATCCCAGAGTCTGGCATATATTAATTGCTCGAGAAACAAGAGCTATGAGTCTTTTGACAACACCAATTATATTAATTTAAATTTTTTTAATATAAAGCCCCATTTCTGATGTCCTCCACAACTCCAGTTTTCTGTTTGGAAAGACTTCTTCCATCAAAACGACGGCTTGTTTCAGCATATGTGAGGACATAGCTTTCTTGGAGGCCTCAGCTTGTTAGTTAAAATTGTGACCTGAATTTTCAAATTAAAAAAGCAGAACCTCACAGCATTCTACGTCTAGGGGTTTTCAGAAGGGTCACAGGCAAGGGTTTGACTTCGTTTGCTTCTCTTAGGAAGACAAGCTCACGGAGGTCTCCACTTTCTGTCACAACTTCCCAAAAGCCCACTTTACTGCCTCCAGGTTTATCTGACGGGGGAAGACTCGGAGCCGCTCACCAACCCTATATGTATTTATACACGTCGCCATTGCTGTAAGGAGCTGGAATTGGAAAGAAGGTAAATGGGACATCTCGATTCTGAGTTACACTTTCCCGTAGGGCAGTTGAAACACCATTCATTCTATACTTACTGCATTGATCGGTAATTTTCATTTTCTAATTTCAAATAAAACCCCATGCTACAGTCACAGCGACTCGCTTCTGGATGTGACTTCACAGTTCATTTTAGCTTCATCGCTTAAAGGCACTCTGTTACCATCAGTCTTAAGTGGTAATTCCACTTTTCCGATTAGACTGTAGGAATGAACCAGATAAATGGACTCTTACCCCCCAAGCCATAATCTCAGCCCCACCGTCAAGGCTGGGACAAGGAGCAAGCAGAGGCTGGACCCCGTCACTCCGCTCCGGAGCCCACGCCCACCCTCCCCGCAGCCCTTCTGAACGAGCCAACCCCTGAGGGGCAGCTGCATTCTGTAAAGTTGACTCAAGTTATCTGAAGTCATTTTGAAGACTCCTAACAATTGCCGCAATGAAGGTCCAGACGAAGCAGACCTGGGCCTTTCTCAGTATCATCTAATAGTCTTCGCTGTCCTTTTCCCCACCATCACCACGCGTCAGTAAACACACAAATGCACTTCATCAAACCACCTGCAAAAATGCAGTCAGCTACAGTCAAACAGGTAAAGCACTCCGCTAACCACAGGGATGAAGGTTCGAGTCCACCCAGAGGGGCCTAGGAAGAAAGACCTGGTGATCTACTTCCCAAAAATCAGCATTGAAAACCCTCTGGAGCACTATTCTACTCTGACACACATTGGAGTCCCTGTGAGTCAGAATCGACTCAGTGACAACTGGAAAAAAAAATGTCATACAAGAAAGAGCAATAGATTTCATGTCAGTAGACATGAGTTTGATTCCTGGTCCCACTGTAGAACCCTGAACAAGCCATCTCCTCCTTTTGCGTGTCAGTTTTCCATATCTGTAAAATGGACAGATGTAAAAGATATCTAGCCCACAGGGCTATGGGAGAAAGAAATGGGATAAGGCGTGGGACAGCATTCTGGAGATTGCAAACACAAGGTCTGAGCATCCTGGCGCGCGGCAAAGGCATGACCATGAGAACCCAACACGCCTGCGAACGTCGAGCGTTATTTTACTCCATGTTGACGGCGAAGGTTCATTTCTCCAGCGTCATGAGGCTCCACTCCTTCAGCAACAAGACGGAGATGAGAATCCTCAGCCTCAGTCTCTTCGTGGTCTGCTGTGAAATTCGGTAGGCAAAAGGACTTTAAAATAAATGCCATATTACACTATTGCTGTTGTCAATGTTATCATTTATTCTCAAATACGTATTTGGTGCATTCTACAATAACCACAGGCCAAGCGTGCCTGGGTTAGGCACACAGTAGGGACGGAGGTAAAAGCTCCCCTGAGAAGCAGCAAGACAAAAAGATAATCTCATCTAAGAGACCGACCGACTGCAGGCGAGAGAGTCCCTGCTTTCTCTTGGCATGGGCCGATTCATTCCTCTTACACATACTCGCTCCTTCACAGGTAAACACACGTGGTTGTTCTGGGTGTCCTTGGCTAGTCTTCCTTTCTCCAGTGTTTTATAAATCTAGCATGCGAGTTCTGTTTCTTGAGTACCACTTTCCTCTTTCCCAAAGCCCTTTCCCCGAGAGTTGCAAAGGTGGATTTCTCACACAACAAAGAGAGGAAACAGCAATCACCTGACGGGTGTCTTGGATAAAGTCGCTTCTCCACGTTTCTGCCCGGGATCTCTGGCAGACTCTTGGCGCCTCCAGCGATGTTACGGAAAAGCACGGAGTTGGGGTAGAGCCGCCTGGATGAGACACCTGGCTCTGATGTTCTGGGCTGTACGACCTCAAGCCACTTACTTGACTTTCCTGGGGACCCATTTCCTGGACTCCCAAGTGGGAAGAACACCAGCCTCCTCGGAAGGTTTTAGTGAGGGGTGGATGAAACAACGCCTGTCAGGTCCCTGCAGAGTAAAACAAATGGTAATTTCCTTCTTTCCCCTCTGCCTCAGATGGGTGGTGTTGTTAGCTGCTGTCCTTGGGCTCCACTCACGGCTACCCCATGCACTGTGGGACAAATTGCTCCCGGTCCTGCGCCATCCCCATGATCGGCTGTAGATGGGACCATTGGGATCCGTGAGGTTTTCATTGGCTGGTTTTCGGAAGTAGATCACCAGACCTTTCTTTCTAGTCCATCTTAGTCTGGAAGCTCCGCTGAAACCTGTTCAGCATCACAGCAACACGCAAGCCTCCGCGGACAGATGGGTGGTGGCTGCGCTTGAGGTGCACTGGTCGGGAGTCGAACCTGGGTCTCCTGTAAGAAAGCGAGAATTCTACCGTTGAACCACCCCTGTCTCATCTTCTGGGAAGTAGGGAGGGTAATTCTGGGGAGGGAGAGGTCGGGACAAAACTATTGCAAAAGGGCGGAAGGAGTTGCTAACAGGAGAGCTGAGTTGCTACAGCTAAACGGGAGTCCCAGCAAGAGACGGCATCTGGGAGACCGAGTCCCTCCACGCCGCCAGGGGGCAAACCTGCGCCAGACGCTCCCCCCACCAGACCCTACACCGCCTCCTGTCCCCGAGACCTCAGCCAAACCCCATGACTGCTCTTGGCCTCACTTTACACAGCCCTGAAAATGGGTAGTTTTCCCATTTCACAGCTGCACTGTGAAGACAAGGCTTGTCAAGTTTGTCTCTACAGAACCCCCAGGGTCAACAGACATAGTCTTGAAGAGTTAAGAGGTCTACTAGACACTTCTTTTTTGTCTTTTCGTTCAAATGAATAGATAATACAGAAATATATATTAAATATATATCATGTATTATGAATTATACTGGAGCCCTGGTGGTGAAGTGGTTAAGAGCTACAGTGAGCTATGGCTGCTCACCAAAAGGTCGGCAGTTCAAATCCACCAGCCGCTCCTTGGAAACCCTATGGGGCAGTTCTACCCTATCTTATAGGGTCGCTATGAGCTGGAATCGACGGGACTGCAACAGGTTTTTTGCTTTTCGTGTCTGTTTATTTTGGTACATAGTACACTATGTTGCTGAGGGCCATCGAGTCAATTCCAACCATAATGAACCAAAGTGAAAGCCTAGGACTGCTCCATATGGTTTCCCAGGCTGTAATCTTCACGGGAGCTGACCGCCAGGTCTTTTCTCCCGTGGAGCCACTTGTGGGTTCAAACCACCGACCTTTCAGTTAGCAACCAAACACTTCACCATTGCGCCAGCCAGCTCCTTGTATTATATTATCTTATACATAATATATATTATATTTTACATAATATAGATTGTATTGTATATAAATATATATCACTGTTTGTAAAGTCAAAGTTTCTTCTACAGTAACAGAGAGAAATTTTAAAACATTTTCGAAGAAGAGACTATCATTTCTTACAGTTTCTCTGTTCTTTTCAGGGTCCTTGGACTCTTTGTTTTTGTAAATAACGAAAGGTCTCTGTTCTGTTCTACCGTAAGCACCACTGAGGGAAGATGGCCTCACGCAGAGCCTGGAGCTGCCGAGGTGCTCAATCCATGTGGGTTTCCCTCCCTGGGGCCTGTTCCCTACGTCACAGTGCCCAGGAGGAGGACGTGGGGCCTCCGGCCTCAGCCCCTTCCACCGTGAACACAGCTGATCTCAATGCTCAGCATCCCAACTGCTCTCATTTGACTCTGCCGTCTAGAAAGCAAACTCTTTCCAGAGAAACTTTCTGGAAAGAGGACTTTGAAATGGTAACAGACTCCAGGCACAGGAAAGAAAGCTGGGTGAGGAGCAGAGCACAGAGAAGGTGCTGCACCCCCTCGCAGGCGCGAAGACATCCTTGGGGGATGAATCCCGCTCCCTCGTGGCAGGGCTGGGAACAACCCCGTCTCATCTGTTTCAGAGGCCATCCAGCGGGGCTGGCCCTGGAGCAGCCACAGCTGCAGTCCTGCATCCTGCTAAGAACGAGCACTGACATGCGAGCCCACAGCGTGGACAGACCCCACGTGGGCAGCTGCCCACGCACCCTGGGTCAAAACCAAACCAGTTGCTGTCTATCTAGACTCACAGCGACCTCCTGTGTTCCAGAGTAGAACCGTGTTCCATAGGGTTTCTAATGGCTGATTTTTCAGAAGTCAATTGCCAGGCCTTTCTTCCAAGGTGCCCCAGGGTGGAATCAAGCCTTCAGCCTTTTGATTAGCAGCGAGTGCCTTTACCGTTTGCACCACCCAGGGACTCCCAGGCCCCGGCTCAGTTGCCCACATTGGAGAAACAATTGGCCACTTTGAGCAGTCTCGGACAGAGACAGGGTCTGTGCCGGGGAAGGTGCTGCCGAAATCACCTGCTGGCCCCTCTTTCTCCCAGGCCAGGTGGGCCCCACTTGGCAAGCTCAGGGAAAGTGGCAGGGAGCCTTGAGTCCTCTGAGCTTTGTGGAAGCAGGGACCACGCAGGACTCAGCACTACTCTCTGCTGCTCAGATTTGGCAAGAGCTGCAGAGAGAAAACAGCAGGCCCGGCCGGAGCGGGGAGCGAGGCAGTGCCAGGGAGAGGCCAGCATCGTCCCACCCAGCCCTTGGGACGTCGAGGTGCGATTCTGAAGTGCAGAGATTGGGTCACACCATGGGGACTGAGGGGGCCCGACAGATGCCTACCTCGGCAGGCAGCCGATCAGCAGCTGCTTCTCCAAGCCACCAGGAGACAGGCTGTGAGAACTCGACCAGGGGGACCAAGAGCTGCTGGCCTTGTGGGAGTGAGAGATCACGCCTGATGGGGGGCCAGCGCGATGTGGCCGCGCGCCACCTCGTCCTTGAAGAAGAGATGCGAAGCCTAACAGAGGGGCCTCTGGCAGTGGCGGTCTGAGACCAGCACAGATGCTGCTGAGGAGTGAGTGGCACTGCCAGGGGGCCGTCAGCACCTCAACACCCCAGCAGCGTGGGCTCTGAGGCCCTGGGAGTCGTCAGCAGTGTTACCATCACTCAGAGGATGCAGGAAGGGAAGGAGGAGTCTGCAATCACATATCGGGGGGAGAGTCATCACCCTCAAACCCAGCAGTGCACCAGTGCACACGGCTTTGTGGTGGCTGCACCTGGCCATTCTAGGACAAACAGACAGTTGGAGTCCCTGGGTGGTGCAAAGGGTTAATGCATTCAGCTGCTAACCAAAAGGTTGGAGGTTCAACTCCACCCAGAGGCACCTCAGAACAAAGGCCTGGCAATCTACTTTCAAAAATATCAGCCATTTAAAACCCTATGGAGCACAGTTCTACTCTGATACACATGGGGTCGCCATGAGTTGGAGTCAACTCGATGGCGCGCGCGCGCGCGCACACACACACACACACACACACACACCCCCCAGCTTGTTGCGCAGTATTGAGTTGACATTTCCTGAGGGTGTCCTGTATGCCAGGACAGCGTGAAGACCGTGGTCCCTGAGCCACCCTCCAAGAGCCACAGCCAGCTCACTGGGTCTCACTCCAACACCACACCCTTGCGGAAGCCTCCCAGCTCCCCAGACAAGATCAGATTTTTGATGATGTGTGCGCCCAGACTGACAATCTGGATTCCAGCGGGCCCTCTGCATTGGCCACCCCGTTAGAGCCGTGATTCTCAGCCCCTCCCCACAAGATGCCGAGTCCTTTAGTCTGGGGTGGGTCCCAGGCATGGGGATAGATAAGAGCCTGCTGGGTGATGCAGATGTGAAGTCCAAGTCAAGAAGTGCGGCTTTAGAATGAGCATTGCTTCCTTGGGGCATTCCGTTGTTTCTTTGTCAAATATTTATGGAGCACACTCCATAGGCCAAGCCAAGTGTGGGCGCAGGAAGCCCCAGAATCTACCACAGTGAGGAGTCCACGATGGGTGTTCAGTCAGTATTCACAGAAGGAAAGAAGGAAGGAAGGAGGGAGGGAGGGAGGGATAGAAGGGAGGGGGGGGGAGGGAAGAAGGAAGGGGGGGAAAGAAGGGAGGGAGGGCTTAATTCCTGCTCTCAGGAAGCTATTACTCATCCTGCCCTGCCTCCATCACCTTGCACCTGTGACACCTCTCCTCCCGCCACTTCTCACCCCGGGAAGTCTCGGGAATCAGGAGTTTGCAAGGGATTGGACACGATTGTCCTCGTCCAACAGTACCTGAGAAAGCAGACATAACGGGGCGCTCCGAGAACAGCACACAAGCCCCCTGGGCACAGGGAGCTGTTGTGACAAGAAAGCAATTACCTCTTGCCCCAAGTCCAACCCAAACACATTGCAAATGGAAGCCACCAAGATCAGAGCAGTTCAGTGACTTGCTGGGACAGGGTGGCATCAAGGTCTCCTGACACCAAATCAATGTTCTTTCCACGGCGCCTGCTGCTGAAATAGGCCACGAACACTCCGTCTCTTCTGTTACAATAACAATGACCACTGCCATCTCTGAGATCTTACCAGGTGCCAGAAGGGGGCAGTGGTGGCTCAGAGGAAGAACTCTTGCCTTCCCTGCAGGAGACACAGGTTCAATTCCCGGGCAATGCACCTCATGTGCAGCCACCACCTGTCTGTCCACGGGGCTTGTGCGTAGCTAGGATGCTGAACAGATTTCAGTGGAGCTTCCAGACTAAGATAGACTAGGAAGAAAGGCCTAGCAATGTACTTCCAAAAATCAGCCAACGAAAACCTCATGGATCACAATGGTCCGATCCACAACCAATCATGAGGATGGCACAGGACCAGGCATCATTTCCTTACATGGTGCATGGGATCACCATGGGTCAGGGACCAACTCGACCACAGCTAACAACAGCACAGCACTCTATGCCAGGCACTGTGGTAGGAGTTTGAAAAGCCTACCCCATTTAATCCTCACCTAGAGGCAGGTGTTACTAAGGAAATGAGGCTCAGAGAAAACAGTCATCAAGGAATGGGGATTAGAAGCCACCATCTTGAAGCCAAGGTTTACGGCTGATTGTTAAGCCAAATACTTTGGAACTGTCACTGCGTGATCATTTCTCCTTGAAGGAGGGCCTGTGTCTTCTTTGTCTTTGAATTCCCAGCTCCTTGTACCCTATCTGGTCACACAACAGCACTTACCAAGAGTGGGCTGACCTTGACTGGCATTTACCATGACTTATAATTCTACATTTAGTGGGTGTTAGTTGAATGCCTGTAAACCACACAGGGGCGGGAACCATGTTTTCTGTGCCTTTGTCTCCAGCATCCACCCAGTAGGACTTGAACGAACAGCTGCAGAGTGGATGGACGTGTGGACCCATGCCAAGTCTCCTTGGAAATTCTGGAAAAGGCTAGCACACAGTTAGTATCCGCCATCTGACTTCAGGGCAGGCAGAACTTGGGCTCACCAAAGAAAAAGCCACACCAGGGGACAGAGTCAGCCCTTACCATTCTTATAACCAAGGCCCAGCAGCTGCCAGGGGAGGAGTGAGTGTTATGGATTAAACTTTGTTCCCCCCAAAATATGTGTGATAAATCCTAACCCCTATATCTGTGGTTATAATCTCATTTGGGAATGGGTTTTCTTTGTTATGTTAGGAGGCCATATCAGCGTAGGGTATATTTTAAGCCGATCACCTTTAAGATATAAAAGAAGCAGCTTAAGCAAGCAGAGAAGAGGGAAGATAGATGTCATGCCACATGAAGATCACCAAGGAGCCAAGGAACGGTGGGCTCACAGATGCTGGAAAGAGACCAGGACCTTCCCCCAGAGCTGACGGAGAGAGAAAGCCTTCCTCTAGACTGGTTCCCTGAATTTGGACTTCTAGCCTCCTAACTGTGAGCGAATAAACTTCTGTTTGTTAAAGCCAGGCACTTGTGGCATTTCTGTTATAGTAAAAAAAAAAAAAAAAAACCAAACCCGTTGCTGTTGAGTCTGTTCTGACTTACAGTGATCCTATAGGACAGAGTAGAACTGTCCCATAGGTTTCCAAGGAGGAGTTGATGGATTCAAATTGCCGAATTTTGGTTAGCAGCCGAGCTCTTAACCACTGCACCACCAGTGTTTCTCTGTTACAGCAGCACCACGTAACTAAGACATGGGGTTTCTGGGACTTCTCCACTCATGGCTTGTCAGCATCCCCAGACCAGACTGTTGTCCAGGAACCAGGCGTGAGGTTCAACACAATCTGCTAGATCCCGGGTCCCATTGATGTCAAGTCAATTCTGACTCATAGTTACCCATTAGGACACAGTAGAACAGCCCCATGGGGTTTCCAAGGCAGTAAATCTACACAGAAGCAGGAGGGCGAGGCCAAGACGGCAGAGTCGTCAGATGCTTCCTGTGGTTCCTCTTACAAAAAAGACCCAAAAAAACAAGTGGATCAATTATATATGACAATCGAGAAGCCCTGAACATCAAAGGCAAAGTTGAGGAATCAGACTGAGCAGCAGGAGGAGGGAGAGACAGTTCAAAAGCAGCAAGGAGTTACCAGACCTGACCTGGCGGGAACCAGCACCCGGCAGGCCGGATCAGCTGGTGTGCGCCGTGAGGCAAGCAGTGGCACTCAGGGCACGTTTTTCACATCAGGAGAGACAGAGCAGTGGAGAATCTACTCAAGCCTCCATAACCAGTGAAAAGTGGTGCTCAAGCAGCAAAAGATAAGTACGTGTGTCTAACCTACTGCATGGATCAAAAAACACCCCTTCTGGGACAAACTTCTCTTCCATTTACCTACCCCCTCCCCACTCTGCCCTGGGTCCTGGGTCGGCTTCAGCGAATGCTGTGTTCCCTGGGCTGGAAGTAGGACCCATCACATGCCCTTAACTATTCTCCTTGCCTTGGAGAGGGAACAAATTAACAAATGGGAAAAAATAATCTGCCAGTCCCCCTAAGCCGGGAACTCAGGGTAGGCACAGCTCCTTTGCCTAGGCACAGGCATAAGGGGTCCATGGACTTGAATGCCTTTCACCCCTGCATAGACCTGTGTGGGCCAATTTCAACAGCATAGGACCTCATTACCACAGTACAACAGGGTATATACCTGAAGCCTAACTTCAACTGTATCAGCTATATGGTGGAGTGACATGTTTGTGACATTTGACACCACTCTGCCCATTAAGTAGGGTCCTCATCTACCCACATTAGGGACCTGAGGACTGGTGGCTCCACCCACGCAACCAAGCCACCCACAACAGGGGTCCAAGAATAAGTGGTGTCTCCCAGTCCTCACAGCCAACAGCACTGGGTGCCCATAGTCCAGCTGCAAAACCCACCCACCTACATGCTCTAGGGAACAGGGACACGCTTTCCTCCCGGACACTCAGGGGCAGCCGTCAACCGCCTGCCTTGCTCAGCACATGACCCCCTACTGCAGACAGATACCTGTGCCTACACCAATCACCCCTGCCCTCTAGGACTATAGGTGAGAGCCTGCACCACACGCTTGGTGACCGACTACCTGGACACCTGAGCTGAATCCATACAAGAAAAGTAAACAGACTCCTGGGTTCACACACCTACTGTCTTAGTCATCTAGTGCTGCTATAACAGAAATACTGCACGTGGATGACATTAACAAAAAGAAATTTATTCTCTCACAGTCTAGAAGGCTGCAGGTACAAACTCAGGGCATCAGCTCCAGGGGAAGGCTTTCTCTGTTGGCTCTGGAGGAAGGTCCACGTCATCAATCTTCCCTTGGTCTAGGAGCTTCTCTGGGCAGGAACCTCAGGTCCAAAGGACATGCTCTGCTCCCGGCACTGCTTTCTTGGTGGTATGAGGTTCCTATGTCTCTCTGCTTGATTCTCTCTGTCATATCTCAAAAGAGACTGGCTTAAGACACTATTTAATCTTCAAGATTTCATCATTATACTGCTGCTAATCCATCTTATTACATCATACAGATAGGATTTGCAACACATAGGGAAATCACATCAGATTACAGAATGGTAGACAATCACACAATACTGGGAATCATGACCTAGCCAAGTTGACAGGTATTTGGGGAGACACAATTCAATCCATGACACCTACTAACAGATCTAACCACCTGGTGACAGGAAGTTAGAGCCTCAGAGTCACCAATAACCAAACTAGATCCCATGAGCAGCCTATTTGGGGATATCCAAACAAAACAAAACAAGATGCTAGGACACAGTAATCCCACATAAAATAAAGAAATATAATAACTTCCTGATGGCTCAGAGACAACAGTCAATATCAAATCACATAAAGAGGCTGACCATGATGGCTTCAGCAAGCTCCCAAAACAAAGAATCAATAAATCTTCCAGAAGAAGAGAACTTCTTGGAACTACTGGAGGTAGAATACAAAAGATTAACATACAGAACTCTTCAAGAGATCAGGAGGGACATCATTCAAAACACAGAACAAGCCAAGGAGCACACAGACAAAGCAAATGAGGAACTTAAGAAGATTATAGAAGAGCATAATGACAAATTTAAAAGGCAGCAAGAATCCGTATAGAGGGAACAGACAGAAATCCAGAAGATTAACAATAACATTTCAGAATTAGACAACTCGGTGGAAAGTCACAGGAGCAGAACTGAGGCAATGGAAGTCAAAATTAGTGAAATTGAAGATACAGCATTTCATACCAACTTATTTGAGGAAAAATCAGATAGAAGAATTTAAAAATGAAGAAAGCCTAAGAATTCTGTGAGACTCTACCAAGAGGAATAACCTATGAGTGACTGGAGAACCAGAACAGAGGGAGATAACAGAAAATACAGAGAGAATTATTGAAGATTTATTGGCAGAAAGCTTTCCTGATATCATGAAAGATGAGAAAATATCTATCCAAGATGCTCATCGAACCCCACATAAGGTAGATCCCAAAAGAAAGTCACCAAGACATATTATAATCAAACATGCCAAAACCAAAGATAAAAAGAAAATTTTAAGAGTGGCTAGGAATAAATGCAAAGTCATCTACAAAGGAGAGTCAATAAGACTAAACTCAGACTACTCGACAGAAACCATGCAGGCAAGAAGGCAATGGGATGACATATAAAAAATCTTGAAGGAAAAAATTGCCAGCCAAGAATTACATATCCAGCAAAACTATCACTCAAATACGATGGTGAAATTAACGCATTTCCAGATAAACACAAGTTTAGGGAATTTGCAAAAACCAAACCAGAATTACAAGAAATACTAAAAAGAGTCCACCAGTTAGAAAATCAATAACATCAGATAACAACCCAAGTCTAGAACACAGGACAGAACAACCAGACATCAACCCAGAAAGAGAAGTCACAAAAATAAATCAAAGCTAAAACACTGAAAATAGCGAAACAGAGAGGTCAATATGTAAAAGATGACAAAAGTAAAACAAAAAAGAAGGACTGAAAAATGTAGTTATAGATCTTTCCCACAGAGAGGAAGTCAAGCTGATATAAAGAAATAAAAAAGCAGCTTAAACTTAGAAAAATAGGGGTAACTATTAAGGTACCCACAAAGGAAACTAACAATCCTACACATCAAAATAAAAAACAAGAAA
>NW_004443981.1:15501259-15511803 GCF_000243295.1 Trichechus manatus latirostris
CAGCAAAGTTTCAGGATACAAGATAAACATACAAAAATCAGTTGGATTCCTTTACACCAACAAAGAGAACTTCAAGAGGAAATCACCAAATCAATATCATTTACAATAGCCCCCAAGAAAATAAAATACTTAGGAATAAATCTAATCAGAGACATAAAAGACCTATACAAAGAAAACTACAAGACACTTCTGCAAGAAACGAAGAGACCTACATAAGTGGAAAAACATATCCTGCTCATGGATAGGAAGACTCAACATTGTGAAATGTCAATTCTACCCAAAGCTATGTACAGATAAATGCAATCCCGATCCAAATTCCAATGACATTTTTAAATGAGATGGAGAAACAAATCAGCAACTTCATATGGAAAGGAGAGAAGCCCCAAACAAGCGCAGCATTACTGAAGAAGAAGAACAAAGTCAGAGGCCTCACACTACCTGATTTTATAACCTATTATACCACCACGGTAGTCAAAACAGCCTGGTACTGGTACAACAACAGATACATAAACCAATGGAACAGAATTGAGAATCCAGACGTAAATTCATCCACCTATGAGCAGCTGATATTTGACAAAGACCCAAAGTCTGTTAAATGGGGAAAAGACAGTCTCTTTAACAAATGGTGCTGGCATAACTGGATATCTATCTGAAAAAAAGGAAACAAGACCCATACCTCACACCATGCACAAAAGCTAACTCAAAATGGATCAAAGACCTAAATAAAAAATCTAAAACAATAAAGATCATGGAAGAAAAAATAGAGACAATGCTAGGAGCCCTAAAACGTGGCATAAACAGAATACAAAACGTAAGTAACAATGCACAAATAACAGAAGAGAAAGTAGATAACTGGGAGCTCCTAAAAATCCAACACTTAAACGCTCATCAAAAGACTTCACCAAAAGAGTCAAAAGATAACCTACAAACTGGGAAAAAATTTCAGGCTACAACAAATTTGATCAGGGTCTAATCTCTAAAATCTACAAGAGACTGCAAAACCTCAACAACAAAAAGACAAACAACCCAGTTAAACAATGGGCAAAGCATATGAACAGGCACTTCACCAAAGAAGACATCAGAAGGCTAACAGACACATGAAGAAATGCTCAGTATCGTTAGTCACTAGAGAAATGCAAATCAAAACTACCATGAGATACCATCTCACCCCAACAAGGCTAGCATTAATCCAAAAAACACAAAATAATAAATGTTGGAGAGGTTGTGGAGGGACTGGAACACTTATACACTGTTGGTGGGAATGTCAAATGGCACAACCATTTGGAAATCAATTTGGTGCTTCCTTAAAAAGCTAGAAATAGAAGTACCATACAATCCAGCAATCCCACTCCTTGGAATATATCTTAGAGAAATAAGAGCTGTCACACAAAGAGATATACGCACACCCATGTTCATTACAGCACTGTTCATGATAGTAACAAAGATGGAAACAACCTAGGTGCCCAGCAACGGATGAATGGATAAACAAATTATGGTATATCCACACCTTGGAATACTACACAATGAAAAATAACAATGATGAAGCCAAGAAACATCTTAGAACATGGAGGGCATTATGCTGAGTGAATTTAGTCACAGGACAAATATTGTATGAGACCACTATTATAAGAATTCAAGAAAAGGTTTAAACACGGAAGAAAACATTCTTTGATGGTTACAAAGGTGGGGAAGGAGGGAGAGGGGTATTCACTAACTAGACAGTAGATAAGAATTATCTTAGGTGAAGGGAAGGACAACACACACTACAGGGGAAGTCAGCACAACTAGACTAAACCAAAAGCTAAGAAGTTTCCTGAATACAACCAAACATTTCGAGGGACAGAGTAGCAGGAGCTGGGGTCTGGGGACCATGGTTTCAGGGGACATCTAGGTCAATCGGCATAACAAAGTTTATTAAGAAAAGGTTCTGCATTCCACTTTGGTAAGTGGCATCTGGGGTCTTAAAAGCTAGCGAGCAGCCATCTGAGCTGCATCAACTGGTCCCAACCACCTGGAGTAAAAGAGAATGAAGAACACCAAAGACACAAAGAAAATATTAGCCCAAGAGATAGAAAGGGCCACATAAACCAGAGACTCCATCAGCCTGAGACCAGAAGAACTAGATGGTGCCCAGCTGCCACCAATGACCACCCTGACAGGGAACACAACAGAGAGTCCCTGATGGAGCAGGAGAAAAGTGGGGTGCAGAATTCAAATTCTAGTAAAAAGACCAGACTTAATGCTCTGACTGAGAGTGGAGGGACCCTGGAAGACATGGCCTCCAGACGCTCCTGTCAACCCAGCACTAAAAACATGCTGGAGGCCAACTCTTCAGACAAAGATTGGACTGGACTGTGGGACATAAAATGATACTCGTGAAGAGAGGGCTTCTGAGCTCAAGCAGATACACAAGACTAAACGGGCAGCTCCTGTCCGGAGGCGAGATGAGAAGGCGGAGAGGGCCAGGAGCTGGCTGAATGGACACGGGAAATCCGGGGTGGAAAGGAGGAGTGCGCTGTCACAGTATAGGGAGAGCAATTAGGGTCACGTAACAACGTGTATACAAATTTTTGTATGAGAAACTAACTTGAATTGTAAACTTTCACTTACAGTACAATAAAAAAAAAAAAGAAAGTAAGTAACTCAAAAAGAAGAAAAATCTTTATGGAGACAGACTGCCACATCTTTCTCCGGCGGAATGGCTAGTGGGTTGGAACCACCGACCTTCTGGTTAGCAGCTGAGCACTTAACCACTGGGCCACCTTACACCCAGCTGCACGTAGACTGTTGGTGCCCCAAGTACAGAGCTGCCGGCCTGAGGGCTCCCCGGCTCCCCGGCCTGGCTGGCACTTTGTTTGTGTTAAACGTCCTTGGCCCTTTATTCTTCTGGTTTCAAGGTCATGCTCAAATCCATGAGGAAAGACGAAAGCACCAAAGGATGAAGGCGCTCCGTGTCCTTTTCGTTGACATCACAGGTGCAGGACCCTGCCCAAAAGCTGTTGCCATGGAAACTACGTAGGATGCCAACTTGACAACCGACATTCAAACCAAGGGGGACGTTGGCCTGAGCCCCCACCCCTCCCACACACACACCATCTACCCTGCAGCCCCCCTGAGGGCCGGGGGAGAAGGCACAAAACACTGTGTCCTCTGCTTTACCTGAAGGACTTCCCTACTCATGTTCCTTACACAGGGATGACGGAGACGTAACTTTCCTTACAATTTCTACCAGAAGTGGAACAAAAACACTGGAGAGGCCGGGGGTGTCATTGTTTTACGCCCCCTCGGGACTTCTCCGCATCTGAGAGCACAGTTACCTCTGTCGTTAGCTCTGGGCAGGCAGGGAGGTGACTCCCTCAAAGTGAGGCTGTCCCTGGGATCCAGACCCTCACCGATGAAGGAAAAGGAAAAGAGTCATTTCTTGAAAGAGGTGTCTAGAGATTTCCCTCCCGCTACCTCCAAGCCCCACACCCAGATGGTTTTGCCCAGGAGACCTGCGGGGCCTAGGGCAAGGTGGCCAGACTGCGGCCCGCGGGCCAGACTGCAGCCCGCGGCTGGTTTCCATACGGCCCACTAAGGACAATCGTGACCTCGCTGAGGACATAACACAGAAGAAGTTAAGGACACCTGAAAATTACGTGGAATTCAAACGTCAGTGTCCGTAAATCCGGCTTTGTCGGGACACAGCGCACCATTCCTTCCCACGCTGTCTCTGGCTGCTTTGGGGCTACAGCAGCAGAGAGGAGCAGTTTCAGCAGAGACCACGTCATCCCAAAGCAGGGACGACATCTGTCTCATTAGGCACAGCAGGCCCAGACGCCAGGGCCTGTGAAACTCGTCGGGGCTGTGACAATGTTGTAATTCTGATTTCTTTCGACGCCAGATGAAAATCATGGATGTAATAATAACGAATCCAGCCTGGACTGTATCTACCCTTCTATCGATGCAGTTGTAAAATGTGATTTTCAATTTTTTTTTTTAATGGAAGAAGGGACCCAAGAAGGCAGAGGCACCTAGGGCCCATGAAGTCACTGTCTGGTCCTTCGCTAATCCACCTCTGCATGCTGGGTGACTTTGAATAACTCCCTTGCCCTCTCTGGTCTTCTGGGATTAAACCCCAGCTCCGCCAAATCCCGGCCGTGTGAGCTTAAACCTGTGACTAGATCTCTCGGAACATTCTAGGAACGTGGATTCCGGCAGCCCCACTTTATAGGGTTGGCGTAAGGCTCGGCAGCGATGACCCACGGCTCTAACCTGAGACTTGGAGCTTACAAAAAGCGGTGAATGCCCAGTGACCAGGAAGCATATCGAGCCATTCGAAGTGCAGGACCTCGGCTCCGTTTGGAAAGCCTGTCTGGCAAAGGCGCTAGGACCAGGGGTCTTTCCACTTAAGGAAAGGCCCGGGAAGTTCCCCCCAGCACCCCCAGGCATGGCTCCACAGGGTTAAGGGATCACAGCGGGTGAGACCCCCACAGCCTCAGCCCCACTGCTGCCCACCCCACGCGCGGCCGCCTCTGGACGCCGCGGGTCTTTCCCCAAGCCACCGCCTTGGGATCTCTACATAACCTTTGCAACCTGCCTGCATATTTCAGCCTTCCAGGCGAGCTCTCCCATTTTTTTCTGTCATTCCAATTTCATTTCCTGGGCTGGTGCGGACTGCGGGCTCAGCAGTCGCTCGGGTCTGCAGTGACTCCTGGGACCTCCTCAGTGTTCTATATGCAAATGGCCTTGCACCTGGCCAGCAGAGCGGGCGTGCAGACACAGTTTAGTTATGCAAATCTGATTGATCGAGAGCATATTGCAGGAGCGTGCGCAGGCCTGGGACACTGGCAGCTATATTTC
Source organism: Trichechus manatus latirostris (assembly GCF_000243295.1). Classification (NCBI taxonomy): domain Eukaryota; kingdom Metazoa; phylum Chordata; class Mammalia; order Sirenia; family Trichechidae; genus Trichechus; species Trichechus manatus. Next base: position 15,506,102 of record NW_004443981.1, read on the forward strand.
ACTGGCTAAATTCCCGAAGAAGGGGGGCAGGAATTAAATGCCAGGCGTTTTGATGCATATTCCCTTTCGACTCCTGTAGTGCAAATCGCGTGGATTTGAGAATGTGCTCAACACTCGGGTTAGACGATGCTAACGCAATTTTTGCGTGCGGGGTGTGTTACTGCTGAATTAACAGAAGGCTTGTTTTCGGTGTAAAAAGCCAGTCGCCGTGATGTCACACGCACAATAGGCCTGTCAGTCGATTTGAAATCATTCCCCAGGCAAATGCAGCAAAGGCAGTGTTAAAAATAATTAGCTCCTTCGGCCTCCAAATGTTCACCCAAGTGGAGGGAGTGCGTAAATGACTCCAACTTCATTCTCCCCTGCAACAAAAGGTAAAATGAGCCACGGAGAGGCTGACTCCATATTGTCATCCTAGGTCAAAAGCATCTGTCTGGTTCCCAAACACGGGGACTGCCAAGGGAAGAGGGAGCAGCAGCAGCCTTGGAGGAAACAAATAAATAAACCTGGAAATGACTTGAATCTGCTTAAAATACTAAATTCTGCATCAGACATGTCTCACTGAGGCAGGCTGAGGTCTGACGCCAGAGGCTCTGGAAGCCTGGCGTGTCTTGCTCTTCTGCCTTCTCCCCACTGATTTATAATCACTGATAAACGCTATATACCTACATCACAGGCGATCGCTGCAGAAGGGGGAAAAAAAGATATTTTTGCTGTCATTCTCTCCAACAACCCCACCATCCCTGGATCAAAATTAAAAATAAATCAACTTGGGGGTTGGTGGGGATGAGAGGAAACTAGAAAGTCAAAGAGTGAAAGAGTCCGTTTTGCCCAGTATCTCGACCTTTATAGATGGGGCTGTGGAGAGCAGATCTTGCAAATTGCAAACCCCTAAGAGAAGAGACAGACGGGTGTGGAACTTGGCTCAGGAGTCAAACTGAGGGTGCAGAACCGTGTTACAGTCACAGTTAGCAGACACATGCAGCCCCTCACTCAGACATTGATGTTAGTTACTCTGCCCTTGGAAGGCGGCCTTGGAGAACGTCGGTGTGCGTGTATGTCTGCACCGAGCTCTCCCTGTGTGCGCCTGTGGACACACCGTAACACGTGGGAATTCACACAAAGTGCCTGTGTTTCGGTGCAGAAACCAGGAAAGAATGGCCACCAGCGTGACAGCGTGGTCTTGGTCTGCCCCAGTTCCTGCTTTCTCACTGCTTGCCCCTCCACACACACACACAAATGTTCACAGGCACCCTACCCACATCAACCCACAGGGCATGTGTACACACGCACGCACGCACTCCCACACATACACGCTCGCATACGTGCATGCACATCTGTGCATACTTATTCATACATGCACACACATACACATGTACACATCTTACAAATGCACACACAGGCATCCATAGATACACACAGGAATACATGCACACACATACACATGTACACACCCCACACGATACGCACGTGCACAAATGCATGTGAACACACCATACACGTGCAAGCTTGTACATGCCTGCATACACATAATGCACGCACATATATATGTACGTGTGTGTGTGTGCACGACTCACACACGCACGCGCATATACACACATGCGCGTGCACACACAGAACCTTTTTTTTGGAGTGGCCATCTGACAGGCAAAGCCCAGCCAGAGAGTCAGAAATGAAGAGGCTGGGAAAGGTCAAGTTTAATCTCTCCCCAAGATGCCCCATTGCCCCCCTCCCACCGCGGACTAACAAAAGGGCCTCAGCACTGTGACTGACAGAATTCTTAATTGTATCCACTCATTCATGACAATTTGATTAAAATATTACGCCAAAGTCTCACCCCCTGTTTGCTTCAATCCTCCAAATCTAATTTTGAATTTCCAGAAAGGAGATTACGTCCACAAGCATGACTGGGATGCTATTAACTTCTACTTAATCTTTATTACTGATGTGAGTTGAACATATGTACAGCTTCGCTCTGCTCGCCTTGTTTTCCTCCCCAAAGTCACGGCGAGGCAGCATACAGGCGGCGGGCACTCATTTCCACTTGGGTATTCCGGCCGAGTCCTGCTCTGGCTCATCTATGAGAAGGGGAAGGAGGTCCGTCTCAGCGGCGGGTCCTCAGGAGGGCCAGAGTCTCCCCCTCCCACCCACGCCCTGACACTCGCCTTCACACTGGCAGACGCTGTGGTCAGCTTCAGAATCCAAGGGTTTGCAAATGCAGGGGGGTGAAGCGGGCCTCTTCCCTGCTCTTGGCATCGAAGACGATGAGCAGATTCTAACAGGAGTCAGAGTGGCTTTGGTGAAAGAGGCCAGGGGTCTCAGCTCTCCCAACCCTCGCTTCTCAGCCACGCTGGGGCAGAGCCTGCCCGCTTTTCACCAGCCCGAAGAAAAGTACATCATTGAAGAAACACAAGAAGAATAAAAACATTGGTGACTAGACTTTGTTTTTAAAGATTTCTCCTTTTCTGTTTTTTTACGTTTATTTTTTTCTTGATTTTTTCCCTCATAATATTGTTGCTGTTCCCTGCCATCACGTCAGCCCCACTCGTGCTAACCCAGGGCACAGTGGGACAGAACGCTGTCTGGCCCTCCACCATCCATGATCAGTTGTGGGTCAGGCCATTGTGATCCACAGGGTTTTCAGCAGCTGATTTTCAGAAGTAGATCACCAGGCCTTTCTTCCTGCTCCATCTTAGTCTGCAAGCTCTGCTGCAACCTGTTCAAGCATCACTGCAGCACTCAAACCTCCACTGACAGATGGGTGGTGGCTGCGGGTGAGGTGCAGAGGAGCAAACCCAGGTCTTCTACGAGGCGAGAATTCTGCAACTGAACTGCAATGCCAGATGCATGGGCATGTGTGGGTATAGAATCGAGGTCGTGAAAGCCTAGAAAAAGTCTGGAATCATAGCCTCCGAGGTGTTAACAGCAAATGCGGCACACTGGGGTTGGGGGCGGGGGAGGAAGGTCACAGGGGGTGAAGGAAGCTCCCCCTACTGTTTCTTACCCCCCATTTTTTCTTACATGCTTTGAGTCAAGTGTCACCGTATGACTTAGGTCATCTGTAAAAACAAGAGTTTATATTATTGATTCCCACAAATCACAGACCTGCATCTGTCTGGGTGTATGTTGTGTCCAAATTGGAGGTGTCCATAGGAAGGGCTTGGGCTGGGAGCCCAGGGTTGGTACGTGCGGGCCTGACTCCAGGCCTCTGACCCGCCTCTCACCAAGCAGGTGACATGAGGGCAGAAATTTCCCTTCCCTTGAACTCTGTGCCTCTCTTGAAAACAAGCATCGAAGCTTTGCCCTGCCTACCGCAGGCGCCCTGCAAGGATCAGCAAATTCAGCACAGCCCTTTGTCTATTTCTTGTTGGTTTTTGCTGCCATCAAGTCAGCCCTCAACTAGCGGTGACCCCACTTCCAGCAGGGTCTGACCACTGTGATTCACAGGGCTTTCATTGTCAGGTTTTTGAACGTAGATAGCCAGGCCTTTCTTCCTGCTCCATCTTAGTCTGGAAGCTCTGCTGAAACCTGTTCCGCATCCTAGCAGCACACAAGCCTCCACTGACAGACGGGTGGTGGCTGCACATGAGGTGCATCGGTTAGGAATCAAACTCGGGTCTCCCCGTTGAAGGTGAGAATCCTACCACACCCACCACTGCCCCCAGAGCCCTTCGTACATTCAGACCACGAATATTTTCATTCATTCATTCCGCAGAAGCTTACTGAGGTGTCCGTGGACTCCAGGCACGGCACGCACCAAGAAGCCGCAGAGGTCCCTCTTGCCCATAAGAAGCTGACAGTGCAGGGGTTCTGTTAACAAGTCAGCACACAGTAGGGTGGCAGGAGCTCGGATGGGCATCTGCACAGGGTGCGTGGGGGGCCCGTTTCACCAGAAGACCCAGGCGTAGCCTCAGGCAGGCGGAGCTGGCACTTGGGTGAGGTTGTCCAAGGAGAGTGGAGGTTTGCTCAGTGTCTTAGTCGTCTAGGGCTGCTGTAGCAGAAATACCACGCGTGGATGGCTCTGACAAGGACAAAGGTATTCTCTCACAGTCTAGGAGGCTACAGGTCCACATTCAGGGTGTCAGCTCCGGGGAAGGCTTTCTTTCTCTGGAGGTTCTGGGGGAAGGTCCTTGTCATCAGTCTTCCTGGTCGAGGAGCTTCCACGCAGGGACCCCCTGGTCCAAAGGACACACTCTGCTCCCGGCGCCTTGGGCCTTGGCAGGGTGGGCTGGAAGGCTAGGCGCAGATGAGCCCCTCTGCCTCTCTTTCATTTCAGGGCCTCTCCACGTGGTCTGCCTCAGGCCAGTCAGAAGCTCAGGGATCCAGAAGACCTCTTAAAGACACAGTGCCATCCCCACTGTATCCTACTGGCCAAAGCAGTCCCAGGCTGGCCCAGTTCAAGCCAAGGAGAAACAGAGCTGGCCTCTCAGAAGGAGTCAAAGATGGTGCCGTCTATAACCCCCTCCAGTATTATAAAGGGAAAGCACAGAGTGTGGCTGTAACAACAGAACTGGATTTCCATCAGAGACAGAAGCTGACGGGGGAACGAAGGAGTGTGTGGCGGGGCAGGGGGCCTGGATTCCTGGCAGAAGAAAAAGCGCGAGTATGAAAAAGACCCTGTGGTGGGAAAGAGGGTTAGGACATGGAAGGACTATGGCTGGGTGGAGTGGGCACGGCAGGGAGAGAGAGGAGAGCTGGGCAGGACCCAGGTCACACGGGCCTGGTTGTGATTTCTTGAACCACTCTGTGCCTCAGTTTCCTCAACAACGAAATGGTGGTGGTAACCTTAACCAATCTCATAAGATTAACCCATGTAAACAACTTAGAAGAGGTCCTACCATAGAGCAGGCATACTGTTGTTATTAGCTGTTGTTGGCCCCTGACTCACAGCGACTCCATATACAACAGAAGAGAAAGCTGCCCAGTCCTGCACCATCCCCGTGATCCGTTGCAGATCAGATACTGTGATCCATAGGGTTTTCTTTAGCTGGTTTTTGGAAGCGGATGGCAAGGCCTGTTATCCTAGTCCCTCTTAGTGTGGAAGCTCTGCAGAAACCTGCTCAGCACCGTAGCAACACACAAGCTTCCACGGATAGATGGGTGGTGGTTATGCTTGAGGTGCACGGGTCGGGCATCGAACCCGCGTATTCTGCATGGAAGGTGAGAACTCTGCCACCGAACCACAACCGCCCCCAGACATACCTAACAGGTTTTATTATTATGTATTACCTGAGGGTTTTTCCAAGCTTACTTTTGCACCTACTGTCTGGGGAAGGGATTGCAGAGGGGCCAGGCCTGGTGGCTTCATTCCTCCAGTTGCTGTCTCCTTCTTGGTTTCTGCTCCTTGGGCCTCTGCCTGGCCACCTCAGACTGATACTTCAGGGGTGCCCTCTGCCTGGCCACCTCAAACTGATGCTTCAGGGGCCCTCTGCCCGGCCACCTCAGACTGATGCTTCAGGGGCCCTCTGCCCGGACACCTCAGACTGATGCTTCAGGGGCCCTCTACCCGGACACCTCAGACTGATGCTTCAGGGGTGTCCTCTGCCCGGCCACCTCAAACTGATGCTTCAGGGGCCCTCTGCCCGGCCACCTCAGACTGATGCTTCAGGGGCCCTCTGCCCGGCCACCTCAGACTGATGCTTCGGGGGTGCCCTCTGCCCGGCCACCTCAGACTGATGCTTCGGGGGCCCTCTGCCCGGCCA
>NW_004443981.1:15512038-15522410 GCF_000243295.1 Trichechus manatus latirostris
CGGCCACCTCAGACTGATGCTTCAGGGGCCCTCTGCTCGGCCACCTCAGACTGATGCTTCAGGGGCCCTCTGCCCGGCCACCTCAGACTGATGCTTCAGGGGCCCTCTGCCGGCCACCTCAGACTGATGCTTCGGGGGTGCCCTCTGCCCGGCCACCTCAGACTGATGCTTCGGGGGTGCCCTCTGCCCGGCCACCTCAGACTGATGCTTCGGGGGTGCCCTCTGCCAGGCCACCTCAGACTGATGCTTCAGGGGCCCTCTGCCCGGCCACCTCAGACTGATGCTTCGGGGGTGCCCTCTGCCCGGCTTATCACCACACGGTGAGCATGGACACAGAAGACACCTAACCTGCCTGCACATGCATGACCTCGGACCCCTGACAACTATTTACATGGAGGCTGCAGAAGGGTCAGTACTTGTCCAAGTTCACCAAGCAAGTAAACCTCTGGCTTCAAAGTCCCCCTTCCCCGCCTGACACAGTCCTGGAACCGGGCTGGGCCTGTTGCTCTGGGCTGACGGTTCGGGCAAGGCCCGCTCCCCTGATCTCAGTCAAGTTTCCAGGATGCCCACCACATCCGGCAGCAGCCCCAGGCCTGGAGGAACCCTAAGCTCGTTGCCTGTGCAGAAGACAGACCGCTGAGGAAAAAGCTGGCTGCAGTCACAGAATCACTAACGTCTGCCAGCCTTCTGCAGCTTCACTTGACATCTTAGAGACAGTAGGAAGGGGACCAAAGGGCAGCTGTGGACCTGAAAACCCAAGCGCCAAGTCAAGTTTGGCTTTTGGTGACCAGGGCTCTCTTCTAATGCCAGGTGTAAATGGCAATGGATGGGCTAGCAAACGTCCACTCAGCCTGCTCTGAGAACGTTTCCTCTTTCCCCGGTTGCTCTGCTGTGGCATAAAAGCCTATGGAGACAGATAAATTAGAGGTCTTTGAGCTACTGACATCTGATAAGAGGGGAGGGTGTGAGGGGTCAGAAGGAGCACCTATATTTCATCTTTCTGAGCCTCAGTGTTTCCATCAGGAGAGTGGAGATAAAACCTGCGCTGTCAGCTTGCTGTGAGCATTTGCAACAACTGGGCGGTGCAAATGCACTCAGCTGCTAACCAAAAGGTTAGAGATTCAAGTCCACCCAGAGGTGCCTCAGAAGAAAGGCCTGGCGATCTGCATCTGAAAAATCCATCACTGAAAACCTGACGGATCACAGTTCTACTCGGACACACGGTATCACTATGAGTCTGAGTCGACTTGGTAGGAATTGTTTTTTCAATAGTGCTGACCATTTAGTGACGTGGATGGCGTTCTATGAGTTACGCAACCATTCGCACCCTACTTTTCTGAGTTGTTCCTCCATCATTAACATAAATTCACTGCCGTCTAAGGTTCCCACCTAATCCTTCAAGTTGCTGTTGTCAATGTGACTCATGTAGATAGTTCTAAAAAAGCCTAATGCTCAAGGCAGATTCTTTTTACTAGTTAGCTAAATTGTTATTTGGTTTTAAAAAGACTTCAGGGGATATTTTTGGTTTGAGGTTTAAAGATCATCTCATGGTAGCAGTTTCAGGGGTTCATCCAACTGTCATGGCTCCAGGATGTCAGAAGTCCATGAAATTTGAAATTCTGTTCTGCATTTTCCCCCTTTTGATCAGGATTCTTCTATGGAATCTTTGATCAAAATGTTCAGTAATCAATGTCACTAAATGGCACATACATAAGCTGTTGTATTGGTGTTGTGTTTTGCTGCATATATTGTCAACAACAACAAAATAAATACAATTATTTTTTAAAAAAATACTAATATAAAATCAAAAAGTTGTAGCTGTTGTGAGTATATCACTATCACTGCCCTGAAAACACCTGAAGAAATGGGTAGCATTTCCTGTGCTTCACTTCGTTTGGATTAAGGGTATTTGGAAACATACTCGCTATGACTTTCTCAATGTTTCACTTGTTGTGACATTGTTTAAATCAGAGGTTACTTTTTCATGTTCTTCCTCAAGCTCCTGTCATTTGTCACTACCTCTTGTGACATTGTGGGCATGAGGAGAAACCTGGCAAACAGCAACAGTGTTGCCAAACCCTGGAAGCTAAGATCTGTCTGGTGCACTCAGACCTGCTAATAATCTGGACACCGGCCTTTGCGAAAGAGAAAGTAACTTTATTGCAATGTGTAGAGCAAGGAGCCAGAAGGAAGCTCCTCAGAGCCGACTCCCTGAGCTCTGTGGAAGCAGGGCTTATATGTGATTTGGGCAGCAAGATGGAGCCCGTGCAGGCATACTGGGGAGGGAAAATTCTAGAAGGATACATAGGAAAGACATTGCAGGAATTATGGTGGCCAGGAAACAAGAGGTGATGTGGTTCTTGTTGGACCTCTCTCTTCAGAATGGGGTCCGGGTGATGATTTGCCTTCTGATTCATTCCACCTGTTGCTGCATCCTCTGTTGAGGCCACCTAACAGCCACCGCTGGCCCTTCTGGGCTTGCAGGGTGGGCCAGATCCAGCTTGGGCTGGTTTAAAGCAGTCTTGGAAGCAGTCAATGGAAGTTTACCAGCATTCTTAGGGTCGGGTTACAACAGCATGCTGCACCCTGCAGACAGTCTTCACCTGCATTTGTTTTGTTGGCTTCTCCTTGAAAGCCTTCAGATGCAGTCAGGGAAAGAACTCCTCGTGCATTTTACAGGTGAGAAAACTGAGAAGCAAAAGAGAAACAAACCCAGCCAAGGTCACACAGCTAGTAAATGGCCGAGATGTGAACACAGATTTATGACTCCCGGCTGAAGTACCGGATGAGTTTGCACAACGAGACATGCATTCCAAATTTAGTGGAAAGCACACGACTTGCATCGAGTCATTAGATGTGTCTGCAAGACCCAAGAGCCCTGTGGCTAGCTGGATTCAAACGTTTCACAGTCAAAGATGTGCAGGCACCTTCCTCCAATCACAGCCTGTTCAGGGGGAGCCCTGTGCTGGGACTGATTCAAGTGTTGTGTTTATTTGTTAATTCTTCTGAGATAATATATTTAAAAGGTCATTTTAGACTGTGATACATCATCAAGCAGGAAAATGCAAGTTGCAGAACAGTACATGTCTCGTCGTGGTATTTTTTTTCAGTTATAAACGTATGCATTCACTCATGTGTGCTTAAGGCGCCAAGGAAACGTCTGGGAGGAGACACACAAACAGTTAACAGTGATTAGCGTGAGACAGGGGATAGGAAGCAACGGAGGAAGGGGCAAAGGGAGATCTTTACTCTTTACTTCATACACTTCTGAACTGTGGCTTAAGCTGAGCCTTTCAAAAGATTAAGGCCCTCACATACAGAGACGAGGAAAAGAGAAGTCCCCACATTCAGTTCCTACTTACTATACACCCAGCATCATTCCTGATACTGAGTAGGAGCCAAAAAAACTACACCACCAAACCCAGCTGGTGATGGAGTAAGATGCCAACAAATACTTTATCATTCCTACTAAGGCAAGGCAGCTTTACTCTGCTCTTCTCAAACCAGATCAGGCCCTCTGACTACTTGGACCAATCCAATATGGCAGAAGTGATGCTGAGCTGGCGCCCAGGTCCAGCCTTAAGAGGCTGGTAGCTTCCACTTCTATGCTCTCAAAGCCCTTGCTCTTGGAGCCCTGACCCACCATGTAAGAAGTACAAGGCCACATGGAAAATGACAGGGCCCAGCTGAGCCCAGCCTTCCAGCCATCGCCACCAAGGTCCCAGGTATCTTGGACCCTCCAGACCAACCCATCCATCAGGTGAGTGCCAAAAGGGGACCCCCATCAGACACCCCAACAGACAGCCCATTAGATATATGTTCCTCATAGACCAGAACAAATGCCCAGCTGAGCCTTGACCACATTTCAGATGCACAATATTATGAGATAAAATAAAAGAGTTTAGTTATTGTTTTAAGCCATTAAGTATTGGAGCCCTGGTGGCACAGTGGTTAAGAGCTCAGCTGCTAACCAAAAGGTTGGCAGTTTGAATCCACCAGCCACTCCTTGGAAACCCGATGGGGCAGTTCTGCTCCGTCCTATAGGGTCTCTATTGAGTCGAAATCAACTCAACAGCAACAGGTTTAAGTATTGGGGTATTGTATTTGGCAGCAATAGATAACCGGAAAGCAGGGCTTCACATATAAATACATGGTGTTGGGAGGGTGACAGACTTGAAGCCTTGTCCCTGCTTTCAACGGGTTTACCAATTAGTTGGGAAGAATGGACATTGTTGAGAACGTTGATTATTGTGCCACCAGGTTGTAAACATCTCAAGGGCAGAGATCATTGTCCATTTTCTTTCCTTGTGTACCTCAAGTACTGCTCCCGCCACATAGTAGATGCTCAATATTCATTGAATGGAGACCCAGCACCTCTACCTTGACTCCATTGTCCCTGGTCCCAGCTGTATTCCTGTACCCTCCCCACAGGGACGCACGACCCCAATGTCAGAATGGATGATACAGACTCAGACAAGGCTAGAGTACTTCCACAGGTGTAGACGCTGAAGAAAGACATCTTTTCTTTCCTATAACATTTTTTTTCATTAGCAGCTTCATTGAAGTGTAATTTACATACCATAAAATTCATCTGTTTGATGTCTACAATTCAATGACTTTTAGTAAATTTACAGAGTTCTGTCTTTGAAGAAAGACAGTCAGAGTGCTCCTTGGAAGCAAAGAAGGTAAGATTTCATCTCAGGTACTTTGGACATGTTGTCAGGAGGCACCAGTCCCCAGAGAAGGACATCATGCTTGGCAAAGCAGAGGGTCAGCGAAAAATGGGAAGACCCTCAATGAGATGGATTGACACAGTGGCTGCAGCACTGGGCTCAAACGTAGCAACCACAGTGAGGATGGCACAGGACTGGGCAGTGTTTTGTTCTGTTGGACACAGGGTCACTAAGAGCCGGAACTGACTCGACAGCACCTCACAACAACAGAGAATTGTACAACCACTGCCACAGTCTGGTTTTAGAACATTTAAAGACATTTAACACTAGAAAAGTCCCTGGGTGGCACAAAGAGTTTGTGCTCAGCTGGTAACCGAAAAGTGGGTGGTTCAAACCCACCCAGTGGCACTGCAGAAGAAGGGCCTGGAGGTCTGCTTCCATAAAGATTGCAGCCAAGAAAATCCGACGTAGCAGTTCTACTCTATAACACGTGGGGTTGCCGTGAGTCAGAATCAACTCGACAGCATCCGACAACAACCAATGCTGGAAGGATGTGGTGGGGATGGCTGGTGTCCAGGTCAGTTGACTGTCCATTTGCAAGGGAGTTTAGCAATAGGTATCAAAGCTGAATCTCACTCCCGAGAAAGTGAAAAGTTCCAGCGAAGTCAAAAGTCACATGCACTAGGTTGTTTGTTTAGAATTATCACCGAAAACTGAAAAGAATTTAAATCCTGCCGAATTCTGAAACGTTTGCTTAAATGATGTCACATCCTCTTAAAGGAATATTATGCTGTCACTGATAAACGTGGTTGTCATGTTACCAATGCCTACGTAAAGATTCCTAGGATGTCGTGTTTGGAGAAAGTGTTATCACATAACATTTAAAGGAAAACCAGGACACAAAATTCAATGTAGCAGGCTGGAAGATTGTGTTCCAAATTAAAAATAGTTCAAATAGACAATAGATAAGTGGTAACTTTGGTGAAGGATAAGACAGTACACAATACTGGGGAAGCCAGCGCAGCTTGCACAAGGAAATGTCACGGAAGCTCCATAGACACATCTAAACTCCCTGAGGGACCAGATTACTGGGCTGAGGGCTATAGGGACCATGGTCTCGGGGAACATCTAGCCCAACTGGTGTAACATAGTTTATAAAGAAAATGTTCTACGTCCTACTTTGGTGAGTAATGTCTGGGGTCTTAAAAGCTTATGAGTGGCCAGCTAAGATACTCCACTGGTCTCACCCCTTCGGGAGCAAAGGAGAATGAAGAAAACTAAAGACACACGAGCAAGATTAGTCCAAAGGACTAACAGACCACAACCACCACGGCCTCCACCAGACTGAGTCCAGGACAACTAGATGGTGCCTGGCTACCACCACTGACCGTTCTGACAGGGATCACAGTCGAGGGTCCCAGACAGAGAGCTGGATTCAAATGTAGCACAAAATTCTAACTCACATAAAAAGACCAGACTTACTGGCCTGATAGAGACGGGAGAAACCCCGAGAGTATGGCCCCTGGACACCCTTTTAACTCAGTAATGAAGTCACTCCTGAGGTTCACCCTTCAGCCAAAGATTAGACAGGCCCATAAAACAGAACGAGACTAAAGGGGCCAAGACTAGAAGGCAGGAGGGGACAGGGAACCCAAGATCGAAAAGGGAGAGTGTTGACATGTCATGGGGTTGTTAACCAATGTCATAAAACAATATGTGTACTAACTGTTTAATCAGAAGCTAGTTCTGTAAACCTTCATCTAAAGTGCAATAATTTAAAAAAAAAAGAAAGAAAAATAAAAATAGTTCATAGAACGTACAGGATTTTGATGACACATTTGGGCCTTGGTTTCCATTTGTTTAGCAAGCTGCTATTTAAAGCTTTACCACGAGCCACAGACTGAGGACGCCTGTGGTCACCTATGGGTAATGCTGTAGACACATACCCCATTCCGTCTGCCCTCCCTGGGTGCTCCTGAGTTTCAATGCACACATCCGTACGCAGGACTGAGGGAAGTCTGAGTAACAGTTGGCCGGAAAACTAAAGAAAGGAAAGAAAGGAAGTGTCACGTTTGGTCTGATGCTACACCAAGAACGCGTGCAGCCCCACTCGCCCCCCACACTCATCTGGCACCTGCTTTCCGAAGCTGTTGGCGTGTGCGCCTCCAACACCAGTTCTGTCCAGTGGTTTCTGGTTATTTTGAGCAGCGACATTTTTGGTTTGTTTTTCACCAGTTCGTAAGCTCCTTCCCTTGTCGATTGAGCCACAGGCCAACACAGACTGTAAGCCACCGGGGCCTTTCTGATTGTCCCGGTTCTCGGAAGAGTGAGCAGCGACGCAGCCCCCTTCTGTGGACAGAAGAGAAAGCTTTCCCACATGCAAAGCCCCGCAGCACCACTTCACCTCGTATGTTGATTTCGCCAAAAGCAGACTTGCCCGTCAGGTTCCACAACAGAGACACAGGCAAGGAAAGCCCCCGCCAGCTTCCTCACACGCAGCTGAGAAAGGACGGCATCCTGCCCCCCAGCAACAGCCTCAAGAACTCCCAGCCCCTCCCGTAAGATTCCCAGGGATCTGCTTTCCACCCGTGTTTGGGAGGGGAGGTGACGGCTTGGAAAAGGAGCCTGTGTTCTGAAGGAGGGAGAGAGCCGCGAGGGAAAAGAAAGGCTGCGTGCGCTTGAGTTTCCCGTGGTTCACGTGATGTTTCAGGAAGTGTGTTCTGAGACCTAGAATGTTCTGCAGGCTGCTGATGGGATTGAGGAAAGATAAGGCGGCCTCGTCGTTTCATTCTTTTTTCACGTTCCCCCACGCTGACTCCGTCTTCCTCTCGTTTATCCTTTCCATACAGTCTTCCTGAATACCTGTTAGGTAGCCGGATTGCCAGGTGGGGACACAGACGGGAAGGGACACCGGATTCGTGTCCCAAGACCACCGTAGCCACGCCCCACACACTAGGTGCCTTAAAGCAGCAGAGACTCACTGTCTCTCTCAGCTCTGGAGGCTTGCTGTGGTCGTGTGCCGTCAAGTTGTTTCTGGTTTACAGCAGCCCTATATCAACCCTACAGGACAGAGTGGAACTGCCCCATGGGGTTTCCTAGGCTGTAAATCTTTATGGGAGCCGATTGACAAGTCTTTTCTCCCACTGAGCCGCTGGTGGGTTCAAACCACCGACTTTTCAGTTAGCAGCCAAGCGCTTAACCATTGTACCACCAGGGCTCCTTTCTGGAGGCTAAAGTCAAAAGACAAACAAAACACAAAAAAACTAAACTCATGGGCCTTTGAGTGAATCCCAACTCACAGTGACCCTATAGGGCAGACTAGAACTGCCCCACAGGGCTTCCAAGGCTGTAATCTTTATGGAGGAAACCCTGGTGGCACAGCGGTTGAGAGCTACAGCTGCTAACCAAAAGGTCAACAGTTTCGATCCACCAGGCACTTCCTGGAAACTCTATGGGGCAGTTCTACTCTGTCCTACAGGGTTGATATGAGTCGAAATTGACTCGATGGGGGCGGTTCTTTGTTTGTTTTAATCTTTATGGAAGCAGACTGCCACATCTTTCTCCCACTTCCAAAACTGAGGTGTCTGCCAGGCCAGGCCTCCTCTGAAGGCTCTGGGGAGGATCTTCTCTTGCCTCTTCCTGGTTTCTGGTGGCTCCTGGCAATCCTAGCATTCCTCAGCTTGAACAGCACCCCTCCAGGCTCTGCCTCCAGCTTCCCTTGGCCGTCTTCCCGCTGTGACTGTGTCTCTTCTCCTCTTTTTGTAAGGACACCAGTTACACTGGATTATTCCAGTCTGACCTCAAGTTAACCAATAACATCTTCTAAGACCCTGTTTCCAAACAAGGCCACATGCACAAGTACCAAGGGTTAGGACTTCAACATACCTTTTGGGGGACATAGTTCATCCCCTAACAGACACCTTCCATGGGTATGGGCTGAGGGCTGAGTAGGCCTTCATAGAAAAGATGTCTTAGTATGACAAGAGCATCCAGTGATTACAGAGAAGGCGGAAAAAACAGACCGAAGCTCGTCCTGGGTTTGCTCAACTCCTTCCCCAACCAACAGGAGCATCTGAGCCATAGCCACCAATGGTTTCCAACTCGTGATGGCTGCCAAGCTCATCTGTAAACTCCCCACGAGCAGGATCCGTGACATCTCTTCTATCCCTATTAATCTGAAGCACCTTTGGGGCCTAAAATAGATGGTCAATAAGAACTCTACAGTGGTTCTCCTGAGCAGTGGAGTTATGCTAGCATTGAACTCATTTCTGGGAGACCCTCGCTCGTCTGTTGAGAGGAGGCAGTGAGGGCAAGGGCCTTGCTTGGAAACCATGTCGTAAGCCATGTACACATTAAGAGCCAAAACCTCTCCGTGAGGAGACTGCGGTTCATTCATTTGGAGAAGAATTCAGCTCCATCCCTCCTTCTGGTTGTCCTCTGTTCCCTCAGCTCATCCTCGTGTTTCCTTCAATGGAAGGCCACCTCATTCTTTTCGGCTCCACTAATTCAACACCTGGGCTATCCAGGGCTGGGCACAGTGGGCCGAGTCCGTGAACAAAGGACCACATCTGAGAATTTTGTCTTGGGAACTTTGTCCTGACTTGGATGAGTGAACCATGCTGGGGAAATAGTCTAGGGGAAGAGGTTTAAGGGGTGATTCTGAGGGCTGAAAAAAGGCCAGAAGAAAGACTACAATTTTCCATTATTGTTCCAGTGGTCAGAACCAGATAAGAGTCATAACAGGTCCAATCAGGACTCAAAATCAAGATGGACTCTGTGACATTAGAACCATTTGCAAAGAACATGGGCTACTTTATGTGGCACAGAGTCCCCCAGAAGGGAAAACACCTGCAAGCGAACCTCACATAAATCATTACTGGGCACCCCACACGCCTGGCACTGTGGTAGGTGTTGTTGATACAACAGTTGAGATCCCTGTTCCAGGAAAGCTTATACACCAGTGGATAGACATACAGACAACCTATCAATGGAGAACTGTTGCCAAGTTACTCGCACTCCGAGGTGTGAACACAGCCACCCTGCTCAGAAGCACAGGTCAGGCACCGCACAGTTAGGATTCATGCTCAGTGGTCCCATGTGCAAAGAAATTGTAACTTCTCTATCTTGTCTATAACTATTCTGAACCTAACTGGGAAGCAACAGCTGGAGGGATAAACTTAAAGCAAACTACTTTAAAAATTCAGTGTAATCCAATAAGGTAAAACCAGTTGCCATCAAATGGATTCTGACTTATGGTGACCCTACGTGTGTCAGAGTAGAACTGTGCTCCATAGAGTTTTCAATGGTTGATTGTTTTGGATGTAAGTCACCAGGCCTTTCTTCTGAGGCACCTCTGGGTGGACTTGAACCTCCAGCCTTTTGGTTAGCAGCCAATCACCTAACTATTTGTACCACCCAAACCAAAACCTGTTGCCGTCAAGTCAATTCTGACTCACAGTGACCCTAAAGGACAGAGTAGGACCGCCCCATAGGGCTTCCAAGGCTGTAATGTAATCTTTACAAAAACATACTGCCACATTTTTCTCCCACAGAGGTTGGAACCACTAACTTCCGGTTCGCAGCTTAGCACTTAACTACTACGCCACCAGGGTCCCTTCTGTGCCACCCCCAAACCAAACTCATTGCTGTCTAGTCAATTCTGACTCATAGAGACCCTACAGGACAGAGTAGAACTGCCC
>NW_004443981.1:15523518-15531041 GCF_000243295.1 Trichechus manatus latirostris
AAAAAAAAAAAAAAAACCCAAACCCATTGCTGCTGAGTTGATTCTGACTCAAAGCGACCCTACAGGACAGAGTAGAACTGGCCCACAGGGTTTCCAAGGAGCGCCTGGTGGATTTGAACTGCTGACCTTTTGGTTAGCAGCCGTAGCTAGAATCCCATCAGGAGCCATAAAGGCAAGGGCAGAGAGCACAGACAAGCCAAGGTGAAGGCTGAAGAGAGAGAGAGAGAGTCCCGGCTCAGAGCACAGGAGCCCAGGCTGCAGCTGATGGGACTCACATGACCTGAAGCTGATGGGAGGAGAGGAGAAACAGCCACTTTGGGGGCTGCTGGAGCAGCAAGGGAGCCACGAAGGTGTCCTGGGAAGGGGTCCTGAGGTTAGCAGGGAACCTGAGTGAGCAGGGCTGAGGGATGGACAAGATGGACAGGATTCTAGGGAAAGCTGCCCCTTAACTTAAAATAAGAAGCGGACAGTGACCCCTGAGGTCTCCACTCAGGTTGCTGGTCCCTCCTTGGCACAGAGAAGGCTTTGGAGAAGTTACTGGGCAGTGCCTTCACCTGAACATTCCTGAGTCCTAAGAGTTAGATCACGAGGCAGTGATGGTTCAACGCTAGAGTTCTTGCTTTCCATGCAGGAGACCCAGGTTCGATTCCCGGCCAGTGCCCCTCATGCACAGCCACCACCCATCTGTTATAATCTGCTATAATGCTGAACAGGTTTCAGTGGCTCTTCCAGACTAAGATCGACTAGGAAGAAAGGCCTGGCAATCTATTTCTAAAACCAGCCATTGAAAACCCTGTGGATCACAACAGTCTGATCTGCAACTGATCGTGAGGACGGCCCAGGACTGGGCTGTGTCTCGTTCTTCTGTGCACGGGGCCGCCACGAGCCAGGGGCCATTCGACAGCAGCTAACAGCACCACCAAAATGGGTGCTTTACGCCTCATGTGACAACACCATGGGAGTCCACGGGAAGGAGAGGTTGCTTACACCCGGAGAGGCCCGGCTGCTCTGCCGTCACCATTGTGACTATTGTTATTACTGTACTCTAGTGTTACCGTGGTGGTGGTGACATGCTGTCGTTCTGTCGTGCAGGGAGTTGGAATGATGCGGGGGGCCGACAAGACAGCAGCTAACTACAACAACAAAAATGGTGGTGGCTTGACGGGAAGGATGTCCTGGAGCAAGGAAGGGGTCCCCAACCCAGAGCCACTGCTTTCCTGTAAGGTCAGCCCCGAGCAGTCCCTGGACACCTTCTCATTGCTCCCGCCACTCACAGTGCCTGGGACAGGGGCAGTCTAGTTCACTTCCTTCCCCACCCCCTGCCCCGTGGCCCCGACAGCTCCCGTCCGTTCCCGTCCCTCCACCCTGCATCCCTGCCCGGCTTCCAGCCCGGCTCCCGGCCCGGCTCCCTGCCCGGCTCCCGGCCCAGCTCGCAGCTGCTTCTCCCGTTTCAGGCTCTCTTTCCCTTTTGCACCTGGTGGTGACACCTGTCTTCTTGGCAATGACCCGACCTCTCTCCCTCCTCCACCCGCTGCATGCAGTCTGACCCCAGGGCCCTTCAACCCCAGAAGCACCCTCCCACCAGGCTTGCCCCAGACCTGAGAGCAAAAACCCAGAGCAAGGTGGTGTGTAAATCCCACTCCCAAAGAGCTAACGTGGCGAGTTGAAAGCCGGCAACTGTGAAGCCACCTCCAAAGAATAACTCCTTTGCTTCTATGTCCCTGGAAGGAGCAGCCTGTTATATGTAATGGACTTTGATGCTTCTCACTGCAGTACATAAAGGCTATTATTAAAATGAAAGATTGTTACAGTTAGTATTCAATGCTCAGTACTTTTTTTTAAACTGTACAAAGCAATTGGTATCAAGACTCCACACTGGGTTTTTCCGGTTACCTATTGGTAGTAAGGGGTTGTTTTGACAATGTTATTGACTTCATTTGTTCCTGGGACGTGCAGGTGCAGGAGGCCATGGGCCTTAGCTGTAGGCAGGGGAGGGAGCGGGATTAGAGAAGAGCCTCAGAGGCATATTTATGAAATCAGAGCAAGGACTTGAGCCCGGCAGCTTGGAATCTAATGCTGCACTGTATCTACATTATTTGCGGGCTTAGAAGCCATGAATTCCCAGAATTGTTCTCTGGAGCATAAGTGACAACAGCTGTAGCTGTCCGCTCACTATCTCTCCGCAGGGGCTCCCTCGTGCCCCCCCGAGACCTCCTGGAGGCTCCAGAAAAGAGGGTCATGCGTGCCAGTCCCCTGCCTCTCTCCCCCATCGCTCCGGCAGGCACAAGGAGAGAGAAAGACCCTCCCTTTTGCTGCGGTCACAGAGAGGCTCTTCGCAAGTCCCCTTCTGGCCTTGAGAAGGGCTGAGCGTCACGTTACCTCCCTCCCAGTCTCTCTCGGCCTCGATTTCCTCGCCTGAAATGAGGGAACTGGGTGGATCACTCCCACGGGTCTTTCTGGCCCTTAAGACACGAAGCAAACTAACACACGAACTCTCCTCTACCATCAGAACAAGTTTGCCAAGTCAGTGTCAAGTTGTCAGACAGGAATGATAAATTCCTGTTAGAACAGGCAATCATTAATGACTATTACATTTTAATAGCATTGAGTAGATTTTTGAGTAGAGAAATTTAAACAAAATAAAAATGGCTTATACTCCTGTCTTAGTTATCTAGTGCTGCTATAACAGAAATACCATAAGTGGGTGCCTTTAACAAACAGAAATTTATTTTCTCACAGTCTAGGAGGCTAGAACTCCGAATTCAGGGTGCCTGCTCTAGGGGGAGGCTTTCTGTCTCTGTCAGCTCTGGAGGAAGCTCCTTGTCTCTTTAGCTCCTGCTTCCTGGTTCCTTGGAGATCTCCACGTGTCTTGACATCTATCTTCCCCCATGTCTGCTTCCAGCTTGCTTTTAATCTCTTTTATGTCTCAAAAGAGATTGACTCAAAACACACCCTATACTAACCCTGCCTCATTAACATAACAAAGACAACCCATTCCCAAATGGGATTATAACCACAGGCATAGAGGTTGGGATTTACAACGCATATTTTGGAGGGACACTATTTAATTCATATCATTCCACCATTTGGCCCCCAAAATTCATGTCATTGCCACATGCAATACACATTCACCCCATCACATCATCCCAAAAGCCTTAAATGAAATCCCAAATCTCATCTTCCAAATCACTTCAATCAAACGTGGGTGAGATTGAGCAAACTCCATCCCAGGGCAAAATCCCTCTTCATCTACGAACTTGTGAAATCCGGAATATAAGTTATCTGTTTCCAAAGGAGAATGGTGGAACAGGCACAAGGTAGACATTTCCGTTACAAAGGGAGAAATTGGAGGGAAAAAAGGGATAATAGGCACTAAGCAAGTCCAAAACCCAGCAGAACACATTACATTAGCTCTCAAGGCTTGAAAATAATCCTGTTCTCTGAGACCATCTAGGCAATGGCCCCACCCTCTAGACTCTGGATGTTAGCCACACTCTCTGGATCCTGGGTGGGGTCCCCCTCAGCCCCGGGCTTCAGCTCTGCCTTCCAAGCCCACCGGGATGGCAATTCTGCTCCCTAGGCTTTGGGTGGTCCCATTCTCCTAGTCCATCTGAGTGACGTCCCCACCTCCTTGGCCCCAGCAGATCCCATTCTTCTGCCCTTTGGGCATAGCAGCCCCACCCCATCAGCTTTAGGCAGCTGCCCCATCCTCTTGGCCAAACTGAATGGCAACCCCACACACCAAAACTGAGTTGGTGAAGATCTGACTCTTTGAAACCTAGGAAGCCGTGACTCTACCCTTTGACACTCCAGAGGTTGTGGTCTCACCCTTCGAGACCCCAGAGGCCATGGCTCCACCCTTTGAGACCGAGGCATCTCTGCTTCCCATGCTCCTTCCAATACTTCTGCTGATCTCTGAGCTGCTCCAAGGATGGTT
Source organism: Trichechus manatus latirostris (assembly GCF_000243295.1). NCBI lineage: Eukaryota > Metazoa > Chordata > Mammalia > Sirenia > Trichechidae > Trichechus > Trichechus manatus. Next base: position 15,527,456 of record NW_004443981.1, read on the forward strand.
CTTTTCTTTTCTTGGAGGACAACAGATGTAGCTCCTTCGGCCTGTTTCCTGCCTGTAGAATTCCAAGGGGCAGACAGTGTTTTCCTTTCCTTCTTTCTCTGTCCCCTTCCGTCTAAGCTGATAGGTTTTCTGCTGTTGTAGTTGGTTAGATCCATCAGTCACGGGCTTAATCTCTTCAACAAATGATTGCGTAGCCATGTCCTTGATGAACATTCTAGGACACATGTCCTTAGTTTGTACAACAGAATTTTCCAAATCTTTCAGCTCTGTTTTCATTTTGCACAGTTCATCTTTAAGTCCATCTCTCTCCTCTCCCATTTTACGATAAGCGACAAGGAGAAACTATGCAGCCATTGAAGATCTTGTTTAGAAATCTCTCCAGCCAGATATCTAAGTTCATCACTTACAAGTTCTACCTTCCACTAAACATGTGAACATAATTCAGACAAATTCTTTGCCACTGCATAAAAAGCATCGCCCTTCCTCCATTGTCTAATCACATGTTCATCACTTTCTTTTAAAGCCTCACCAGGAGCACATTTAATGTCCACATTTCTAGCAGCGTTCTGTAGCTGACACCATATGTATTCTCGAAGACGATAGAGACTTTCTCTAAGGCTCTTCTCAACTTCCTTCGGAGCCCTCACCAGAATTGTCTTTGATGTCCATAATTCTACCAACAGTCTCTTCAAGGCTATCTAAGCTTTTACTATTAGGTACCTTGAAACTCTTCTAGCCTCCTATCAATAACCCAATTCTAAAACCGCTTCCACATTTTAGGTATCTGTTAGACAACACCCCACTCTTCCGGTACCAAATTCTGTCTTAGTCACCCAGTGCTGCTATAATAGAAATACCATCAGTGGGTACCTTTAACAAACATAAATTTATTTTCTCACAGTTTAGGAAGCTAGAAGTCCAAATTCAGGGTGCTAGTTGTAGGGGAAGCCTTTCTCTCTCCGTTGGCTCTGAAGGAAGGTCTTTCTCTCTTTAGCTTCTGCTTCCTGGTTCCTTGGAGATCTCCATGTGTCTTGGCATCATACCCCATCTCTGCTTCTAGCTTGCATTTAGTCTCTTTTATGTCTCAGAAGAGATTGACTCAAGATACATCCTACATTACTCCTGCTTCATATGCATAACAAAGACAACCCATTCCCAAATGGGATTATAACCACTGGCATAGAGGTTAGGATTTACAACACATATTTTGGGGGCACATAATTCAATCCATAACAACTCTCAGTATCCAGATAGCCCCTGCTAGGTATAGATATGGTGGTGGATGGATGGATGGAGGAGGGATAGATGGATGCAGGATGGATGGATGGATGGTTGGTTGGATGGATGGATAAGGAACCCTGGTGGTACAGCGGTTAAGCTCTTGTTTGCTACCAAAAGGTCAGAGGTTGGAATCCACCAGCCTCTCCAAGGGAGAAAGATGTGGCAGTCTGCTTCTGTAAAGATTATAGCCTTGGAATTCTATGGGGCATTTCTACTCTGTCCTATAGGGTCGTTATGAGTTGGAATTGACTTGACAACAACAGGTTGGTTTGGATGGATGTATAAATGAATGGTTGGATGGATGGAAGAATGGATGGATGGAAGGAAAATAAAGTGCATGTATCTTCTAATTTTAAATAGTACAGAAAGGAATTAAATGAAATGCAATAATCTCCCACTCATCCTTCTCGCAAACCTATCTTCTCGTCTCTTCCCAAAGCTACACTTCATTAACAGTCCCGTGTGTATCTCACCAGGAAAACAAAAATTTTTACACTGACTCCAGCATCTATACTAACATATGCTTACTCAAAAGGGAAACATAATATAGTTGGCTTTCTGTACTCTGCTTCCCTAAGTATGAAATTTTTCAAACATACAGAAAATAATATAACAGATACCCACGTATGTATCATCCAGATTTAAGATATGTTTGCCTTATTTGCTTCAGATCCAGGGAAGGAGGGGAGGGAGGAAGGGAAGGAGGGAAAGCGGAAGGAAGGAGATCATGCCTGCTCCTAACGTCTCTAAACCATTGCTAAGGCAGGCACGGGTGGAGAGAAAGGAGGGAGGGAAGGAGGCAGGGAGGGAGGCAAGAAGCAAGGGCAGGAGAAAAAATAAAACATCAGAGATACAGATGAAGCCCCAGTTGCATCCAGTCCCCCTCCACAGAAGTAGCTTCTATCCTGAAGTTTGATGTATATGATTCTCATGCACACTTTGTAATTTCACTACATATTTTTATAACCATAAACAATATATTATGGTTTTATGTGTTTTTAATATCGCATAAACATAATTATATTGAATAGATCTTCCTAGAATTTGCTTTTCTCAGTCTACGTTTTTATAATAGTTCATCCATGTTGACATAGATAAATGCAGGATAATCATTATAATTGCTTCATAGTATTCTATGTCTAAACCACAATTGGTTAGTGTCTTAGTTATCTAGTGCTGCTATAACAGAAATAACACAAGTGGCTGGCTTTAACAAACAGAAATTTATTCTCTCACAGTCTACAAGGCTGGAAGTCCGAATTCAGGGTGCCAGTTCCCGGAGAAGGCTTTCTCCCTCTTTCTCTCCTCTTCTGGGGGAAGGTCTTTGTCATCAATCTTCACATGGTCAAGGAACTTCTCAGTGCAGGGACCCCGGGTCCAAAAGATGTGCTTTGCTCCTGGCTCTTCTTTCTTGGTGGCTTGAGGTCCCTCTCCTCTCTGCTCAATTCTCTTTTATATCTCAAAAGAAATTAACCCAAGATACAACCTAATCCTGTAGATTGTGTCCTGCTTTATTAACATAACTGCTTCTAATCCTGCCTCATTAACATCACAGAGGTTGGGATTTACAACACAGAGGATAATTACTTCAGATCACAAAATGGAGGAGAGCCACACAATACTGGGAATCATGGCCTAGCCAAGTTGACACACATTTTTGGGGGACACAATTCAATCTGTAACAGTTAGTTTATACATTTCTCTATTGGTGGTCAGTTAGGATGTTTACTTATTTATTTATTTGTTTTTGTTTTCACAGTTACAAACATAATATTAATGATAAATGTTAGATTTCTTTCTATATTATCATCTGCAGCATCACCTCACTTTTTTAAAATCATCTGGAAAGGATTGTATTGAGTGGATATACCATAATTTATTCAGCCAGTCCCTTATTGGTGGTCATGTAGGTTGCTTTTAGGATTTTGTTCTTATAAACAATACCCCAAGAAATAACTTTGTATCCATTTCCTGGTATACTTCTGAGAGTATATCCATATGAAATTTTCTAATAATACAGTAGCTAAGTCAATGAACAAGTACATTTAAAATTATACTAAATTATACTCTGAAAATATTGAGGCAAATTATATTCCAAACTCTCCCCCAGTGTTATTTATTTTGTCAGCTTGATGTCTCTACCAACCCAAAGTGCATCCCTTAAAAAGCTGGGCTTCTGAAGTGGTTGACCCAAATTGTCACCATGGCACCTAGGATATGGATGCATGAATGGATAGGTGGATAGGTGGGTGGGTGGGTGAGTGGGTGGATGGATGGTTGGATGGATGGGTGGGTGGGTGGATGG
>NW_004443981.1:15531409-15548044 GCF_000243295.1 Trichechus manatus latirostris
GATGGATGGATGGATGGGTGAGTGTGTGAGTGAGGGTGGGTGGATGGATGGGTGGATGTGTGGGTGGGTGGATGAGTGGATGGGTGGCTGATGGATGGATGGATGGATGGATGGACAGATGGATGGATGGGTGGGGGGGGTGGATGGATAGATGCATGGATGGATGGATGAGTGGATAAATGAATTGAAGAAAGAAAGATAAGTAAATCAGTGAGTGAATGAGAAAATAAGACTTCTGTGGACTATGGAGGCCAGCAGTCCAGCCTTAACAGGCCATTCTCTTAAGTCATGTGTAGGCCTATCCAACATCTTCCATGAGTCAGTCCCTTAATATTCTCGACTCATGAAATTTGCAGGGTTTTTTTAAATCATCTCTAACATGCTTTGGGAAGCCCTTGAAGGTCCATCAGAGCCCTGACCTCTACTCCACCTGAGTGCATGTTCAGCAAGAATACAGCCTGGTCAATCTCATCCACCCAGTGCCCCCCGTCCAACACAGCATCTGCCCACAGCAAACGTCACATAAATACCTGTAGAATGAGTCTGTTCATGAATGCAGCGTCCCTCCCCAGCTCTGCAAACTCACACCCTCTGAACACTGGCATCAGAATCTGAGTATTCAAACTACATTCTGACCCACCAGACCAACCCCTCCTTTCCTCTGACCGTTTGGATGGACGTTCAAGGCTGCAATGTCTTCATAGGTGGAAAGCGGTGGAGTAAAGGATCCTGTCGCTCGTTTACCAGACTGGATTCTTCCTGCAAAGGGCGAGTGCCCAACCACTTCTCCCCAGGAGGATAAATGCAAAGTCAAATTTTAAAATGCAGCTCTGGAGCCCCCCACCCCTGCTAGACAGCCCTCAAAAACTTGCTGACAGACTCTGCTTATGGTGATGGGGAATTTGGCAACGATTATTGGTAACAGAGGGGCCCCTGGTTGGCGCAAATGATTAAGCACTCGACTACTAGCTGCAAGGGTGGCAGTTTGAACCCACTCAGAGGCACCTCAGAAGACAGTCCTGGCAATCTGCTTCTGAAAGGTTGCAGCTTTGGAAACCCTATGGAGCAGTTCCACTCTGCACATACGGGGTCTCCATGAGTCAGAACTGACTGAACAGCAGCTAACAACAAGAACTGGTAATGGTTGTACAACACGATGAGTGTCACTGATGTCACTAAGTTGTACACGTGAGAAACGTTGAATTGGCAGATGTGTTACACGCATTTTTACAGCAATAAATAGTTACAAAACTAAAAAAGCTGCATTCGTTTAGAACTGAAAGAATCAGCCCTGCCCCTGCACACCCATCTAACTCAGAACTAAGCCACTTCCAGAGCCCACTTTTCAGACAAAGACTAGACAGACCTAGAAAACAAACAGCAACACACGTGAGGAGCGTGCTTCCTGGTTCAATCAAACCTGTGAGACCGAAAGCGAGACAAGAAGGCAGGAAGGGACAGGAAATGGACGAATGGACACGGGGAACCCAGGGTGGAAAAGTGGAGTGTGCTGTCACGTAGGGCTAGGGATTGCAACTAATGTCACAAAACAATGTGTGTATAAATTTTTGAATGACAAACTAACTTGATCTGTAAACTTTCACCTAAAGCACAATAAAAGTTAAAAAATAAAAATGAAAATCAGCTCTGTTTATTGCTATGTGGACCCTTTATTTCCTTAAAGGTGATCTCTCTCACCAGAAGGCCTCCCACCGGGAAAGGGAGGGGTGGATTATCTGGAGGTTTCTGACTATGAGATTCCATAAATGTCATCCCCACTGGTGGCACTGAAATGCCATTGAGTTCTTAGCATACCTGATAGGGAATGGCCTTTGTTAAAGAAGACTTGCATCACGACCAGCCTTGTATATTAGCGCGCGACTGGGTGTTTTGAAAGACGGAGTAGGAAGAAAAAGGAAGAAAGAAAAGAAAAGGGCAACACAACAGCATTTTCCGACCAATCAAAATCAAATTATACCTGAGCAACATAATTGGAGTTTAATGAGTAGTTTTATGTTTTGCTAATCAAATCACCATATTGATGGAGTTTATCAGCAGAAATACAATGTTAATTACCAAGGAATGATAAAAAAATTAATGCAACTCCAAATGCAACAAATGGACATTCAGGAAACTGGTCATTTCTCCTTTTAATGAGTTCAATAGCTGCCAGGCATGGGGGCTCTGGCTGGGCAGCGTTTATTTGCTATTTTCAATTGAACATGGTTCAAGAGCGGTGTCACCAATGCGTGCTAATTAAGACCCTCCCATAGGTCTTCTCTTCAGTATTCACAGTGTTGGAAAGCCTGTCGATTGAAAGCAAGAGCAAGTCCAAACCCATCGAAATAAATAAAACAGTCAGAAGTCACCTGCACTCACCTTCTCCCATCCAAAAGACTTCTGAGAGTGGATTTAAACAACACGGAATAACAGGATTGGGGCCCTGGTGTTACTAAGAGCTTCTTGAATTACTAAAGTGTTTCATTCCATGTTTCATGGGACAAACTGTGAGCCATGCACCCTTCTCACCTCCCCTCCCTCTGGGGCAGCCTAAACAGCAATCCCATAACCAGACGTGGAGACAGGGCTCTGGGGGACGTCACAACCCTGCTTTTTATCCTATTGCCTGCCGAGTCACAACAATATGTGCTTCTCTTGAGGTTTGGGAGCACTGAGAGGACATTATTCTCAACAATGAGAAGAAAAGTTAGTTCAATCAATGAATCAACTGATCAAAATCTTAAGAAGTCCAATTTGCAACAGGGGCGGGGGTACGTGGATCCTGTCCACCACCTCCACCTTGATCCCCAGGAAGGGCTTGGAAGAGGGCTCCACAGAAGTAGCTGGAAATCTGTGATCTAGTCTACCCCACCTATTCTGCTCAAAGTATGCCAACCACCCTGACAAATCACTCCCATGTCAAAGATTCACCTTCTCACAACATACATAATTTACTAACTTGTTATCTTTATTGTTTGTGTCTGTCTCTTGCTTTCGAATGTAAGCTCCATGAGGGGAGGGATTTGAGGCTATTTTGTACAACCTTTCAGTTAGTAGCCCAGTGCTTAACCACTGCACCACCAGAGCTTCTAGTTGAATGTATCCCAAAGACCTAGGACAGTACCCAGCACAAACGAAGCATTTGATGAATAAATAGATCAATCAATCAATCAATCAATCACAAGATTACACTGTCATCAAGGCCACTCATCAGTGTCTCTATGTCCCTCACCCTTCCAGCCGCCACCCTAGAACATCACCCACTGAGTCACTGAGTCCTCGCTTCTCTCTCCCTACCAAAAAGAAGGAGCCTAATTTGCAAGTAAAGCCCTTTTCCATGGGGAGGGAATCTGCTTCTGAACAGACCCTGACTTGGTCATTCTTTGCCCAGTCACACCGCAGCGGAGTGTTTGGCAGTGCTTTGAAACCACAGCTTGTGGTATCAGAGTGCTTACAGAGGTGCTGCTAGGAATAGACAGACATGTGTAAAAATACCCTGGTTTCTCCCTTCCTCTCACCCTCCAGTCCTATACCATTGCCTCCCATTGGCCAAATCTAACAGCAATTCAGAGAGCAAGGAATCCTGGGAAATCTCGTTCCTTGCAACGCAGAGCAGGACAGAGAAATGCAGGGAATGAGCCCAAGAACAAACAGGCAATTGACTGGCACATGCATGTTCATTATTTTTGTATCTCTAGTACCCGGACATAATCAGCACATATTGTTGTTGCCATGTGCCACCAAGTCAATTCCAACTCATAGCCCAATCCTATAGGACAGAGCAGAGCTGCTCATATTAGGTGATCATTGAATGTTTCTGTAGATGGGGGAAATGATGCAGCCTATGTATTTTGAATTTTGCAAATTTTCTGAGGTTTATGTTTTACATAATCTATAAAACCCTAAGATGACCCCCAGTGAAACCCACCTTCTGATACTCACTCCTATGTATAATCTCCAGCCCTCAAATGTGAATGGAAACTGTAACTTCCTTGTAACCAACAGAATATGGCAAAAGTGATGAGATGTCACACTGTGATCATGTCACATTATTTCAAACGCCAGCAGACTCCCACTAGAGATGGTATTTGCTGGTTTAATGAAGTAACCAGCCATGGTAAGGCAACTTACTTGTCAAGGAACTGCTGGAAGCCTCCAGGAACTGCAGGCAGTCTAGAGCTCACAGCCAGCAAGAAGCCAAGGTCCTCAGTCCTACAGACGCAAGGAAATAGATTCCACCAACCACCTCAGTGAGCTTGGAAATGAATTCATCCCCAGTTGAGCCTTCTTATGAGAATGCAGCCCAGTCGATGCCATGATTGCAGCCTTGTGAGACCCTGAACTAAGTCATTCCCAGAGCACCCAGCCTAGCCCTTTCCAAACTCCTGACCCACACAAAGGATGAGACAACAAATGTGTTGGTTTCAGCTGCTAAGTTTGTAATAACTTGTTGTGCAGCGATAGAAAACTCATACAAATACTAAAGTATTGGGCTAAGGAAGGGAAGGGCAATGAACACTGTAGACGGTCCCCTTTTCTTCCTTCTAGGCAGGTAACTAACTACAGTCTTCAGCCTTCCTTGCAAGACATGGGGTCGGGTGCCTGAGCGCGAGCCACAGATGCGCAAGCATACATTTCAGATGCCATTACAAGGCCTTCCATCCCAAGCAATTGTCCACTCACTCTTTCCCCATCTTCTGGCTGAATGGTGAGGATTCTCAGCACCTGGAGGAAGGCAGAGCTGGGATGAAAAGAGCCCAGATCCAAGAGAGACCACAGGAAAGGCTGCCCAGCCAACACTCCTTAGAACTTGACATGAGTGAGAAATAAGCTTCCACTGTGGTAAGCCATTGTTATGGGTTGAGTTATGTCCCCCCAAAATATGTGTTGTGAATCTTACCCTCTATACCTGTGGTTATAATCCTCTTTGGGAATAGGTCTTCTCTGTTACGTTAATAAGGCAGTGTTAGTGTAGAATGTGTTCTAAATCAATCTCTGGGGATATAAAAGAGCAGATTAAGCAAGCAAGCACAAACAGAGAGTAAGATACACACCACACGTTTGTCCAGGAACCAGGAATAGAAGCTGAAAAGTGACAAGGACCTGCCCCCAGAGACAACAGAGAGAGAGAGAGAATTCGCCTAGAGCTGGCACCCTGAATTCCAACTTCTAACCCGCTAAAGCGTGAGAAAATAAATGTCTGTTCCTTAAAGCCACCCAGTCATAGTATTTCTGTTATAGCAGCACTAGATAACTGAGACAGTCATTAAGATCTTGGAGTTTATCTGTTCCAACTCTTCTGTGACTCCAGTACAAACAGGAATGTACATAATCTATACTGAGCACTCACTATATACTAGGCACTTTGCTAGACAGCTTACGTAGATTAACATCTGGTCAACCTTGCAATGTAGGTTTTCTTCTTCCCTCTTACAGTTCCAAGAACCAAGGCTCTGGGAGGCTGAGCAGCCAGCCCCGTATGTGACTAATAAAAAGTGACAGAGGCCAAGTTAGAAGCACGACTGTCCTATTCCAAAGCCAACAAAACCCACTGCCATTGAGTCGATTCCGACTCATAGCGACCCTACAGGACAGAGTAGAACTGCCCCACACGGTTTCCAAGGAGCAATTAGTGGATTTGAACCAGCGACCTTTTGGTTAGCAGCCGAGCTCTTAACCACTGCACCATCAGGGATCCCCAAGGCCAATGGGATCTCTAAAAGGAAGAGGCAGTGCCAAGTAGGAGATAGAAACAAGGTCCTTCGGGACATAAAGTGAAAACAGCTCACGCCTGATGGAGAAGATGGGTAAAGTCTCCAGGAGGAAGGCCTTCGAGACGGCCTTGAACGATGGGCTTAAACCGCTTGAACTGAGCAGGGCATTTCTGCAGAGGAAACAGTCTGAACTCACAAAGACAGTTTGAAAAGTGCAGGGCCCGATGGAGGAGAGAGATGGGAGCTCGGTTTGTCCAGAGTGTAGGGTACAGTGACAAGGCTGGAGACAGAGTTTGGGTTCAAATCATGAAGAATCTTAGATGCCAAAAAATAGAGAATTTGCATTCAGAATCATTAAAGGTTTTTGAGTAGATGCATTCTATAGTCATAGCTGTACATCAGAAGCCTAGCTGAGCTTAATCTTATGTAAGCACAAATATTCCCTTCTAATACTTATATTGGTGAAAATAATAATGCATAGTTTTCTTCTTTATAGTTAGAGAGATTTACCAGAAGCAATTTCAATAAGACCTAGTGAAACCCCTTTCCTAAGCGGAGAGAAGGATTTGTGTCACTGTATTACAGTCCCACTTCCCCGTGAGTTGTTGGATGAAGGGCCTTAGCTGTAAGCCGTGTGTGCCCACCTGCCCACGTGTGTTGTTCTCATCCTCGTCAGCTGCCATTGAGTGGGCCCCCGGCTCATGGCGACTCAACTCACAGCAGAACAAAATGTTGCCCCTTCCTGTGTCATCCTCATGACGTCTGCAGTTCAAGCCACTGGGATCCACAGGGTCTTCGTTGCCTGATTTTTGGAAGTAAATCACCAGGACTTTCTTCCTAGTCCGTCTTAGTCTAGAAGCTCCACTGGAATCTATTCGGTATCCTAGCAACATGCAAGCCTCCGCTGACAGAAGGGTGGTGGCTGTGCATCAGGCGCGTTGGCCGGGAATGGAACCTGGGTCTCCCACATGGAAGGCGAGAATTCTACCACTGAGCCACCCCTGCCCCTGCCTGTGTGTTAGGTGGGTAGAAGCACAGCCACACCCTGCACAGAAGCCATGGCTTGTCCACGGGCAGCGCTGCCACCAGCACACACAAGACAGATGGTGATGGCTATGCCTGCTGAAGGGCTGGGTGTCTCTCACTTCGTACTGGGACAGTGTCTCAAGTCCCTGTCCTCTCCAGACACGTTGTAGGTTTTCTTTTCATAAACGTGACCACAGAGTCCCACAATTTCAGGGCCTGGAAAGAAAAGCAGGACTGAGGGTGGGAGGCAGAAGGGCTGCCACTCACCCAGAACCTGCAGCCCCACAGACATGCGTGAACCCTGGTGGCTCCTTGGGGATGGAGAGAGGAAGGTCAAACCATCCCTCACCTGAGGGAGCTTAGAGTCAGGAGGAGGAGCTACACTTACCTGCAGACAGGTAAGCAAGGACTCACAGGTAAGGGGCCCACCCTGCTCCGGGTCCTGCAGAGACAATATCTGGAGCTCCATTGGTCCAACGCTTGGGGGGTTTCTTCAAGACGGCCACAAATCTCCTGACCCAGCCTCCCAGCTCTTTACTCCCAACTCCTCTGCTCAAATCCACCCCCGAGCAGGGAGAAGGCATTGGAGCTCAGCTCATGAAGGCTGTGTGCTCCACAAAAAGAAATACATTCTGGATCCCAATATCTGGGCTCACATCTTGGCGTGGCTGCTCCAAAGCTCCTTAGACTAAGAGTTGGTGGCTTAACCTCTTTGAACTTTAAAGAAATATTCAATTGAAGAAGACCAGTAATTTACAAAAGGAGCCCCAATGGGGCCGTGGTTAAGCGCTTGGCTGCTAATAGAAAGGTGAGTAGTTCAAACCCACCAGCCGCTACACAGGAGAAAGATGTGGTGGTCTGCTTCCGTAAAGATTTACAGCCTTGGAAACCCCACCCTATGGGACAGTTCTAGTCTTCCTATAAGGTTGTTATGAGTCAAAATCCACTCAACAACGAGTTTGGTTTTAGGATTTTGGAATAATTTATTGCTAGAAGAACAAACAAATCTGTCTTGGAAGAAGGACAGCCAGAATGTTCCTTAGAAGGAATGATGGTGGGACTTCGTCTCCTGTACTTTGGACAGTCCCTCTTGGCACATAAAAGGCGCTCGGTAAATGATGGCTACTGTCATCCACAGTACTGTTTGTCTACACGGTGCAGACCCGTGGGATCTGTCCTGATACTCTGGACCTCTGAGGGGCCAAGCATCAGGGTCAGTTCAAGTCCAGAATCAGTAGCCAACACATCAGCCTTTCCTCTCCCACTTTGTTGTTGGTGGTGGTGCCGTTCAGTCGGTTCTGACTCATAGCAACTCCACGCACAACAGAGTGAAACCCTGCCCAGTCCTGCGCCATCCTCACCATCGTTGCTGATTGAGCCCATTGTTGCAGCCACTGTGTCAGTCCATCTTGTTGAGGGTCTTCCTCTTTTTCACTGACCCCCTACCTTACCAAGCGTGATATCCTTCTCCAGGGACTGGTCCCTCCTGATAACATGTCCACAGTAAGTGAGATGAAGTCTTACCATCCTTGCTTCTAAGGAGCACTCTGGCTGTACTTCTTCCAACACAGATTTGCTCATTCTTCTGGCAGTCTATGGTATATTCCATATTCTTTGCCATCACCATAACTCAAAGACCTCAATTCTTCTTTGGTCTTCCTTATTCATTGTGAGCTTTCACATGCATATGAGGCAATTGAAAATACCATGGCTTGGGTCAGGCGCACCTCAGTCCTCAAAGTGACATTTTTGCTTTTTTAACACATTAAAGAGGTCTTTTGTAGCAGATTTGCCCAATCAAAATTGTCTTTTGATTTCTTGACTGATGCTTCCATGTGTCTTGATTGTGGATTCAAGTAAAATGAAATCCTTGACAACTTCAATCTTTTCTCCGTTTATCATGATGTTGCTTATTGGTCCAGTTGTGAGGATTTTTGTTTTCTTTATGCTGAGGTGTAATCCATACTGAAGGCTGTGGTCTTTGATTTTCATCAGTAAGTGCTTGAAGTCCTCTTCACTTTCAGCAAGCAAGGTTGTGTCATCTGCGTAACTCAGGTTGTTAATGAGTCTTCCTCCAATTCTGATGACCCATTCTTCTTCGTACAGTCCAGCTTCTCGGATTATTTGCTCAGCACACAGACACAGCACCCTGACACACACCTTTCCTGACTTGAAACCACGCAGTATCCCCGTGTTCTGTCCTAATGACTGCCTCTTGGTCTATGTGCAGGTTCCTCATGAGCACAATTAAGTGTTCTGGAATTCCCATTCTTCCCAATGTTACCCATAATTTGTTATGATCCAGACAGTCGAATGCCTTTGCAGAGTCAATAAAACACAGGTAAACATCTTTCTCCAAGTTTGATGAGAAGCCATCTGTGCTCTTATCTCAGTTGTCCGGAAAAATGACCAGAAGGACTGAGTTTGACACAAAGGCCTAGGTATAACCCAAAATACCCCGCGTGGTGACATCAGTCAAATCACTGATTTTCTCTGGGTACAACTGCTGAGTTAACAACAGCCCTCCAACTCCTAATTGCTTTTTGCCCCCATATTTTCTCCTTGTCTTCCAGGAAATCCTGAGAGATTTGATTAAGTTCCCTGAGCACTCGGACATTGGACATGCTATGTCACTCCCGATGAAGCCAGCCAGCCATTTTGGAGCCTGAAAGGTGAGGAAGATGAGTGTTTGCTCCGTCGGGGCTGTCCAGCATTACAATTACAGGCCGAACTTGGAATCAGCTTGATGTCAGTCAAATCTCGACTCCACCATTTCCTATGTGTTTGGGTGGTGCAAGTAGGTTGCGATCAGCTGCTAACCTGAAGGCTGGCAGTTCAAATCCATCCAGAGGCACTGCAAAAGAAAGCCCTTGCAATCTGTTTCCATACAAAATTACAGCCAAGAAAACCCTACGGAGCAGTCCTACTCTGTAATATGCGGAGTCACCATGAGTCAGAATTGACTCGACAGCAACAGGGCATGCCCTTGGGAAAGTTACCGAAGCTTTTCAAGTTCTTCGTTTCCATTTTAGAAACGCAGGAACAACACGCCCAACTTAATGAGCTTCTTGTTGTTCCGGTTAGTTCGTCGAGTCGGCTCCGACCCGTGGCCACCCCACAACAACGGAACGAACGTTGTCCAGTCCTGTGCCGTCTTCACGGTCAGTGGTGTACGCGAGTCCACTGTCGTAACCACTGTGTGATCTGAGTGCCTGCCAACCTGGGAGGCTCCTCTTCCACCACTGTACTGGACAATGTTCTGTTGTGATCCAGAGGGTTTTCACTGGCTAATTTTCAGAAGTAGATCACCAGGCCTTTCTTCCTAGTCTGCCTTAGTCTGGAAGCTCCACTATAACCTGTCCACAATGCTGGTATTTGAAATACCACTGGCATAGCTTCCAGCATCCCAGCAACATGCAAGCCACCACAGTACAACACACTGACAGACGAGTGGTGGGCTCGCAGTGACAGTCACATGAGACTATGCGTGACTCCCAGCCGGCCCAAGCCTGGCGCTGGTTAAACAGTAGCCACTTGTCCCATACCCGAGAGCCCTGCCAGGAACTTGGAAGGAGAGCAATGCCTTTGCCCTTCGAAACCAGGTGCACAGGCTTGTTTGCTCGGGCGCATCTCAGAGGCAAGCAAAGAGGCGCTCATTGTGAGAACAGCTCAGCAAATCACTTACAAGTCATCCAGACTTTTTGGCAAAACGTTCAGCTTCTTACCTAGTCCCGTTAGGGTGACACCTGTAAAAAAATATCAGAATACCACATGTTAGCATATCAGAGACCTAGGATGATTCTGAAGGAGCCCTGGTGGCACAAAGGTTAAGCGCTCAGCTGCAAACCAGAAGGTCGGCCCTTTAAACTCATTCAGTGGCTCCGTGGGAGAAAAGACCTGGCGATCTGCTCTCATAAATATTTCAGCCTAAGAAACCCTATGGGTCAGTTCTACTCTGTCCTACAGGGTCGCTGTGAGTCGGAATTGACTCGATGGTACGCAGCAACAACAGGATGATTCTAGCCAGGGCCAGAGAGTCCTGGCTTTCTCCCTGGGGGTTCCTTTCTGAATTAACAAAGGGGTGTCAGGATTCATTTGAATATTCCAGCCATTAATCCTGGGCACTGGCTGCAGGGCTGTTCCAGCTCTTTGGGTGTTTTGAATACATTTTAAGGATCATTACAAATTTGATGGCCATCAATAAAATTGCAAACAATATAATTATATTCGTTTGCTTATGTCTAAATAGGTGCACACGAGTGAAATGGGAGTAGGCTAATGTAAATAAACACACATGCCTATACATATTGGGGCTTTCAGATGTATATAGATTCACACCTACGCAGCAAGCGAATGCGCTTATAGAACTTGCAGAAATAATCTACTTCTCCTATGCTATACCGGGGGAAAAATCAAATCTAAGCACGTAGGAACTGAAAAAAACTACATGTATCATTCACCTGATTTCAATTGTGCCTCCCTTTGAACCTCAGCCAAATCATTTTGTACATTAAAAATTGGTCAGGGATGATAAGATTCCATTTTCATGGTTGGTAATGCAGAACCAGGGAAAGAATACAATTACAGACCCCTGAGTAAACTCTGCGAATGTCAACTTGATGTAAATGATCAAGTGTCGACAAAGAGGCCGGGGGAGGGAGGGCTGTCGAGGAAGAGAGAGCTGAACTCCAGAAGAGAGGGAGAGACAGACAGACAGACAGAGTGAGAGATAAGAGTTTAGCATCCCCTTTAGACTGGCAGGGAGCAGAAACGCAGGCGCTCCTGGGGCCCAGGAATATCTGAAAGCGCAAGCTCAGGCTGGTCTTGAATGTGCCAAGGTTTTGAAGCTACGTGCATTTATTCATTCCGCAAACATTTGCTAAGCGCCCCTCAGGCCAGGCCCGTGCAAACAATGGAGTGGAGCAGGGTTGACTGCAGGTGCTCAGGCCTGCAGGAATTCCCACAGGGATGGGAACAGAGGAAGTCCGAGCAGAGGAGCTGCACTGGCACCAGGCTTTCTCACTGTTGGACACCTGCCCGGAGTCCTTTCCGAGAAAGAAAACCAACTCGTCAGCTGACCCTGCCTGCCGTCACCAAGTCAAGGGAACGACTGCAGAGTCCAGAGGGAGGGACGAGGTAGTCCCATCCTTCTCGGAGGCTGCCCCAGTGGACGTCATACTTCAGGACAGACAGGAGAGAGCCTGGAGATGAAGGGTCTCAAGACTGCGTCACACAAGGGACTGCACAAAGAACTGGGACTTGCTCTCGAGGAAGAAAGACTCAGGACGTGACATCCGTCATCAAACATTTGGAGGGCTGCTAAGGGTTGGTACGGGGTAAATTAGGTTCCAAGAGGGTTTTGGAGGTCAGATTCAGGACCAGCAGATAGAAATGTCCAGAACAGATCTTTAGACATTGTAGCAGCTGGGTGTCCGACATCAGACTGAGCCACACTGGAAGGTGAGGAGCTCCCTGTCACCGTAGGTATGACAGAAAGGCTGGGTGGCCACTTATGTAGAATACCGTAGGGAGCATTCCTGCTTTGGAATTGGTGAGTTATGGACAGAATCATGCTGAGAGGTGTATAAAAGGGGAAACCATTACAGCCATCTAAGATACAACTATTGATCTCTACTCATCAGGGACAAAAGAGAAAAAAGAAAACCAAATACGCAAAGAAGAAACTAGTCTACAGGACTAATAGTCTACAAGAACCCTGACCTCATCTACTCTGAGACCAGAAGAACTAGATGGTGCCCAGCTACTACTACCGACAGTTCCAATCAGGAATACAATCGATGGATCCTGATAGAATGGGAGAAAAATGTGGAACAGAATCTCAAATCCTTAAAAAACAAAAACAGAACTACTGGACTGGTTGAGACTAGAGGGCTCCCCAAGACTACTGCCTTGTGATACTCTTCAAACCTTGAACCGAAACTAACCCTTGAGGTCACCTTCTAGCTAAATAATGAACTGGCTAAAAAAATAATGAAAATCACCCATAAGTACTGTGCTCCTTTAAAAAGTCACCCATATGAGACCAAATGGTCAACAGTTACTTTAAAACAAATACGAGAATGTAAGGGGGCAGGGAAAGAAACTAGATTAACGGAAATGGAACAACCAGAATGGAAATAATGGAAAATGTTCATGCGTTGTGAAGAATATAACCAATGTCACGGAACTACTTGTGTAGAAATTGTTGAATGGGAACCTAAACTCCTGTGTAAACCTTCACAAAAACACAATAAAATAGTATTTTAAAAAGGGGGAGGGGAGACCATTAGTTAGAATCAGG
Source organism: Trichechus manatus latirostris (assembly GCF_000243295.1). Lineage (NCBI taxonomy): Eukaryota > Metazoa > Chordata > Mammalia > Sirenia > Trichechidae > Trichechus > Trichechus manatus. The sequence continues at coordinate 15,544,451 of NW_004443981.1, forward strand.
ATAAGTATCAGTTTTGGGGAAGGAGGAGAGAAAGGGAGAGTTCAAAGTCAAACCTGCATTCTATGTCTCTTATATCTTTTCTCTGGGTCAGGGTCTCTCACATCATGTACCATACCACATCTATTACACAAGGCCACACAGTGGAAGCTGTCATCCTCTTGTCTTAGACTCTTTCACTATCACCTGCCCCCCGTTGGGGTGCACATTTATTCTCTGATTCAACAATATTGGGTAGCTCTATGAAGCTCACAAAGACTACAACCTTCAGTATGGATTGCACTTCAACGTAAAGAAAACAAAAATCCTCACAACTGGACCAATAAGCAACATCATGATAAATGGAGAGAAGACTTAAGTTGTCAAGAATTTCGTTTTACTTGGATCCACAATCAACGCCCATGGAAGAAATCAACAACATACTGCATTGGGCAAATCTGCTGCAAAAGACCGCTTTAAAGTGTTAAAAAGCAAAAATGTCACTTCTGAAGACCAAGGTGCGCCTCACCCAAGCTATGGTGTTTTCAATTGCCTCATATGCATGCAAAAGCTGGACAATGACTAAGGAAGACTGAAAAAGAATTGATGCCTTTGAATTATGGTGTTGGCAAAGAATATTGAATATGCCGTGGACTGCCAGAAGAACAAACAAATCTGTTTTGGAAGAAGTATAGCCAGAATGCTCCTTAGAAGCAAGGATGGCGAGACTCTGTCACAGGTACTTTGGGCTTGTTATCAGGAGAGACCAGTCCTTGCAGAAGGACATCATGCTTGGTAAAGCAGAGGGTCAGCAAAAAAGAGGAAGACCCTCAATGAGATGGATTGACACAGTGGCTGCAACAATGGGCTCAAGCATAACAACAATTGTGAGGATGGCGCAGGACTGGGCAGTGTTTTGTTCTGTTGGACACAGGGTCGCTATGAGTTGGAACCAATTCAACAGCACCTAACAACATGGTAGGCACTTATCTAAGCTCTGGAGATACAAAGGTACACAAGACACTTGAAATCCTTGCTATCTGTTTGACCTGTTGATGAACATTGGGGTGGTCATTCACAAACCCAAGAGCACCGCATCCACCCAGAAGTTCATCAGTGCTCATGGCAGGATACCATATGGTACACAGTATCGGGTGCAAAGTCAAATATAAGCTTCACTAAACTAGAGGCAAAGGTCACATCTTCAGGCCTTCCTTCACCTCGCTTGTCATGGGATGCTGGTTGTCATGGTGATGGAGGTTGAAAAATAAAGCCTAGGGACAGAAATATGGCAATCAGCCAATGAGTTTCAGTCTTATGAAAGGTATTGTCCACATATGTTCTTTTGAGCCAGGTTTGGGAAGTCATATTGTCACTCCTATGATGCTAGACCATCAATACAAGGTTCTGAGGTTCTGCATGCCATATTGGTTTCTGTCTTCTCTCCATGACCTTGGCAGTTCAGGGAGTTTGGAAGATGGTTCTCTACGCAAGGATTCTATGACTCCGGCGGTGCCTTAGTTTTGCCTTCCTCCCTTGTGGCATCTTCACGAGAGAGCCGCTGGCCCTCCTTTGTCTCAGAAATGCAGAGAGCACCCAACAGTCCGCTTCCCAATTTCATCTCTGAATATGGAGTCATCATATTATATTGAATTGCCTTGTGTCTGCTTGTATGAACACCTAGGCCATCTCCCACCAACAGTAGATTCAGAAGTATTTCTTTGTGCCTCTTACCTTTCCATGGACTCTCTAGCTTGGTTGGAAGGAACGTTCACGCAACCAGTGGCCCAGCAAGTACAGAGTTGGGAGATGAGCAGGAGATCGAAAAATGAGGGCCCCGGATTAAGACATCAAGGGATCTACAGAACCTGGTCCGGAGAGTAAAGTGTGCTGAGAAGTCACTTTGGGGTCCCACCTTACTAAAGGAACCTCAAATCATATCCATTACCACCCTTAACATCAAGACACAGGTCTTATTTTTCTGTTTCCCTCAAGTCTCCTGGGACATTTACTTGCTAGGTAAGTGTATTTGCTGAACAGAACTGAAATATGGTCCTGTGTCTTCCCCACTGTTTCTTCAGGATCATCTCACAGTGCTGTCTTGGGAGATGCGGACCATCTAAAAATAGAAATTTCCAAAGCTGCTCTCTCTATAGCCCATCAGCCTCACCCACAGAGGGGTCCTGAGTTGTTTTATGAAAAGCGTGCTCAACAAGGGGGGCCTGGGTGCTCAGCACGCAAACAGCATGTGACGTGATAGAGACAGGAGAAAAGCTGACCAGGAACGAGACCCACTGGGGCTGAGGAGGGCGTCCTTGGAGGGACCCAAAGAAAACAAGCATTTTCCAGGAGAAGAACACACCTCCCCCTCCCATCCCATCATCGTTCAAAAGCTGAGAGCAAGACTGATTTTTCCGATTTATTTTAGAATTATCATCTGAACTGATTAAAGCAGCCATCAGCTTAGGTTGCTCTCCATGTGCTGTCCTCATCACACATTTCCAAGGCTTTTTTTACTTTTTCACTTTCGGGCTGCATAAATTATTGAAACATTATTTTATTTATCCATCCCCCTGTTACAGAAATAGGTTTTCTGAGAGCAGATCTTTCCCTAATCAGTTTTGTTTTTCTTGGTTTTGCTTCCAAACAGCTCTGTGCGTTTTCGGCTGACAGATGTGTGTAGCACCAGTTTGCTTCCTTGGGGTGAGCCAAGTCACGGTGGGTAGATAGAGACAGGGGATCTGGATTCCAGAGTCCCTGGAAATATATGGTTGGTGCCTGGAAAAAAGGCTTCCACAATGTGCCTGTATGGTACCGAAGAGGAAGATGGAATAATGAAATGAGGTTCGCAAGGGGAAGCCTGGGCCTGAGTGGGGTTCAGGGCAACGAGGTCTAACTTTTGTGTATCCATCCCTTGGGTTAAAGACCTCCACCTCCAGACAGACGGTCTTGCCCAATGTGAGGGGGAAGCAACCAGGTCCCAAGGTGACCGTGATGCTGGGGTTTCTATCTTGAATAAAATTGGCCCAGGGCCACCACACATCATAAATATTCCTGGGAGATCAGAGAAAGGGCACCTTCACAGGTACACACACTTCTAGTGCGGGCATGCTGCCTGTTATCTTCTTAGGTGTGTGCCTTTGCTTAGAAGTATCTGGGAGAGGAAAGGGCTGATTTAAAACCCAGATGTGGCAAACAGCAACTTGAAAGGTTCTCTGCTCTCTGCAGTTTGCAAGATGAAGACTTGCCTCCTTGACCTGGCATTCAGGGTCCTCCAAGGCCTGGTCTAGGGATGCCTCCAGCTTCCCTGCCTCCACTGTCCACCACCTGTATCCCATCCAAGGATACCATGGCTTAGTCCCCAGCAAGGACCCTGCATTTGCAACACAGTGAGCCTTGGTCACTCCTGGTCTCCTCGCTTTGCAGGTCTTCAGCCAGACCCATTCTCGGCCTGGCAACATCCTCCAAATGCCTCTTCTCTCAGATTTTCTTACTTCTTCAAAAGCCATTGCTCTCAACTCAGACCCATGATGATGATGATGGTGATGGTGATGGTGGTGGTGGTGGTGACGGTGTTGATGGTGGTGGTCGGTGGTGGTGGAGATGGTGATGGTGGTG
>NW_004443981.1:15548181-15583484 GCF_000243295.1 Trichechus manatus latirostris
AGGGGATGGTGGTGATGGTGGTGGAGGTGGAGGTGGTGGTGGTGGTGGTGGAGGTGGCGGTTAACACTGAACATTTATCTGCTAGTGACAGGCAGTGTTCTGAGGCTCTCACACATTATTTAGTCCTCACGACAACTCTGTGAGCGGAGCGATAACAAGACTGTATTATTCTTAGTTGTGTCATCGTCACCTTAGAGACGAGAAACCTGAGGCTGGAGAGGTTATGCGACTCGGCCGATGCCCCAAAAGCGCTGTGACATTCACACCAATAATAACAGCAGCACTAACCATTTGTTAAGCTCCTAGCGTGTCCCAGAAAGTGTTTGATGTACACTATCTCATTAAACCCTCCAACTAAGTGCAGTTTTTACTCTATTACTGAGTGCGCTAAAACCCAGAAGGCTGTGGAAACAGCGCCCTGCATGTACCAAGTCCACGATATATGTTCACTACAATAATTGTCAGCGTTTTGCAGCGAGGAACCGTACAAGTGAAGTAGCTCTCCCGAGGTCACAAGTCTGCAATTGTCAGAGGCGGGATCCAATTTCAAGTGTCCCTGGCGCTAGGGTCATCTATCCCAGCCACTGTGGGATTCTGCCTCTCCTGACAGACACAGCCACATGGTCAGTGCACAGTAAACGCTTAGTAAGGCCTGGTCGCACAAATGAATGAGCAAGTAAATGAGCACATGTCCCAGGAGGGTTAATGGAAGGAATAATCCCTGCTTAGGACCCATCCGTCAGTCTGTCGTACTGTGCTGGCTTGTGTGTTACCGTGATGCTGGAAGCTAAGTCACCAGTATCTCAAACACCATCAGGGTCACCCCTGGTAAGCAGGTTTCAGTGAAGCTTCCAGACTAAGACTAGGAAGAAAGGCCTGGCGATCTACTTTCTGTGGCTCACAACAGAATATTGTCCGATACAGTGGAGGAAGATGGGCCTCCCACGTTGGTAGGCACTCAGAATACACAGCCATCACAGCAGTGGACTAGAGCATGCCAACGATCCTGATGATGGCACAGGACTGGGCTACGTTTCGTTCTGTTGTACGTGGGGTCTCCGTGAGTTGGAACCAACCGGACAGCAATTAACAACCACAGGACATTTTTGCAAAGGTTTTGTTCCTTCAAACTTTAAAATAATATTTTCCCTTATATCTAAACTAGTAAGAAACCCCAGGGAAGTTCGGAACATCACTGTGTCTTTGTTCTCCTTTTAAAAACCAAACCAAACCCATTGCCATCGAGTCAATTCCGACTCATAGAAACCCTGTGAGACAGAGTAGAACTGCTCCATAGGGTTTCCAAGCAGCAGCTGGTGGATTTGAACTGCTGACCTTTTGGTTGGCAGCCGAGCTCTTCACCACCGTGCCCACTAGGTCTCCTCTCCTCTTAAAGCAATCGCTAAACGTAAAACGAATTGCCAGGAGCCCAGGCTTCCCCATCTGCACACAGGCCTGGGATGCACAGGGAAGCTGAGCATTTATGCAGGTCCCCCTCTGACCTACAGCGCTGGAGAGAGCGTGGGGATGGAAAGGAAGGTGAGCGTGTCCATCAGATAGTTCACGTGCGGGCTGCACGCAGACCACTGTACTGTCTCTTGCCAATGCCTTGAGATCATGGCTTTGTTTCCAGGACCTCCAGACCACTGAGGTCTCGGGTCCCTGCCCAAGTCACAATCAAACTCTGGCCCTGCCGTTTCTGTTGGGCTGACAGAGACAGCAAAGGTCTGGAGTCAGCCCAGTTTTCAGAGCATCCTCTCAAGGGCCATAGGAATGTAGGGTCGTGGGTTTAGCTCTTGCCGAGCCCAGGGACACACAGGATTAAATCGGGGATGCTGTCTGCTACCTGAATGTACTGCCGGCAGAACCTTCTCAAGCCCATGTCATCCCTGACATGTTTCCTCAATTACAACTACCATTGATTGTAAACTACCATCGACAGGAACAATTGTTCCAGAAGCCAAAAAGACGGGAAAATGTTCATTTTTCAATCAAGGAGTCATAAGTATCTTTGCACATGCTGTTCTCTCATTTTAGAATGCTTTTCCTTGCTGGGCCTCCACCAAACTCCTACTCATCAAGAAAGTCTTGGATGACATTGTCTTCTCCGTAAAGACTTCTAGGCCTTGCTCAGCTGGCTAAGAAGGCCTTTCTTACGATGGCCCTAAGAGAGGTCAGATTTCCATTAAAGCAGAGCCAGGACAGGGATTCGGACCCAGGTAGAAAGGCCTGGAAGAAGGGAGGACAGTAGGACGGGGAGGAAAGGAGTTAGCAAGGATGCTACTTCAGGGCAAGTCTGGCTTTGGGCTGACCCAGGAGTAGGGTGAGGCTCTGGAACAGAAACACAATGTCGAGTTGTGTCCCCTTGAGTCAAGGCGGTTGGCCTTTGTTAACCCTGTATCCTTCAGTCGTTGGCTGAGTGGACACCTATTAGCCACGGGCAATTCTCCAGAGGAGGGGGACAGCCGTGAGCCGTTAGCAGACAACACCCAGGACAGCTGGGGGACAGCCATACTGGTCAGGTAAAGGAGACCTGGGGGGGCACCAGCAGCATCCACCGCAGAGCCTCCCACCCAGGCATTTTACAAATGGTGCAGATGAGACATCCATGGCCGTTGACTAACCGCCCACAGAAAGTCAGAATCTATAGGGGTGGCTTTTTTGCTATCTCATTTAACGCACACAGCAAGCTTGAGCAGGAAGTACATGCCCACTGAACAGAAACACAGACTGAGGCTCATAGCTCTCAAGGGGCTTGCTCAGAGGGACACAGCTGGTCACTTTGGACCACGTGGTCAGCAGAGTGTGCACCTGAACCCAATTTACCCGACTTCAGAGTCTGTGCTCTGTCAAAGGTATCCCCCACCTCATTCCACTATTGGCACAGTTCCCACATTGCACTCTGTTTGATCATCCCCCCCACACTGGGGCGTGACCTCTTACAAGGAAGACCTCCTCCTTCTCTTCCCGCCCGCCACCTCGCACGTCCTCTTTTGCATTGATCCCCTTCGCCGCCATTCATCAAGTGTGTCTCGTGCCAAGCTCTTGCTAAAGCCCTTGTGATAGGTTGTGTGTTTTGTCCCCCCTTTCCCTGTAAGAAGATGACTTCTGTCCACCGATTGCCATCAGGTTGGCGTGGTCAATGTGAGCGGGGGTGATAGGCACCACGGGAGGAAAGACAAATAATACAAGAGGGTAAAACGAGAAGATGCCCCAGCCCAGAGGTCGGGAACGGCACCAAGGAGGCCAAGGTCTGAAGACCTCAGGTCTAACAAAGTGAAGAAAATAAAGGCTGCCACTGCAGGTGCAAAGGCCCTGTGGTGGAAGAGAGCATGGCATAGTCAAGGATCTGAAACAAGGCCAGTGGCTGAGTGACAGAGCAGAGCGAGCAGTGTAAGTGGAGACCGGAGATTTGGCCTGGGCCAGAACTGCTGTCTTTCAAGCCGTCTGTAGGTTTGGGGTCCTGATTTAAGAGCAGTAGGAGACATGGAAGGGTTTGCTGTGGGACTCTTCTACCAAAAAGTTGGCTCTTCGTTTCTCAAATTTTCTTTCTTTGTAAAATTACAGTGCAGGACTAAGTGACTTCTCCAACCCCTTCAAGAGTCACCCTTTTCTGGATCTGATTATGATTCTAGACCTGGGCAGAGAACACTCCTGTAGGGAGACAGCGTCCCGGCCCACAGAATCTCATCTTCGACAGGATTTGCCCAAACTGCAATGGTGTTCCCATCCACTAATTCCCACATCACACCGCATTTCCAACCTCGGTCAACAACAAAACAAAAAAATCAATGTGGTTAATCTTCTTCAAACAAAAGAAGAACACAGAAATCTCCTAATAAGAAGAAAATAGGCCTATTTGTAATCAGACCAAGAAAACGATGCACGTAATATGCTTTGAGCCTCAAAACTAATTTCTTTAAAATTTTTAATTTGGAGCAAACGAAATAACTATTTTTTAAAGAATGTGATTGCATGACTAATTCCATATTAATCAAACCCAACATCTGTGGCTCTTCACATCTGATAGAGTTAAAATATTACCAAATTAAAGCAAGGGATTAATTTGTTTTAACTTATTAATATTGGTTAGCTGTTAAAGTTTATTTTTTCCCATTTTATGATTTTTTTTTTTTTTTTTTTTTGGTCATTAAATAGCACTGCACCGTCCTTCGATGATTTTGGAATTACAGTAATCACCTTAAGCATCTCGCATTCACACAAGGTATCGTTATTCAGAAATATGTACTCGGCTCCTTTTTAGATGAATAAAGTCAATACTTGTAAAACAACAACATCATTTTTTCATTCAACTCAATTTCCACCAACTTCATCCCTGAATCTCTCTTTGCTTAAAATAGCTGATGTCAAAATGAAATTGGAGCAATTGCCAACACAGATATGCACCACCCCACCCGCAGGGGCTGTCTTAGTCATCTAGTGCTGCTATAACAGAAATACCACAAGTGGATGGCTTTAACAAAGAGAAGTGTATTCTTTCACAAGTTAGGAGGCTAGAAGTCTGAATGCAGGGCATCAGCTCCAGGAGAAGGCTTTCTCTCTCTGTCAGCTCTGGGGAAAGGTCCTTGTCATCAGTCTTCCCCTGGTCTAGGAGCTTCTCAGCCCAAAGATGCGTGCACTCTTCTTGCTTGGTGGTGTGAGGTCCCCATGTCTCTCTGCTCGCTTGTCTCTTTTATAGCTCAAAAGAGATTGACTCAGGATACAACCTAGTCCTGTAGATTGAGTCCTGCCTCATTAACATCACAGAGGAAACCATGGTGGCATAGTGGTAGGATTTACAACACATTGGAAAATCACAGCAGATGACAAAATGGTGGACAACCACACAGCACTGGGAATCACAGCCTGGCCAAGTTAACACACATTTTTGGGGGACACGATTCAATCCATGACGGGGGCTTTCTCTGTTGAGTTTGCTGCACCACGATCAGGACCTTGTCTGAGCTCTCTTCCCAACCACCCTGCTCCAGCTGTCATCTCCACAAGAGCTGATGTATGCTTGGGACCGATTCATTTTTTTTTCAACTGAACCAAAGTGCTTTTAGCATCTCCCATGTAAAGCTCAGCAGTCAGTCCTATGCAGGCGGGACACGTAGTCCCACAGCGGCACACTCTTCCTTATCCTGCCCTCCCCGAGTTCACTGTTCAGTGCAGACACAGTCACAAAACACTTAACTCTGGATTGAAGCAGAAGGGAGCCTGTTGTTGTCATCTTTGTTGTTGCTGTTAGCTGCTGTCAAGTCAGCCGCCGACTCATGGTGACCCCGTGCACAACAGGATCGAGCTGCTGTGACCCATAGGGCTCTGACTGGCTAATTTTCAGAAGTAGATTGCCAGGCCTTTCTTCCCAGTCCATATGAGTCTGGAAGTCCTTCTGAAGCAATACGCAAGCCTCTGCTAACAGAAGGGTGGTAGCTGTGCTTGAGGGGCAATGGCTGTGAATGAAATCCAGGTCTCCTTCATGGAAAGTGAGAACTCTACCATGAACCACAGCTGCCCCCCAGGGGAAAGCACATGGACCCACAGAACTTTCGTTTTCATTGACTTCACTCTTCACTGTTAGGGAAGCAGCAAAAAGCAGGGTCGGGTGCTTGCTGTCTTGCCACCACTGATCAGCTATGTGACCTTGTACGGGACTCTTTCTTTCAATGGGCATCAGTTTCCCCAGTGGTCAAGTTTAAATAACAGTAAGGTCGACTCTGCTTTGGGGAGGCAGCTCTTCCCCAGTTGTATTTTGAGCACCTTCCAACCTGAAGAGCTCATCTTCCGGCACTTTATCAGATAATGTTCCATGCTATTCATAAGGTTCTCACTGGCCAATTTTTGCAGAAGTAGACTGCCAGGTCCTTCTTTCTAGTCTTTGTTAGTCTGGAAGCTCAGCTGAAACCTGTCCATCAAGGGTGACCCTGCTGGTATTTGAAATACCAGGGGCAAAGCTTCCAGCATAGCAGCCACACACAAGCCACCACAGGACCACGAAGTGACAGACGCGTGGTGATAACAGTCTCTAACTCATTAGATGGTTGAGCGGCCAAACGAGAGTGCACATTTAAAATGCTGCACGCAATGCTTAGCACACAGTAAGCACTCAATAAATACTTACTAAATGGATAAATACATTGCCAGAATGCCCTAGCATTGCCATAACACAATACACGAGGTGGGCGGCTTTAAAGAACAGAAATTTACGGTCTCATGGTTCCGGAGGCTGGAAGTCCAAACCAGGGTGTCAGCCATGTTGGTTTTCCCTGAAGGCTCTGGGGGAGGAACTGCTGCATGCCCCTCTCCTCATCCTGGTGGCCCCAGGCCATCCCGGGTGTCCTTGGCTTGTATCGACCTCCAAAGTCACACGGCCTTCCTTCTCTTGTCTCGCTGTGGCTCTTCCCTTTAATAAAGACATCACTCAAATGGGATTAGGATCCCCACACCCCAGTTCGACCTCATGTTCACGGATAACATCTACAAAGACTATTTCCAAACGAGGTCGTGTTCACAGGCGTAGGAGTTAGGACATCAGCATATCCATCTGGGGGGGACACAATTCAATCCGTAACGTAAGTGTTTCCAAGTAACTCCTTACTGAGAAGAGCTTGTAAGGGAAATACCAGACTTCCATATCAAGGAAACCCACACTACCTACACAATGCTGAAATGACTGGCAATTTCATCACATTGGTCGGCATGGAGTGGAGGCAGGGATGTCATCAGGAAGATGAACCTCAGAGACCGTCGCCATGTAGCTAAAAGAGCCGGTCAGAAGCCTGCTTATCAACCCATCTCTGTAATGACTTCGATTAACGTCCAACATGGCACGACGCATGGGGACGGTCTTTGTAAACAAGTGCTCACCAAGACATGGTTCAAAGCGGTCATCTCATCTAAGTACATGGATAGAACGTCTACTGCCTCTTGGGCTGTATCACTTTTGATTCAAATGTATGATTTTTTATGAGGGGAAAATGTCCCTCCTGGTACCCATAGCACATCATGGTAAAAGGTATTGTTGAGTTCTTTATCTAAAGTTTGCTTAAAATTTAGTTAGGGAAGAAAGAAAATTAAACCAGTTTCATGGAAATTTCCATGCTCAGATGTGCAGGGAATTCGTAATTGGCATTTCCATGACCCAGCTGTCTGGCTGTTCGATGGAATCCTAGAATAAATAAATAAACTAACAAATGAAAAGGCAAACCCTCAAGCTCTGTGGTATTTACAAAAAGAAAAGACAACACAGATTAGAAATAAACTCTCTCATGAATGGGTATGACTTAAAATGGCTTGATGGAGAATCTTCCAGTATATTACAAACTGAAAGTGACTTTAACCAACTCAAAACTGGAGCAAATTAGGAAAACACGGTCTCCCCAGTACCATTTTCCAGAGGAGTCCTTTTTTTTTCTGCAGTGATTTAGGAAATATTCTGTGGCTCAGAATTTTCCAGGTTTCTTTCCCGTTTTCTTTTTCTGGACCTTCTGAAATGGGCTATCTTGCACTGGGAGTGAAAAGGGCATTTTATAGGAACAGTTAGCAGGAAACAAGAGTGGGCTTATTCCACTTTATTCTGCATCGCTGGAAAAAAGATAAAAGAAGCCTTGTGGAGGTCTACGGCAGAGACTGCTAATAAATATTCAAAATCTATTTTTCCTTTCCTCCTTACTCACAAAACCCCTATAGTTTGTTAAATGGCAGTTTGCCAACTTAAAAAATCCCGTTTTCCTTTGCAGTTGAGATGCTCCATGAGATGTGGGTGGAAAATGCTGCGTGGTGTGTCCTGAAAAGTCCTTTAAACAGAACTGACTCAGCTGGGAGGCATAGCCTTTAAACTTTACTCCTCGTGGCACGGACTTAATAGCTGGCACCACAGCAGCTATATTGTCACCATGAGACAAAGCCCAAAAACATTGCAAAGATCCTGATTCAATGCTGACACCGGATTACTTCAAAAATTACCTATTAAATGAAAAATTTAAAACTTTTTGGTTTAAACCACCGCTACCAGGGCTCTGTTGCTTGGAATTCCTAACTAACATAAATTCCTTCGATTCACATTTGCCTCTTCAGTGGGAGACTGTGGATTTCCAAATAAGGTTAATCTGGAAAACCATAAAGCAAAGATGGGCATGTATTTACAGTGGATTTTAATAAGGGTGTTTCTTCTGAAGCTCAGATTCACTTAATGCCAGCTGTACACTCTAAAGTGTATACAGATTTTGACTTAATGGTCATTTCTCACACGTGGAACGTGAATATGTGCTCTGAAATATTTAACATGCACGCAAAGCTATAGATAGTAAGACTCTCATCCCAATGCACCCACCAACGGTCTAAGAAACAAAATATTACCAACACAACTGACATGCAGGCCTTTCCATAAAATCATCTTTAACCCCCACCCCAAAGTAAGGACTCCCCTAAAGTGTGTGGTCGCTATTTCTTTGTGCTTTATTCTCTCCAAGCAACATGTAACATCTCAATCGTTAAGAACAAAGGTTCAACATCCTGAGTTCAAATACCACCTCTGACATTGACTAGCTGGGTGACCTTGGGCAAGTTACTTAACCTCTCTGTGTCTCTGTTTCTTCATTATAAAATGGGAATAGAATAATAACAAAATACCTACCTTATAGATGTATGATAAGGATTAAATGACCTAGTGGTGCAGTGGTTAAGTGCTCAGCTGCTAACCAAAAAGTCGACAGTTCGAACCCACCAGCAGCTCTGAGGGAGAAAGATATGGCAGCCTGCTTCCGTAAGGATTACAGCCTTGGAAGCCCTACGGGGCAGTTCTACTCTGTCCTACAGGGTCGCTATGAGTCAGAATCTACTCGACAGCAGTGGGTTTTGGAATAAATAAAAAACCAAGCCTCTAATAAGGGCTATCTATGCATTATTATGATTTTGCCTGAGAACATATACAGTTTTCTGTGGTTTTTACAACATATCTTATTTAGACCTCCACAAGTGTTTTTATTATAAACAATAATTTAGTACCAAAAGTATTGCATTTGTAACAAATGATATACCACACAGTATAATTTTTATATTGTCTATATCACACATGATAAAGGATGAAATTGTATTTCTCAAGTAAATAAGTATCATATGTGTTGTTGTTGTCACGTGCTGTCGAGTTGGTTCTGACTCGTAGCGACCCTATGCACAGCAAAATGAAACACTGCCTGCTCCTGAGCCATCCTCTCAATCCTTGTTGTGTTTGAGCCCATTTGTCAGTTTGTTGCACTGTGGTGGCTTTAGTGTTACTGCGATACTGGAAGCTTTGCCACTGGTATTTCAAAAGCCAGCAGGGTTACCCTTGGTAGACAGGTTTCAGCAGAGATTGCAGACTAAGACAGAGTAGGAAGAAAGGGCTGGCAGTCTACTCCTGCAAAGAGTTAGCCAGTGAAAACCTTATGAATAGCCGTGGAACACTGTCTGACATAGTCCCGGAAGATGAGCTCCTCAGGTTGGGAGGCGCTCAAAATACGACTGAGGAAGAGCTGCCTCCTCGTATTAGATGGATCACATGTGATACAAGATGAAGTACATTTCAACAACGAACAAATACTGTGTGCATCGCATAAGATGAAAGGGAAAAGACAGTTCACTCACCTGCCCCTGCTGCAGGGTCCCTACCACAACCAGTGTCACCAGAACACACTCAGGGGCCCGAGCCAGAAGTCCAGGGAACTTCTGGGTCCATTGGGTGCTCTTTCCAAACTCTCTCGGATGCACTCCTTCTCTCCACCATCAGGACCAGGGGCTAGCCTCCTCGTCACATGTCCTCCCCCGACATGGAATGGTCAGAGTGAACCTCAGCAAGGAAACAGAAATGACACCCGACAGTTCTCCTGGTCACAGACCTGCAGAGCTCCATACTGCCCAGCAGGGCTTGCATACCTCCACCAGCCTAGCCTCATCGCCCGCCTCCTCCCTCACTCTATCCTCGCTGTAACAGACCTGCCGTGATTCCTCCTGGGTGCTCTCTGTCCCCTCAGCTCCTGCACTCACTGGCCCTCCCTGGGTCACCTCTCCATCCATCCTGCTTCCGGTACCCCTCCCGCCCGGATAACTCCTCCCCATCTCTGAGGTCTCGCCTTGCACAGGACTCCCTCCGAGAAAACTCCCTTGCCCCAAGCCCATGACAGAGCCACGCTGGGCTGGGAGCCCCACAGGCCCCAGCACTTCCCACTTCCTGTTTACCTGTGTGAGCTCCCTTCTAGACCCCACCCTCCCGGGACAGGGATGGAGCCCAGCTGCCCCCGCTGCATCTCCCCCATCTTGTATCACACCTGGCAAGCGGGAGCCCAGGGCTGGCTGAGTGGACGAAGGATGGAAACATGCAGCGTGCTCCTTTCTTACATATTCTGGATTTCCCTATTCTTATTCCCCTTGCAGCCCATCTGTCTCCTGATCCCTTAACCTAACATATACTTCCTCTCCTTGTGGATGATAGAAGCAGCCCTGGTGGTACAGTGGTTAAGGGTTCGGCTGCTAACCAAAAGTTCAGCAGTTCGAATCCATCAGACGCTCTGCAGGAGAAAGATGTGGCAGTCTGCTTCCATAGAGATTGCAGCCTTGGAGACTCTATAGGGCAGTTCTACTCTGTCCTATAGGGTCGCTATAGGGTCACTATGAGTCAGAATCCACTCAAGGGCGATGGGTTTGGTTTGGTGAGAGTGATAAGGGCCAACATTTAAAAGGCACGTGAACCCTATCAGCACGGGAAGGTGAGATAAGCTGTCAGGTAGAGTGTTAGGAGACATTGTGTATGGCTTTGGGGGAAGTAATTTGAGCAATTACAATTTCAATTACAACTAAATTGTAAATTTTAAAACACTTTGACCCAGAAATGCCCCTTCTTGAGCAACATCCTACAGATATACTATGATATACATCCCTAGGAGCATACATAAGGCTGTTCATAATAGAATTATTGTTAATAGAAAGTCTAGGACCCAGCTAAATATCTTTAGTATAGAAATGCTTGTAGAAATCAAGCCATATCTATGCTATGAAATAAGGGCCCTGGTGGCACAGTGGTTGAGAGTTTGATGGTTAACCAAAAGGTCAGCAGTTAGAATCCACCAGTTGCTCCTTGGAAACCCTATGGGGCAGTTCTACTCTGTCCTATAAGGTTAGCAGTTTGAACCCACCCAGCAGCAGCACAGAAGAAAGGCCTGGTGATCTGCTTCCATAAAGATTACAGCCAAGAAAACCCTATGGGGCAGTTCCACTCTGTCCTACAGGGTTGCCGTGAGTTGGAATCAACTCAACAGCAACAGGTTTGGGTTTTGGTCTTTTTTATACTACGAAATATTATGCAGTAGTTACAAAGAAAAAAAAAACCAGACCCGTTGCCATTGAGTCGATTCCAACTCACAGCGACCCTGTAGGACAGAGTAGAACTGCCCATAGGGCTTCCAAGGAACAGCTGGTAGATTTGAACTGCCAATCTCTTGGTTGGCAGCTGAGCTCATAACCACAGTGCCACCAGGGCTCCAGTTACAGAGAATAAGACAGATATATGTGACTTGGCATAGATGGACACCTAGGACATATTATTAAATGAAAAAAATTGGAATACATTATGGATAATCGGCTGCAGTTTATGTCGAGAACAACACGAATAGGAGAGTGTAAACGGATACAAACACGGGACACAGTGGGCGGCCGTTGCATCTGAACCGGTGTGGGGTTGCCGAGGAACGGGAGTGCTAAAAATGTATTTTTAAAAATTTTAATATAATTTCTGTAGTGTCTAAATTTTACACTGACCATATACTCAGATATTACCTGTTCTTTTACCCAAAAACAATAAATTTGAAATTTAAAAAAAGGTGCAGAAGTCATGGAGATAGAAAACCCAAGGGCACAGCTTCAAGGAATGCAGAGTTTAAAATGACCAGGCTCTTTTTTCTTTCTTACTTCTAAAGACACCATACGTATCATTCCTATGAGGGAGAAGGACTGGTTTCATCATTCTGAGGAAAAGATAAAACCATCTCGGGGTGATAAATAACCCCACATGCCCCACTAGTTGGCAGGTCTAGTGCCACAACTTCACTCGGTAAAGACCGAGCCTTAGCACATTGCTTAAATTCTATGAACCTCGGTTTCCTCATCTTTAAGGTGGAAAAGCTAATACAGGTGATTTAGAAGATTAAATGAAAACAAACACGAAATCACCAAGCACAGCACTTGGCACATGAAGGCAATTGGCAGTTGTCCAAAAATAACAGAACCAACTTTCTCTGGTTTTTCTTTTTTTCTCTTTATCTTTACCATTCTGTAATTTCACTATGCTATGTCTAGATGTGGATTTGGATGTCACTTGATGACTTCTGTTTGATCATTTATTTTACTTGAGAACTTACAAATATCCTCTTAGATCGCCCCCTCGTGTTCATATTCTCCACTTCTGGAATTCTTATTCAGCATATGTTAGAACTTCTAAATCTACTCCCCATGTCCAACATCCCTTTCATGGTATCTATTTCTGTTGCTCCATGCTGCATTTGAAGGTGAGGGAGAGATTACTCGTAGCTTTCAATTCACTAATTCTCTGTTTAGCTGTCTCTAATCTCTTGTTTACCCCATTTAGCTTTTGTTAATGACTGTATCTTTTATTTCCAACATTTCTTGCAGGTTCTGTCTTGTATCTGCTTAACAGCCTTTTTTCTCTTTAAGGATGATATTCTGCCCCTGATCTAGTTGGGAATTATAAACATACTTATTTTTAAGTCCTTTCAGTTTTCTCTATGGCACTAAGCATGAAGGATTTGAAGTCAGGCTGTCTGGATTAATTTCCAGGTCTGTCACTTACTAGCTCTACAATCTTTGGTTAATGGAACTGTACATCCATTTCCCTTCTGCTAAAAAAAATGAAAATTATAATACACAGTTTTTTTGTTTGTTTTTAAGGAAACCAAGGGACTATACCTGTAAATCACTTGGAACAATGCCTGGCACTTACGAAGCTTTCAGTTGACACCAACTGTTATTTCTATTTCCTCATGTTTGAATTCTTTCAGGTGTTGAGCCCACTGTCTCTTGTTGCATTGAATGTCTTCACGTGCTTTTGAATTTTTGTTAAAAAGCCCTGAGTTGGAAGGAACCACAACCAGGGTCAGCTCGTTCGGGTCCTGTACTCTGTGGAATCTGGGGAGCGACGGTCTCTCTCAAGAGTGCAGTTACTCTTGCCTTGCTGAGTTGTTCGCTTTCTGAACAAGAAAGTAGCCCCACAAGTGTGGCTTTTCTGTCCAGTCCAGCCCATTAATTCAGTATCTTCCCACAAATGGGGAACATGGCCCTCCGGGGGAGACATGAGATGGTTTTAGGTGGTCCACAAACACAGCACGAAGGCACTGAATCTCATGCCGATTAGCTGCTATCCTTCCTGATTACATCCGGCAGAAAGTCTCTGGTGCCTACTAGCATGACTTTAACACTCTAATTCTTGCATGTTTTATACACTTTTCTTAACAAATATTGGAACCCTGGTGGTGCAGTGGTTAAGACTCAGCTGCTAACCCAAAGGTCATCAGTTTGACTCCACAGCTGCCGCTTGGAAACCCTATGGGGAAGTTCCACTCTGTCCTATGGGATCACTGTGAATCGGAATCAGCTCGATGGCAACGGGTGCTCACGTAACAGTCAGAAATTGTTACCTTGACACCTACAGTAAAATTAGGCCTGTGCAAGGCACAGGGGTAACTTGCAAAAGTGTGAATCAGTATGTGCGCTCCAGGGTCAGGCAGCCTGGATAAGAAGATAAGTACTATACATCCCCAGAATACAAGAGTTGAATCAAGGAGGAAAGAGTAGATTTGTTCGATGTGGCCCTTCGGGAGAAAACTAGAACCAACGGAGAGAGATTCTAAGGCGGCATATACGAAAGTGCTTTCTAACAAGTATGGCTAACAAGTACAACTATCTAACAAGTTTAACTACCTAACAAGTATAACAATCTAACAAGTACAACTATCTAACGAGTTTAACTATCTAACAAGTACAGCTATCCAACAACTGTCTAATAAATGCAACTATCGAACAAGTATAACTATGTGACACTAACAAGTACAGCTATCTAACAACTAACAAGTACAACTATCTGTCAAGTACAGTTATCTAACAACTATCTAACAAGTATAACATTCTAACAAGTACAGCTATCTAGCAACTGTCTAACAAGTACAGCTATCTAACAAGCACAGCTCTCTAACAAGTACAGTTCTCTAACAAGTACAGCTATCTAGCAAGTACAGCTAACAAGTACAACTCTCTAACAGGTACAGTTATCTAACAAGTACAACTATCTAACAAGTATAGGTTTCTAACAAATACAGCTATCTAACGACTAACAAGTACAACTCTCTAACAACTATCTAACAAGTGCAGCTATCTAACAAGTACGGCTGTCTAACAAGTACAACTGCCTAAACTAAATTGCAATGAAAAGCATGAGTCTCTGGTCACTGGAGGCATGCAAGGAAAGTCTGGGCATCTCCTTCATGGGGAATATGTATAAAGGAGGCGCTCAGAAGCTGGACAAGCCAGTCTTAGTGGTTCAGCCAAATCCAGAGGCTCCCTGAGTCCCCAATGGTATGAGACAGAACTGGTTTGGGACGTGATGAAGCTGCTGGCACCCTACTCTTTTGTGTTGTCCACATTGCCCAGAGGTCAGACCCACACCTGGCACGTGGTAATGTGCTTGACAGCTGAGCTGAGGGTTCTTCGCTGTCGCGTGCTGGGCTGGGGGCGCACGTGAACCGGACTTCCTACTGTATGGGGGGAGGCAGAGGAGACGTTCCTGCTGGTAGGACAGTTAGGGGTCTCCTGTCTGCTCTCCATAGCTACATCTACATCTGTATCTATATCCCTTCGTGCTAAGGAGCCCTCCCTGCAAAGCCAAGTTGTAAGCAAACCAACCCCTTCCCTCGCAGAGATTGTTTAACATCAGAATTGCAACAAGACTGCAACGCTTTTCTTCCTTTGTTCTATTTTTTACACCAATAGAAGATATTATCTGGCTTGGCCAGAACCACCTGGGAAGGGAGGCACACGGCATGCTGCCTGGAGCCTCCGCTCAGCTCAGCCAGCCTGGCGTGGACAGTGAAACGCCTGAACCTCGCCGCCCACCACTGCCTGCCCTCACCTGTCCTGATACCTGAGCACATCTCCAGCTCACCATCCTCACGATCGTTGCTATGCTTGAGCCCATTGTTGCAGCCACTGTGTCAATCCAGCTCGTGGAGGGTCTTCCTCTTTTTCACTGACCCTGTACTTTACAAAGCATGATGTCCTTCTCCAGGGATTAGTCCCTCCTGATAACATGTCCAAAGTACATGAGACAAAATCTTGGCATCCTTGCTTCCAAGGAGCATTCTGCTGTACGTCTTCCAAGACAGATTTGTTTGCTGTTCTGGCATTCCATGGTATATTCAATATTCTTCGCCAACACTATAATTCAAAGGCATCAATTCTTCTTCACTCTTCCTTATTCATTGTCCAGCTTTTACATGAATATGAGGAGATTGAAATACCATGACTTGGGTCAGGCGCACCTTAGTTCTTTTTTTTAAATTTTTTCCCATACAAAGATTTATACATACATTGTTATGTGACCCTAATCACTCTCCCCATACTGAGACAGCACACTCCCCTTTTCCACCCTTGATTCCTCATATCCATTCAACCAGCTCCTAACCCTCTCTGCCTTCCCATCTCACCTCTGGACAGAAGCTGCCCGTTTAGTCTCTTGTATCTACTTGAGCTAAGAGGCACGCTCCTCACGAGTATCGCTTATGTCCCACAGTCCAGCCCAACCCCTGTCTGAAGAGTTGGCCTCGGAAATTGTTTTAGTTCTGGGTTGACAGAGAATCCAGGGGCCATGCTTTCCAGGGTTCCTCCAGTCTCGGTCAGACCATTAAGTCTGGTCTTCTTACTAGAATTTGAGTTCTGCACCCCGCCTTTCTCCTGCTCCATCACGGACTCTCTGTTGTGTTCCCTGACAGCACCTTAGTTCTTAAGATGACATCTTAGGAGAAACTTGGATGGACGGAATACAATCGCCAATGTTCTTCTCCGGCATGTGCTTTCTGCCACCACACCATCCCCTACTGTCTCCACAGGCCACACACTCTGCTGCCGTTCAAACTGAGAGGAGACTCGGCCGGGGACTGGACCCCCTCTGATGGCCTTGCAGCTGATGAGAGGCCCCCCAGAGATCTGAAGAACCATCTAGAGAAGCCCGAACCCTGAGTCTCCCTCGACGTATGGAGAGGCAGGTCCCCGAGAAAAGCTGCAAATGCACGCTCTGGCGGCTTTTGTGTTTTAAGAGAAAGAAATACATAGGCCTTGTTTGTGAACGACAAAAAAACGAGAAGATGGAATACCTGGAAAATATATATTTACCAAAAAAAGAAAGAAACCAGATCCTGGTGATTCTTTTTAATTGGGTTGGAAGGGGTTACTTCATTATGCAGCAAATTAGAAAATTCATAATTTATCATTGCACCCAGTCGAAATGCCACCCAACTGAGTCGTGCCCCTGTGAAAACCATCACATAGTAGCAAACTGTCAAGCCTGCTGCAGCCGACGGGCAAAATTAATATGCAAATGTATGCAAGAAATTAAAAAGCAGAATTACCCAGGCAAATGAGGTAGCTATACTTGAATTGTTAGAATTATGAATAATTACTGCGAATTTTCTGCTCCTAATATAACTTGTTTTTTGATAAACAAAGACTTAATTATCGAGAAGCGCTGGAGAATTTCCGTGGCGCTCATTAATCTTGCAAAAAAAACAAGTCCCTGGTGCCCGTGCCATAATGAAGAGCGCGTGCCCTGAATCTTCACAAAGCTCACAGGCACCAGGGTGCCAGGGCTGGAGAAAAAAACGACAGTGCCAGTGTCCCTGTCTGTACCCCGGAGTGTCATAACATCTTCCGCTAACTATCAAAGGGACTTATTTATGCCAGCAGCTGAGCTATAAGTCCAATTTACGATGCCTTGAGCAGTGGCGAAATGATGTGTTGATGTGAGGTGCAAATACCATCTTGCAGGGGCGCGCGCTGGTCCCAACGATACCCGTGTGCTGAGCACCCCGCGCTCCGGAGCTAATGGATGCCGCGTGACAGATCCGAATCCGCAAGAGGGCCCGTCTTTTAGGACCGGTCTCCATGGTTCTCCATTAATCTTGGTTGTGCGGCTCACTGGTGTCCATGGGAACAAGGGCATTATCATAAACCCTGCTTTTAAATTCTCCCATTAAGAATGGCAACTCAGAGGCAAGAGAGCGGTGCCCACCGGAGCCCGGGCCCTCGCTGGCACCCTTCACCTGCTCTCGTGGCTTGGGCGAAGTCGCAGCGGGGGCCAGGGAAGTGGGCCTTTCTTCCGGTTTGGTGCCAGGAGGCACAGGGGAGCCAGAGGGCCCCCGGTGGGCCTGTGGGGGCCGGGGAAGCTTCCGGCCTGGTGGGAGCTGGGCTCATTTGCAGAAGCATGCAGAGGGGCATCACCCCCAGGCCCCCAGCACACCCGCGGGAGCCTGCTGAGCGCCTGTTATTACTTAAAACCAGGCATCTAACTGGGGCTGCCTGCTTTCCTGGCATCATTAGGCCGATTACTGCCATGACAAACCCTCACAGATCATAAGGCGAAATTACAAAACATCACTCCTGGCCGTCTGAGGTGGCTGAAGGGGCTCTCAGCTGCCTGCCTTTCCAAATCCGAGTCCCCAAATACTTCAACGCCTTGACAGAACCATTTCACTGTGTAGGCAAATTGTCACCTTTTACACCGGGGAATCTGTCATTTTTATACTCCACACTGCCTCTCCTTCCCCTCGCTCGCCTGCTCACTCCCTCTCTGCCCCCAGTTCCAGAACAAACCCCTGGGGAGCCCAGCACCCCAGCCCAGAACGGGCTCGTATATCTCCCGCCTTACACTCACACGGAAAGAAAACTCCTTCTGTGAGTCGGATGGAAATGATGTATCTCCAACATCATTCATCCCCAGATTTTATTTTTATGCAGAACTCAGAGCAGCTTGCCTTGCGTTCTCGCACCTTCCCCGAGATTAATTCTCACCACAGGCCTGCGACGACATCGGGAGGGTGAGAAGACATCCAAGCTCCGGGGGAACGGAAACGCAGTTCAGCAGCCCCCGCTTCCGCCCCTCAGACCGGCTCCTGGGGAGGTCCCTGAGGAGACAGGCTCCCGTGCCAAGTGCGAGGTTGTGTGAGCCGCTGTCACGACCGCCCGGCTCACCGCCACCCCATGCACAGCACGCTGCCCGGTCCAGTGCCATCCCCACGATAGGTTGTCGGTCAGCCGATTGTGATTCCCAGGCCTTTCTTCCTAGTCCGTCTTAGTCTGGAAGCTCTGCTGAAACCTGCTCAGCATCCTAGCAACACGCAAGCTTCCACTGACAGACGGGTGGTGGCTGCCCATGAGATGCATTGGCCGGGAATCAAACCCGGATCTCCGGCATGGAAGGCAAGATTTCTACCGCTGAGCCACCACCGCCCGCATGCCAGCGAATGCACCCCCAGAAAGAAAGGGGCGGGGCCGGCCTCCACCCTCTCGCGGCCGTCATCGTGTGGCTGTTTAATCAGCAAGTAAAGCTGAGCCGCTAGGAAGAGCCCAGCGTTTGAGGGAACACGGGGTGTGACTGGACAGAGACATAGATGTGAGCTGTACTGCAAAGCTGTGTGACCTTGGGGAAATCACTCAACGTCTCTGAGCCTCAGCATCCTCAACTACAAAGCAGGGTGCAGAGTCGTGGCAAGAATCAAACGTCGCGAGTGCCAAGAGCTCACCGCAGTGCCAAACGTGGGGAAGGTCATTTATGTTTGCGTTGTTGGCCTGAAACATGAAGGAGGCACAGTCCCAGGCCACCCTCGGGAGGGGAGAGTCCCGGTGGGTTGGGCGGGGGCCACACGGGAAATAATCTGCACTTAGTCCTGAGCCGGGATGGATGGCCCTGACTGGGGGTGGGAGGGGTCCGGCAGGTTTGACAGCCCGCCCGCTCGTGGTCTCAGCCCAGCACCGCCCTGAGCGCCGCTGGAAGATGCTGGACCTGGGGCTCTGCAAACCCCGTGCGCTCTGCCTGCCTGTTCCGGATCGGCGGGGGGCGGGTGCTGCCGCCTCTGGGTGGCCTCTCCCACCTGCTTCTTCCCCCAACTTGCGCTTTCCCAACACATGACAAACCAGCTTAACGGGGCCCCATTCCATGCCGGGGGTGGGGGGGGGGCGAGTGTTAGCGCCAGAAGTACCACAACCTGGGAGCCCCTCGTCCCGGGCAAACCAGGACAGCTGGCCGCCCGACCCATCTCAGAGACGCCACCACCCTCTCAGGGGGTCTCGCCCCACACAGCCCCTCCGCTAAGCTCCTAAGTTCTAACGACTGTACCGTGTTCCTTGTTCCCCCAGCCCTGGGGTGCTCGCTGCTTCCTGCTTCCATGACACCTAAGGGTTTTCTTTTAGCTTTTTCAGTGACCTAATTAACTTTATGGAGGGGCCACGTGGCACAGTGGTTAAGCATTTGACTGCTAACCAAAAGGTCGGCAGTTCGAACCCACCAGCCGCTCCTTGGAAACCCTACAGAGCAGTTCTACTCTGCCCTATAGGGTCTCTGTGAGTCGGAATTGACTCTACAGCAATGGATTTAGATTTTTTTTTTCTTTTGGGATTAACCTCCTAGCCAGTTAACAAGGGCATTGGTGATTCAGTGGTCGAATGCTCACCTTTCAAGCAGGAGACCCCAGTACGATTCCCAGCCAATGCACCTCACGCACAGCCACCACCCATCTGTCAGTGGGGCCTTGCGTGTTGCTGGGACAATGAACAGGTTTCAGCAGAGCTTCCAGACTGAGATGGCCTAGGGAATACCCTGTGGATCACACCATTCCGTCCGTAACCGATCATGAGGATGGTGTAGGACCAGGCATTGTTTGGTTCCTGGGGCCGCCGTGACTTGGGGCCACTCAATGGCAGTAACAACACCAACAGCTGGTTTACACTTCTTCATAGTCAGTGTGCTCTGTGCAGAGAGCTGATGTGTCTTCAGTCTGCCGGGTGGACCCTGAGGGATCCAGAAGCTTCCTGGGAGCGGTAGAATTTGACAAAGCATGTGGTTGAGCGGGTGGGCACCAGAGGGCAGAACACAGAACTGGGAATGCAGAGGAGAGGGGCCGGCGAGGCGCATGATCAGACCCTTGTCGGGCAGGGAGGAGGGTGGGGACGCACCCCAAATGGCTGGCCTGGAGTCTGTCTCTCAGCAACCTGTCCCTACAGTCGAGGCAGCGTCCGCTGATGCAAACCCAGCGGCTTGCTCCAGCCCAATGCCCCTTGAGGTGCCCAAGGAGTGGTGCTTGGAAATCCTCTGGTGAGCGAGCTGCCCGCTGAACAGGTGAGCCCGCCGAGGCCCCGGGAGACGGCACAGCACAGCGAGAACTCAAGCCCCCTACACTTGCAGCTCTGACCCCGGTCCATCTGCACACCGCCCTGGGCGCAGAGTGAAAACCCGCAGCTTCCTTCCCAGACCCCATGTCGCTATTGTTGTCAGGTGCTGTTGTCAAGGCACTTCCGACTCGTGGTGATCCCATGTGTTACAAGGTATACCTGCCCCATAGGGCAGCGGTTAAAGCGCTCAGCTTCTCACCTAAAGGTCGGTGATTGGAACCCACCACCCTCTCTGCGGGAGAAAAATGTGGCAGTCAGCTTCTGTAAAGATTATAGCCTTGGAAACCCTATGGGGCAGATCTGCTCTGTCCTACCGGGTCACTCTGAGTCAGAAGCTAGTCAACAGCAATGGGTTTGGTTTGTTGGGTTTGGAATCCTTACGGGAGCAGATCGCCAAGTCTTTCTCCTGCAGAGCCACCGAGTGGATCTGAACCACCGACCTTTTGGTTGGCAGCAGAGTGCTTAACTGCTTCGCTACCAGGGCTCCTTCCCAGACCCAGTAACAGTGATAAGGGTGGGAATAACAATAATAATCAACCTGAGCATCACAAGGGACCAGGTACTTCACGGAGTCCTGCCTCTGAATTTTCTCAGCACTACCCAAGGCCAGTCTCGTCATCGTTCCCCGTTTACAGATGAGGAAACCGAGGCTTAGCAAGCTTTCATGACCTGCCCAAGCTAGCTGGAGCAGGGCCAGGATTTGAACACAGCAGCCTGACGCCAAAGCCTCCGTGTGTCCCTGTGGACCCTCCCTCTGCCCCGCGAGAGGCAGGCGCTTCCCCGAGGAAGGCCCCAGCTTCTGTCTGTGGAGTGTGGTGAGGAGCTGCCAGGTGGACGCTGAGAGGTGGAGGCCTGCCCAGGCCGGCTGCTGACGTGACTTGGCTCACCGCTTCTACGGCAACGCATGGAGGGCAGACACCTGACTGGGAGACAGACACAGAGCCAGGCCAGCCAGCCTAGCAGAAGTCCTGAGCAAGGCACGAGCTCTCTCTCTGATTTCCGCTGCCCCGCTTTACTGTTTATCCAGCACTGTGTTTCCGCTCAAGCTCTTCCTGTGGCGGTGGTGAGGTGGGCATCCATGCGAGCCGTGCTCCCCCCGCACCGGCCCATGCCTGCCTCAGCCCTGTGCTGGGGCCTGGGTGACGGCCTCGCTGCCGGACCCGGTGGGGGACCACACCACGTCACCCCAGCTCAGCAGCCTGCCCCAGGCCTGCGTGGACCCAGGGGCTGCAATGAGCAGTGGCCCTCGGAGGCTGGCAGGGGCCCCAGGACCAGCTCCCCCAAAGCTCTGAGCTGCACTACACAACCCGCGCTCCCTCTGCCCGGCCCCCCCAGGCCCGGCTCCCCGAAGCTCTGAGCTGCGCTACATGACCCGCGCCCCATCTGCCCGGGCCCTCCGTCTCAGATGAGGTGCCTCTGAGAATCCAATGGAAACTCTAGGCCTCTGCCCAGAAAGATGTACCTCCTTACGGGTCTGGGCGGTTTGTAGATGCTCCCCCCCAGAAAGATGTACCCCCTTACGGGTCTGGGCGGTTTGTAGACGCTCCCCCCGAAAGATGTACCCCCTTACGGGTCCGGGCGGTTTGTAGATGCTCACCCCCAGAAAGATGTACCTCCTTACGGGTCTGGGCAGTTTGTAGATGCTCACCCCCAGAAAGATGTACCCCCTTACGAGTCCGGGCGGTTTGTAGATGCTCACCCCCAGAAAGATGTACCCCCTTACGGGTCCGGGCGGTTTGTAGACGCTCACCCCCAGAAAGATGTACCCCCTTACGAGTCCGGGCAGTTTGTAGATGCTCACCCCCAGAAAGATGTACCCCCTTACGGGTCCGGGCGGTTTGTAGACGCTCACCCCCAGAAAGATGTACCCCCTTACGGGTCTGGGCGGTTTGTAGATGCTCCCCCCCAGAAGCCGATCAGGAAGCCTCACTGTCCACCAAACCAAAAACAACCTGTTGCCATTGAATTGACTTCAGTTCACGGCGACCCCAGGGGTTATAGGGTGAACTGTCCTCCATAGGGTTTCCTAGGCTGTAAACTTCACAAAGCAGCCCTGGTGGCTCAGGTCAAATCCACCAGCCACTCCTTGGAAACCCTACGGGGCAGTTCTACTCTGTCCCATAGGGTCGCTATGAGTTGGAATCAACTTGATGACTGTAGATTTGTTTTTTTTAATCTTTATGGAAGCAGATCACCAGGACTTTCTTCTGCAGAGCTGCTGAGTGGGTTTGAACCACCAACCTTTAAGTTCACAGCCAATCCAACCCACCTGCACCACCCAGGGACCTCTTAGCATCCACAGACCCCAGGTTAAGCACCTCTGGGCTGGCTCTACTCCAAGCTTCTTAGGGACAGGGACAGCCCTTTGCTACCCCTGAGTCCCCAACACTCAGCAAAGTGCTCTTGCAACTTAGTGGAACGATGATATGAACTCCAGGTAGACTCTCATGCCCATTTCACAGACGACGAAACTGAGGCTCCAAAAGGGTCAGCGATTTGTGCGATGCCACGGTCTGACTCCAGAGCCCAGGTGCCGTCCACTGCCCCCACCGCCTTCAGCAGTGATGGGTGTGATCAGGAGAGGCTGGCACTCATTGAGCACCTACAGGTGCCAAGTGGGTCACGTGCATCGTCTCATTCAATCCCCGTGCAACCTTAGCAACAGGTTCTAGCATCACACAGCCGTTTCGTAACTGAGGAAACTGAGACGCGGAGAGGCAACTTACCCAAGCTCTCAGCAGGAGAAGTGGCAGAGCTGGGATTTGAACCAGGCCAGCTGCCACCAGGGCCCATGTACCCACCCAGCAGGCTGCACCGTGTCCCCGGGGGTGGTTGAGGCCTGGGAATGCGCCTGCGGAAGGGGGCCTTTGAGAGGTGGTGGGGAGTGGGAAGCCAGGCACTAATGCCAGGCCCATCGGGGCAAATCCTGGTGCCAGTGCTTACTGGCTGAGAGCCTTGGGAAGCAAGAACGGGGATAAAAGTGTCTTCAGAGCATAGGACACTGAGAGGCACACGCAACAGAGGGAACCGTGGGAAGTGCTGAGAACAGTGTGGGCACACAGTGAGTCTCCCTCGTGGTTAGGTGCCCTCGAGTCGGCTCCAACTCATGGCAACGTCACCTTTAACAGAACGAAACACCGCCCCGTCCTGCACCGTGCTCACAAGCGTTGCTGTGCTTGAGCCCATTGTTGCAGCCACTGTGTCAGTCCATCTCGTGGAGGGTCTTCCACTTTTTCACTGACCCTGTACTTTACAAAGCATGATGTCCTTCTCCAGGGGTTGATCCCTCCTGATAACATGTCCAAAGTACATGAGATGAAGTCTCACCATCCTTGCTTCTAAGGAGCATTCTGGCTGTTCTTCTTCCAAGACAGATTTGTTCGTTCTTTTGGCTGTCCGTGGTATATTCCATATTCTTGGCCAACACCACAATTCAAAGGCGTCAGTTCTTCTTTGGTCTTCCTTATTTATTGTCCAGCTTTCACATGCACATGAGGCAATTGAAAACACCATGGCTTCAGTCAGTCGCTCCTTAGTCTTCAAGGTGACATCTTTGCTTTTCAACACTTTAAAGAGGTCTTTTTGCAGCAGATTTGCCCAATGCAGGAAACCCTGGTGGCGTAGTGGTTAAGAGCTGCAGCTGCTCACCAAAAGGCCGGCAGTTCAAATCCACTAGGCACTCCTTGGAAACCCTGTGGGGCAGTTCTACTCTGTCCTGTAGGTTTGCTATGAGTCGGAATCCACTCGGCAGCAACGGGTTTGGTTGGGTTTTGGTTTTGCCCAGTGCAACATGTCGTTTGATTTCTTGATTGCTGTTTCCATCGACATTGACACTGATCCAAGTAGAATGAAATCCTCGACGCCTTCCATTGTTCTCCATGCTCCACGATGTCGTTTGTTGGTATTACGGCCGTTGTGTTGATGGGTTACTGCCTCCCATGTGCGTCTCAGAACTCAAGCAGCAGCCTGGTGGGGGAGGGGCCTGCAGAGAACACGGCCAGGGCAGCCTGGGGCCACTGGGACCGTCTCCACACCCCGCCCCCAGACCTTTGGCAGGTTCTCAACCTGCCCACAGACCAGGAGGGGCCACAATAGCTTCCACCCCATGACGTTGTCGCAAGAATTAAATGCACGTGAAGCATTTAGAACAGACCCTGGCGCGGGGTACGCGTTCTGTAAATCTATCTGTCATTATTATCATTAGCTGCTGGGCTGGTCTGTCTGTCTGAAAACTTCAACAGAAATGCCTTACAAGGTTGAGTCATGGCACTTTTGCTTCGGGTGGCTGTGCCAGGCTCCATGCGGGACACTGGGGGCATAGAGGGAAAACTCAGACCTGCCTCCAGACTCGGGAAGCTCGCAGTCCAGGGTGGACAAAGACTGACCCAGACTTAGCTCTCATATAAAGCTGACTGGGGCTGAGCCACAGCTGAGAGACACGCGGGAATGACGATGCTTACCGCTGGACCTGATGTGAGCCGGGCTTCAAGCCCCAGGACTCGTGGTGGGAAGGGCGTTCCAGGCAGCAGGAACCACACAGGCAAAGCCCCAAGACGGGTGTTTGAAGTCATCACAGCACGTACAAGCCGTTGTTGTGGGTGCTGTCGAGTCCGTTCTGACTCATAGCAAGCGCATGTGACAGAGCAGAACAGTCCCATAGGGTTTCCTCATCTGTCATCTTTATGGGAGAAGATCACCACGTCTTTTCTCCCACAGAGACGCCGGGTGGGTTAGAACCACCGACCTTTCGGTTAGCAGCCAAGTGCTTCACCACTGTGCTCCCAGGGCTGCTCGCACATACAAGGCCTTCGTGCAGATGAGACGCAAGGCGCCTTGCCCAGCCGCGTGCATCACCAACACTTACAGCCTTGGACCGACTGGACTGGAGAGCAGGCCCCACTCCCGCCTCGGCCAGGAGCCCTTGTACATGAACAACCTACCGACTATACGCAGCCGCCCTGAGCAAGGAAGATGAAGGGTCATCTGCTGCTGCTGGAGCGCGAAGTCCACGGGGGAGGACACAACGAGGAAGTAAAGCTGGAAAGCTGAGGAGGCGCCCCTGCGTGGAGCCAGGACAGCAAACCCAGTCCATCAGGACTGGCTGCCTGGAGGAGGAGGTGGAGTGCAGACAAAGGCTCAGGCAGTGGCGTCACTAGGGGGCTGCGGGAGTGCGGACAGCACCCCCGACACTGTTAGAGGGGGTGACACCAAAATGACTGCAGGGTCCGCGGCGGCGGCGGTGGGGTGGGTAAGCCGGCACTGTTGGGGGAGGGGCCGCCAAGGCAGTGGTGTCACTAGGACTGGCGTCACTGTCACCCAGAGGAATCCTGGCAGCTGGGCCACAGCACCCACCATTGGGCGGGGGAGGGGGTGGTCCTCGCCTTGGCCAATGGGAGACGGGAGGAGTTGCGGGGAGCCACGGGGGGCTCTGCCCTTGGGGCTGTCCACCGGTTGGCCCTGGCCATCCTGGGTGGGGGGACACACCATGGGTTGCTGCACTGGCTGACACCAACCCTAGTGAAGTCACTGGGCTCAGGCCCAGATCCAGTTCATCAGAAAGAGCTGGCTCGATTACCGATGTCTGCCACGGGCACTGGCGGGAGGGAAGGGAGAAGCACCACCTGATCCTGCTCTCCTGGTCCTAGCGTGGCGGCCCACGAAGGAGTCCCGTTTTGTTCTGGGGATGCTGCCAGCAGAATTTTCCTCACAAAGGATCCATGTGGGCTTAGATGGGCCGCAGCTGTATGGGTGCCCATCCTCACCTCCATCTAACCTTTTCTCAAGTAAGCAAACCGGCATGTAGATGAGAAAGGAGAACCCCGGTGCCTTTGGTGGAATGAAGCTCAGCCGCTCCGCGGAGCCGGGCCTGCCTCCCTGGCTCAGACGAGCCCCGGGCACAGATACTCGCCCCCGAGGAGTTTGGGAGACGGAGCAGCTCTAAAAACTGATTTTTAATTGGCACACTCTTGCCCCTGGAAGGAACGATTAAGGGAAGGAGCGGATGGGGAGAGGCTTCCCTCTGCTCCCGGAATGCAGCCCCCTGGCCCCGCGGGGTTCTTCTGTGACAGTCTAAGCCCACTGTGTGCCCTCCAGCGGCCACTGGCTCCCTGTGGCTCTCAAGGGCCTGAAATATGGCCAGTCCAAACCCAGACGTGGGTGAAAACGCGCGCCAGATGCTGAAGACGTCCTACAAAAAAAGAACTTGAAATATTCCTACTGTTTTACGCGGCTTACATGTTGGCGTGATAATACTTTAGTTGGGTAGTTGGGTTAAGCAAAATATATTATTAAAATGGATTTCTCCTGTTTCTTTTTACTTTGTTGTGGCTACTAGAAAATCTACAAGTACACACGTGGCTCATTTCACGTTTCTGTTGGACTGACCAGTTGCCGTGGACACTGACTCCTAGTGACCCCTGTGTGTCAGAGCAGGGTTGTGCTCCAACAGGTTTTAACAGCTGATGTTTAGGAAGTAGATTTCCTGGCCTTTCTTCCAAAGCACCTCTGGATGGACTCAAACCTGCAACCTTTTGGTGAGCAGGCAAACGCTTTAACCGCTTGCCCCACCCAAGGACCCTTGTCTACAGGAGGGTGCTGGTCTGCGCTCTGTGGGTGTGCCTGCCCTGGGCCGAGGTTTGGGCTGCGGCCACAACCATGCTGAGGAGGGTGGATGCCCTCAGCTGGACGCCTCTCCTCCAGGAACTCCGGAATTCCCACCGGAAATCCCGGGGCAAGGCCTCGGTATCTCCTTACATGACATTGGTGTTTTTCCAGGGGAATCCCTTTATGAAATGGATTCTCCACCTCTCACTGCCAGAAATGTACCAGAACAATCCGGCACACTCAGGGTGCGGTCAGAGGCACTGGGCCACCTAATACACTGATGGCAGGTGTGCAAATCGCTGCCCCCATCCTCCAGGGCCTTCTCAGCACCCCCGGGGCCGGCTAAAGGTGCAGACCCGGGGGGCTGGGGCTCAGGAACGACGCGTGAGCACCTGCGACCCCCAAACTAGATGAGAGACGCAGGGCTTGATGAGCGACTGAGCTGAGAAGACAGTGAAGGGCCTCCGTCAGCTGAACATCGCTCTCCACTACAACCCTGTGGCATCTGAATCATCGATCCTGTGGCTCGGCTCAGAGAAGGCGTATAACCTGCCCACGGACACGCAGCAGGTGAAGGGGCGGAACCAGGTGGCAGAGGCGCAAGGCCAGGCCTGGACCGTTCAGTGGGGCGTGTGCCGCCCACTTCCCCCCGGCAACAAGGCCCTCATGTCCAGCCTCTTTGGGCTGTAGTATCTACTTCATCTTGGTGTCTCGCCCGAATTTTCCACTTTAGCCTCTTGTTACAAATGTAATCTCCACGAGAGTACAAGCTCTGTCTGTTTCTTTCGGGGCCCGGCACAGTGCCTGTCACAGAGTGAAATAAACAAACAAATGCACAAACCATAAAAACAGCAACAAGAACTAGGTAGCGCCGAGCCGACTCTGACTCACGGGGACCCCAAGTGGGTCAGAGGAGAACAACGCTCCAAATGGTTTTCAGTGGTTGATTTTTCAGAAGTAGATTGCCAGGCCTTTCTTCCGAGGTGCCTCTGGGTGGATTCGAACTGCCAGCCTTTCAGTTAGCAGCAGAGCGCTTCACTGTTTGCCCAGTTAAGGAGTCCCTGGGTAGATGCTGGAGAAATGTTTACTGACTGAATAAATGAATAAATGAATGAATGAAGGCAACACAGACTGCTCCCTCTGAGACTTCGCTGTTTTGGTGCAGGAGACAGACAAGAAGTCGGATACAATACACTCTTGGTGGAGTGCACCATGGTGAAAGGAGACAGCGGGGATCCTAAGTGCAGCCCCTGGTCCAACCCGGAGGGCTTCATAGAGGAGGTGACGCTGAAGCTGAGTCTCCAGGATGAGCAAGAATCAGAACAGGCCAGGGAGGAAACCCCAAAGCAGAAAGGCAGGAAATGGACACGTGGAGTGTGTGGCAGATGAGGAGCAGGAGACCAGCTGGCGCTGGAACCTGGGCAGCCCATGAACAGTCTTAGGAGCTGTGGCCATTATTCCCAAAGGGAATGGGGTGTAAGTGTGGGCAGAGGGCGGTAGTCCTGCACGTGGAGGGAGGCCAGTGTCCTAGAGGGGCCTGGGGAGATGGGGCGGGGCAGATACGGGCGGGGTGGGGCGGTGACTCCGCGAGGCTGTGGGTCCTGGCCCACTCGGTGGGGCCTGGTCTGCGGCCAGCTGGGTGATGTCGTCTCCAGCAGACGCTTCACCTCCAGGCCTGCGTCCGCACCTGTAATGTGGAAGCAGAGTGATCACCAGGGCTAGACGGAAGACGGCAAACAGGCCTGGCACACGGGAAGTTCTTGATAAATAGTAGCTATTATCATTATTTATCAAACCTGTACATGGGTTTTTAAAAAATGTTGAAAAACACCACCCAGGGGAGCCATTTGTAGGACACTGATGGGTCTGCTTTGCAATTTAGAAAGATGGCTGGGGCTGCAGGCGGAAGACGGATGAGCAGAGGGGAGGCTGGAGCCGAGAGGCCGGGAGGAGCCATTTCCGCTGCCCAGGTGAGAAATGAGGGGTCAGGCACTGCCAGCAGCCGAGGGGAGGTCAAGGGGAGGCGTCTCCAGACGGAGAACTCAGCAGGACTGGCTGATCCACGGCTCTCGGGTGGAAGGACTGATGGACGGAGGTGAGCAGGAGAAGGACTCAGCTGGGACGTTGGTTGAGAAGCCAGACTACCACCCATTTTCAAGGCAATGACAAAGCAAGCCGAAGGGACAGGGCTGGCCAAAGCTGCCCCTTTGGAGGGTGTCATGGCCTCTCAGAAGGCAAAGCAGCATGTGGTCAGGCATCTGAAGGCGTCCTCTTTGGAGATGAAGTGGTTGCTATTCTTCTTAGTTTAATTCTTGGCTAATTGACTCTGATGAGTCACAGTTCTAGTATCTCTTAGAACTGGTAACACCATCGGCAGAGTCTAGGTTTACACACACAGAAAATAACCAGCTGCAAGGGAGCTGACTCCAACGGCAACTCCATGTGCCTCAGGATAGAACTGTGCTCCACAGGGTCTTCAAGCGCTGATTTTTAGGACGTAGATCACCAGGCCTTTCTTCCGAGATACCTCTGGGTGGACTCAAACCTCCAACCTTTCGGTTAGCAGCCCAGTGTGTCCACCATTTGCACCACCCAGGGACTCCAAGTTTACCCAAAGCGTTTGGAATCCTTTCCGTCTGAGGCTGAGAGAAAGCTCACTCAGCGCCACCCTTTGAAGTGACACACCCCAGCATTATCTGCAGAACACCATTGTTCCATTCGTAGAAATAGAACATGACGTGATGGTATGAAAACCCTGGTGTTCCATTCACTCACGGTGGTTGATAACGTCTCGATCAGGTGGCCGTGTTGAGCTGATTGAAGGGTCCCCTCCCTGGCATTGTTTAATGCCGCTGTGTTTTTAATTCACATCGGCAATTACTCTTCCCGTTTGCATTTCTCATTCTCTGATTCAGCCTTTCTTCTTTTTACTTCTATGGGGCCGCCTTAACGTTCTCCATAATCAGACTTAATATTCTGCAAACTAATAGACCTTTGTCACACTTAGTCTCTCTCTTTTTTTTTTTTTTTTTTTTTTTTGCACCCCCCAACGCTCTCCCAGTCCTGCGCATATGAAGTATGAGGTACACTCACTGAATTTAAGAGCCAAGTTCATAAAACTCGGAGGCAGGGAAGGAGCCGTCAGTGACAGCGAAACAAGGTCCCTCAAGCCCCGTAGCTCCAGGCTCAGTAACAGATGAGAGCACAGAATAACTTCGGGATAGAGTATTTACAAAACTACTTTAAAAGAATTGCATGTCATTAATCACAAGTTCTTAAAAAATCAGTCTTCTTTTATTTGTTCTAATTTAGCTAAATGGCCCTGGAAATACAGTCTGTGGTTTGATAGATAAATGCAAGTTGAAAATCATAATGTTCCCATCCAATTTCCAACTCATACATCTTGTTATGGATTTTTTTCCTCTACTCGTATTTCTCCACTCCGCTAAATATTCTAGACATACGAGAGTCTTCATCTGAGTCGTTCTAATAACTTTTTTCATCAATATGACTTCTGAGAACGCATGGGCATAGCAAATCAAATATTATTTATGACTTCAATTTGTGTTCTATTTGGATTTTACATTCACGGGGCCAGCCGGCTATCATCATTATCATATTGTTGTAGACAACTCCTAAAATTAAAACCCACTTTTGTCTTTAAATGTTTCACTGTGCTTGTCTCTCTTGTTTTGTACCATCCTGGGCGTGCTTAATTCTGTTAGCCAAGTGCGTATGGCCCACCTGGCCATCATCCGCGATCTTCATCAAGGCTGCCTGCGAATGAGCACTTTATTAGGACTTTTTTCATCTTGTCAATTACCAGATGTGCTTGGCGGTTCCCACGGTCTCTGCACCGCCCAAATCCAAACCACTGGCTGTGACTTTCGAGGGCTGCGTGAGCTGGCCCCTGCCACAGCCTCCTCCTGCGCCTCTCTCCTCGTCACTGGACCCTCTGGCCTCAGCTTCCTGCAGTTGCTGGAACAGGCCCAGCTCCTCCCCGCCTCTAGGCATTCCCACACGCTGTTCCCTCTGCGTGGCACGCTCTTCCCCACTAGCCCTGTGGCCGGCTCTTTCTCACCCTGCAGTGTCCTTCTCAGAGAGGTCTTCCTTCTCTAAATGAAGCTTTATCTCCGCCACCACCACCCCCTGCCGTTTTCCTGCATCTCGGGGCCCCACCCTTTCCCCTTGTAGCACGCACCTCTGTTTATACCCGTTCACTGATTATGTGGCTGTGGTCTCCCACCCAACTGGCATGTCAGCACATCAGGGCTGTCCCAGCACACAACTCCAGGAGACACAAGTCCCCGCAGAGACAACGCAGAAGGTGACCCGAGGCACAATTCCAGACAGTAATGCGAATCTCCCCTGGAGTTGCACAGCCCTGGGATTTACAGAGAACCACCCAGTATTTGCTGCAAAACCTCACGCCTGAGAAAGCCCGAGCTTCAGGAGCTTCCCAAGAAAGGGTGCCTGACTGTTTGAAAACAACGTGTCTACCTTCATACCGGTTCCCCAGGAGGCATAAACAGTTTGCGCTCAACCACTAAGCTAAAGATTGGCAATCTGAACCCACCCAGCGGTACTGCAGAAGAAAGGCCTGGTGATCTGCTTCTGTAGAGATGGAAGCCAAGAAAGCCTATGGAACAGTTCTACTCTGTAACACAAGGGGTTGCTCTGAGTTGGAATCAACTCAAGGGCAATGAGTTTGGGCTTTTTCGGTTTACTCTCATAGCAGGTTGATGGTATGACTGGGTAGCGATTTCTATATTGGATGTCATTTTCCCTCAGAATTTTGGAGGCGTCACTCCGTTGTCTGAGAGAGGAGAAAACCATCCCTTCTGCTTCTCTTCCACCTTCCTGATCTTGCTCAAGCCTTCTCATGGGAACACTGGTAGAGAGGGATTCTGGCAATGAAGTTCCCAGACTCCCAGCCCTGATAGACGCGAGGGGATAGAGGGGCAAAGGGCAGGGGGAGGATAGTGGTGGTTTGCCAACACATGATCCAGAACAGACAGAAAGTATACAGAAATCAACAGATCAGTTCAGAAGATCTAACACCTGATCAAGAGGGATTTCCACAAAGAACAGGGAAAAAAAATCATCAAGGAAAAGATACAGGAAATGTTCCCAGAAATGAAGGACGCGAGTTTTCATTTTGAAAGGATTTGTTGAGTGCTCAGAATGGTGATAAAATCTACGTCAGAGCACATTATCATGAAATTCAAAATACTGCAGTATAATAAAAAATCCTTAAATTTTTTCAAAGAGAAAGTTAAGCCAAATAAGGGAAGTGGAATCAAAATGGCACCAGAGTTCTCACCATCTCCACTGCAAACATGAAGACAGTGGAGTGATGATTTTGAAATTCTAGTGGAAAATTATTTCCAATATAGGATTACCAACCCACCCATTCCATCGATCCAGTATGAGGGTAGTCGAAGGGTATTTTCAACGTTCAAACGTCCTTCCTCAGGAAGCTACTGAAGGCTTTACTGGCAAAGCAAGGGAGTAAACCAAGGAAGAGGAAGTGACGGGATCCAGACAGCGGTGGATTCAGCACGGGAGAGGGGCCGTTGGAATTCCCAAAGTGAATATGCAGAGATAGCCCGGATCACAGCTGAGCAGCAGGCCTTGGAAGTAACCAGTCCAGCTTAGAGCAGGAAGACTTGGGGCTCCAGAGGGGGAAAAATGACAAAGCCAGCACATCCTTTGATGAGGTTAGTACGTACTGAGAGAAGAGATTCTTATTTCCGTTGACAAGTCTGGAGATGGGTTGCTGACAGATAATGCACAAAACTAAGCAAGAGAAAAGAACCAAGGAAAAGGTGTGTACAAAAAAAGGAAAGGAAACGTCATCATAGTATACTACATGGCTCAGCTGTGATAATGTTTATGTCTTCATATAATGTGGACTCCGAATACAATGTAATGAAAATACTGTTATAATTATGTTAGGAGGATGGGGAGGGGAGTCCAAGACAGGTAAATCCCATCTTCCTCAGTAAGAAGTCAGTAGATATCTAAAACTGAAAAATGAAGAAGTAGCCATGTTAGCCTGTTTTAGAAATATTGAGGTAAGTATCAAAAGAAGCAGTTAAAAGAGTTGAGAGTGGTTGCCTCTAAGGAATCAAAAGTGGAAAGATGGGACGTGGAATTGTTGTTTTTCATTATGAATCTGTTGGAAATTGCATACATGTATCACAAGAACGGAAACCCTGGTGGCGCAGTGGTTAAGAGCTACAGCTGCTAACCAAAAGGTCGGCAGTTTGAATCCACCAGGTGCTCCTCGGAACCCTATGGGGCAGCTCTACTCGGTCCTGTAGGGTTGTTGTGAGTAGGAATCCACTCGAGGGCAACAGGTTTGTTTGCTGTTGTTTTTAATCACAAGAATAAAAAGTAAGTTAGAATGAAAAAAGGAAAGAGGGATGGAGGGAAGGGAGGAAGGAAAGAAAGGAGGGAGGGAGCGAGGAAGAAATGAGAGAGAGGGAGGGAAGGCAGGAAAGAACAAAGGAAGGGAAGAAGGAAGGAAGAAACAAAGGAAGGAAGGCAGGGAGGGAAGGAGGGAGGGAAGGGAGGAAGGAAGAAAATAATGAAAGAAAAGAGAAGGAAAGAACAGAAAGCTGTAGCAACATGACAGTCTAATGGACTGGTCACCAGTTTACTTCAGTTTACTTCAAATTCTACTTTCTTCACTTTAACAAGTTTTGTCAAACCTGATGTCACTGTTTTCTTATCTGGAAGACAAGGACATCAAAGCTGTCTGGGATCAGGAAACTGGACCCATATGGCCAAGTGGTTCATGCTCTTTCTCCTTTCTCAAAGATCCTCATAGCAATGACAACATTTATTGTGCCCTAGTTAAAGGATAAACGAGACCAGGCAGCAGCTAGCCCCTGTCTACCTCTCCCACTGCATCTCAAGCCACTGTCCCCCAACCCAGACACCATCTGCCAAGCTCACTCCCAACTCAGGGTCTTTGCCCGGCTCTTCCCTCTGCTTTTGGCCTCCTCCCCCAGCCAACATCCCCATGGTGGCTCTTTCTCCTCCCAAGTCTGTAGTGGCCACCCCCATGGCGGCTCTTTCTCCTCCCGAGTCTGTAGTGCCCACCCCCATGGCGGCTCTTTCTCCTCCCGAGTCTGTAGTGCCCACCACCCTGGCCTTCCCAACCGTGCCATCTAAGCAGACCCATCATTCTGTTTTTCCTCTGTCACTTACCAAAATATAACACTCATCCAAATTTTTCATTCTGATTTATTTGTGGGTTCACTTGTCTGTGGTCCTTCAATAGACGTCAGCTCCATGAGGTAAGAGAGTGTGCCTGTTTGAAGCCCTGATTTCATCCCCAGGGGCCCCGCACAGTGTCTGGCTAACTGTGGGGCCTCCGTTGACGGATGAAGGAATAGCTTTGCAGATAATCGGCACAGGAGACCACTGCCTGGGGCCCACATTCGTCCCTTCTCACCAGGTCTCCCCTGGACCGAGGGCCCAGGGATAAGAGTGTCTAAGCATTAAAATGGAAGCACAAATGGCAAAAATGGCAAGGGTTTTGTTCTACATATTCGACCACAGTTTAAAAAAGAAATGGAAGCGTACCATCAATTATTTTGCAGTGTCTCAGAGTTTCTGGGAGGTGCAAACGGTTAACACGTTGGGTTACTGACCGAAAGGTTCATGGTTCAGAAGAAAGTCCTGGCAGTCTGCTTCCAAAGACTCAGCAATTGAAAACCCTGTGGAGCCCAGTTCTACTCTGACATGCATGGGGTCGCCTGAGTGAGAATCAGCTCAAGGGCAACTGGGTGGTTGGTTGGGACGCTTACATACAGCGCTCACTCTGCTGGCTCTGTTCGAAGCACTTTCCACAAGCTTCCTTCTCCCCTCAACTCTCCAAACTGGGTGCAGTTTTTGATCCCCGTGTTACAGAGGAGGACACGGAGACAGTGACTTAGCAAGCTTCCCAAGTTCACACAGTTAGGAGCCGGGTCCCTGTATCTGCGCTCCACAGCGAGGAACCCAGACCTCAGCTAGAGCTCATCTTAGGAAAAGGAACGGCTGCCATTTACGGGCCCTCAATCTGTGCTAGCCACATGGGCGGGTTACCCAGTAAGCAAGGTATGCACGGGTTTACAGCAAGCAAGGTACACACGGGCTTACAGCAAGCAAGGTACACACGGGCTTACAGTAAGCAAGGTACACACGGGCTTACAGCAAGCAGTGTA
>NW_004443981.1:15583730-15656757 GCF_000243295.1 Trichechus manatus latirostris
GTACACACGGGCTTACAGCAAGCAAGGTACACACAGGTTTACAGTACACAAGATACCCACGAGCTCACAGTTAGCAAGGTACACACGCGCTTATAGCAAGCAAGGTACTCACCCGCTTACAGCAAGCAAGATACTCACGGTTTCACAGCAAGCAAGGTATATACGGCTTAGTTGTGTTTACTTACTAATCTATAGAGCACAATTCCACATGGGTTTTACCACATCTTTGATGTGGTGAGAAACAGGTGTAATTGTGAGCACAAGTAAGTAAGATTAGTAGGTAAGCACAAGTAAGCCCGTGTGTACCTTGCTTGCTGGGTAGTCCATCCCCGCTAGCCACACTCCCGGGCACTTTTCACTGCGTTTTCTTCTCCTCCAGCAACGTCATCATATCGTATTACTGTCCCAAGTTACTGCTGCTGCCTGTCAGTGAGTCGGCTGGCCCTGCTGTGGTGGCTTGAGCGTTGCTGTGATGCTGGAAGCTATGCCATGGGAAAGCACCAGCAGGGTCACCCACGGTGGACAAGTTGCAGCGGAGCTTCCAGACTAAGATGGACCAGGAAGAAAACCCATGACCACCTTATGGATCACAGCAGAACGCTGTCTGCTACAGCGCTGCCATGTGAGCCCAAGGTTGGAAGGCGCTCAGCATACACAGCGGCCGCAGTGGTGGGCTTAGCACACCAACCACCCCGAAGATGGTGCAGGATGGGGCGACCTTCCATTCTGTTGTACACGGGGTCGCCATAGGCAGAGCCGACTCCACCGCAACTAATCACAGTGGCCGAAACCCCAAAGGTCACTCAGCAGGTGAGCTGACGAGCCGCCGGCTGAACCCCGCGTTCACCGCGTCAAGAGCCCGTGTAGAAAAGTCTCCTGCCTCTTGCACTTTGTCCTGGGCGCAGGGAGGAGAGGTGGGGGGTGCGGGGGTGCAGGGAGAGAGAAAGAAAAACTGGCCGATGTCTCTGCTAAACATTTCTAAGGCGGGAGTTAAGTGATGAAGGCACCTTGAACGTGAGAGTCAGTCCACGCAGGAAGAGGAAACCGTTACCCCCCTTAAGACTCAGCTCCATGTAATTGAGGAGACAG
This sequence comes from Trichechus manatus latirostris, assembly GCF_000243295.1. Lineage (NCBI taxonomy): Eukaryota > Metazoa > Chordata > Mammalia > Sirenia > Trichechidae > Trichechus > Trichechus manatus. The sequence goes on from NW_004443981.1 coordinate 15,584,820, forward strand.
TTCTCATAATCCTCTTGTAATGAAGATTATCTTGAAATAAAAGTCTTTTTCTTTTCTTTTTTTTTTTTATTTACCTACTTATAAGGACATTTTCCCCCAGAGGCCTCCCTTGGCTAAACCCCAGGTTATCTCTGAAAAGGTACGTCGGCCTCAGCCCACCCTTCCTACCCCTCTAGGGCCCGGCAGGCCGTGATTTGGCCCCAGGATTCCGGGAAGATGGGGGACATAGGAGTCAGAGCTGAGCTCGAGGCGACAAGCTCCCCACTCGTTGTCTGGGCTCAGGGATGAGACAGCTGACTGGGTCCCCTCCACCTGCCTCAGAGCCCACTGGGGGTGGGGAGTGGGCGGGCAGGAGGGGGGTGGACCCCTGGAACCGCCCTGGCTGGAGGCTCACCTCAGGTCAAAAATGAGAACTGTGGAATTGACTCCAGGATTCTACTTTCTCATGGATTTCAGGGAAAGAGCTGCCATCTCGTCTTCTTACCTCGTGGATCAAGGCTTCTATCAACTCCTTAGCCTACATTCACCTTTCTAAACTTTCTTTCCACTTCCCTGATAGAATTTTCTGATTCCATTAATAGATGGGAACCCTTGAGGGCAAAAGCCCACTGCTGTCGAGTTGATTCTGACTCATACTGACCCCAAGTGACAGACTAGAACTGTCCCCATACAGTTTCCAAGGCTGTAATCTTTATAGGACAAGATTGCCTGGTCTTTTCTCCCACAGAGTGGCTGGTGGGTTTGAACCTCCAACCTTTTGGTTAGCAGTCGAGCACTTAACCATTGTGCCACCGGGGCTCCTTCCTTGAGGGCAAGAGGGTCATGTTTTTTACCTTCCTGTCCAGGTTCCTGAGGGCAGTCATGGTTCAGTGGTAGAATTCTCACCTTCCGTGGGGGAGACATGGGTTCGATTCCCAGCCAGTGCACCTCATGCTCAGCTACTGCCCGGCTGTCAGTGGAGGTTTGCAGGTTTGCACTGAGTCAACGACAATGGGTTTGGGTTTTTTGTTTTTTTTTTTTTTGGTTTATGATGCTGAACATGTTTCAGCGGAGCTTCTAGACTAAGACAGACTGGGAAGAAAGGCCTGGTGATCGATCTACTTCCTAAAACCAGCCAATGGAAACCTATGGATCACAACGGTTCAGTCCACAACCAATTATGGGGATGGCAAAGGACCAGGCAGAGTTTCGTTCCATTGTGCATGGGGTCGCCATGAGCCGGGACCCAGTCTGCAGCAGCTAACAGCTTCCAGGGGCCTGTACAGCACTTTGTACACAGCAGTAGCCCAATAAATGTTGGTTACATAAATGAACGCATGCATGGTCCAAGTGTCCAGGTGCCACTTTCCTTGCCTGGGGTGCTCCCTCTTCTCCCCTGCCCCCCACTCGTCTGAGTTACCTTTCAAGGTCAGGGTGAGAAGACCTCCTCCAGGAAGCCCCCTCCAGCCACATCGCGACTGAACCATCTCTACATCTTGTGGAAAGTGTCTTCTCCTCTGAGGCTTCCTTCTCTGCGCAGGTCCACAAGTCACCCCTCCATCACTCTGACGGTCTACTCTGCCACTTCACGGCTCCTCACCCCTCTGAAGCTGCCCATAGGCCTGGCTCTTCCTTTCTCTTCGGCCCAGCTCACTGTCCGGTCTTAGAAACCCGGGCTAGGCAGGCTCCACCCTGGCCCCCGCTCACATCTCTCACTTCTTACCTCCTCATCATCCCACACTCAAGGTGTGCTCACTTAAGAGGTTCCTTAAAGAAGTGATTACAATTCACTTACCTCAGTCAATAGTCATAAAAACCCTGGAAAGTAGGTTATTGCGATGGATTGAACTGTGTCCCCCAAAAAGATATGTTGAAGTCCTCACCCCTGCACCACTGAATGTGACCTTGTCTGGGGAAATAGGGTTTTTTCTTTGCAGATGTTACCAGAGTCAGCTGGGTCCTAGTCCTAATCCCTTCTGAACAATGTCTTATAAAAGAGAAGGACAGACAGGGAAATGGATTGACACACAGAGGGAAGACCCCATGTGAGGCTCTGCCAACGAGCCCAGGAACGCCCAGGAACGCCAAGGAACGCCCAGGAACGCCCAGGGCTGCAGAAGCTGAAAGAAACAAGGAGGCATCTTGCGACGGCAGAGAGAGCGTGGCTGTGCCAACGCCTTGAATTTGGACTTCTAGCCTCCAGAACCGCGAGGAAATAAATTTTTGCTCTTTCAAGCCACCCACTTTGTGTTTTTGTTGTTGTTATGTTAGCCCTAAGAAACTGAGACAGGTACATTCTTTATCTCCATTTTACAGATGGGGAAACCGAGGCTCAAAGAAAGGGAATTGGCCAAGGCCTCAGAGCTGTTAGGAGGCAGAAGAGGGACTTGAAGCCTGCTCGGCCAGCGCGAGGCCCCAGGTAACTCGAGGTGGTAGACGCCTGGTGATTTTGTTTGTCATTTTCCTGGCAAGGCATTAACAAAGGGCCTCAGGGGCACCGCTCAGAGCCTCCCTCCAGCTGGGGCCCCACCAGGAGAGAGGAGGCCTGGGAAGCTGCCGGCCTTTGTAATTAGGAGGCAGTTAGCCTCAGAGAGAGCCCTCACCCTCCAGGTGATTTCTTGCCCTTCCTCACACACCTTGCTCGGGGAAGTTACGGCTCCTCGTCCGGTCCCTTTCCTTGCCCAGGCCCGCTTCTAGAAAACTCCTGTTAAAAGCATCAACCCAAATGTGAATGGTTGAAGTCTTTGAGGGGGCTTCTCCAGGCTTTTCCTGAGGGCAGGCCCTCACAGGGCTGCCCACTGCAATCAGGTACACAGGTGCCGAAGTCACAGGACCTGGGGAAGTCAACCCTGGGGTGGTGGGAGAGCTTCACCCCAGTGGCTGGCGGCAGCCCTGAGTGGGGTTGAGTTAGGGGGCTCCTCTCCACAAAGCCTGCTCTAAGGAGCATGGTGTCCTATTTGGGCCTCGTCCCTGCCCTGGCTGTGAGCTGCCCCCTGTCCCCCGTGCGTCTTAGTTGTGTGAGCAGAACCCCGATGTGACAGTGCCCCTCCCCGCACTGATGCAGCACACTCCCCCTCTTTTAGGTTAGACATCATCTCCTCTCTCCCAGTCCCCGTCTGGGCCAAGGTAAAATGGCCCTCAGGAAGGAGTTCTGCCTTGTGGGGAGGAGGGGGGCCCTTGGTGGGGTAGAACACGAGCTGGCAGGGACTCTGGGTGCTGAATTCTGATCCCCATAAACCCATTGCCATCGAGTCGATTCTGACTCACAGCAACCCTAAACGACAGATGAGAACTGCCCCATAGGGTTTCCAAGGAGCGGCTGGTGGATTCAAACTGCCGACCTTTTGGTTAGCAGCTGTAGCACTTAACCACCGCACCCCACCCTACCACCAGTTAGCTCTGTGAGCCCCGCCTTCACCCCACCTTGTCTGCTGACCCACGACCAAACCTCTTTCAGTGCTTAACTCAGACAGCACCATCTCCCTTCCCGGAACCTCTGGGACCCCAGCCACCACCGTAGTTTGGTCTCGGGCCCCATGGGCTCTGTGCACCCACTGCCCACATGGCTCAGTGTGCTCCCACCAGGCTGTGAGCTGCTGAGGGGGGCTGCCGTGAGTCGCCTCTGCATGCTGGGGTGTTACAGGTGACCCAGGGCATGGCTCTGCAGGCCCAGGGAGGACTCGGCCTGCATGGTGGCCTGGACTCTGGGCCTAGTTGCATGGTCCTTGGGTAGAGTAGGGAGCACCTGGGTGGTACAAACAGTTAATGCACTCGGCTGCTAACAGAAGGTTGAAGGTTGGAGTCCACCCAGAGGCACCTTGGAAGAAAGGCCTGAAGATCTACCTCCCCAAAATCAGCCGTTGAAAACCCTACGGAGCACAGTTCTACTCTGACACACCCGGGGTCGTCATGAGTCGGAATCAACTCCAAGCAGCTAGTGGGTGGAGTTAAGCAGTGCATGGGAGTTGGGCCCCTGGCTGCCTGGGTTCAAATCCTGGCTCTGCTACTTACTAGCTCTACAGAACCTTGGGTATGTTGCTTAAACTCACTGTGCCTCAGTTTCCACATTTGTAAAATGGGGACATTGTGTGGATCAAATTCACATAAGCACTTAGAACAGGGCCAGGCATAAGGTGAGTGCTCAGTGTTGCTGCTGGGTACAGTCGAGTCAATTCTGACTCGCAGCCACCCCGTGAGACTGAGTAGAACTGCCCATAGGGTTTTCTAGGCTGTAATCTTTACAGAAGCAGATTGCCAGGTCTTTGTCCTGCGGAGCCACTGGGTGGGTTCGAACTGCCGACGTTTTGGTTAGCAGCTGGGTGGTGGCTTAACCGTTGTACCACCAGGGCTCCTGGAGGGTTGGCTAAGTGGCAGCTATTCCCCGTCATTATCGATCCTACTCTCTGTCCAACTTTCCAGCTCTGAATGCCGGTGCAGCATCTAAGGTAAATGATTCTGCCTCGGCAGGACAATCCCCTTTTCTATAAAACGAGGGGATTCATGAACCCATCACAAACTTTCTTCCATTTATATATACTCCAGTATATTTCAGAATCCTGGTGGCGCAGTGGTTAAGAGCTCAGCTGCTAACCAAAAGGTTGGCAGTTTGAATCCACCGGCCGCTCCTTGGAAACCCTATGGGGCAGTTCCACTGTGTTCTATGAGGTCGCTAGGAGTTGGAATCGGCTCAACGGCAGCGGGTATGCAGTGTATTTCAGACGACAGCCCCACGACTATCCCGAGTCACTGCATCACTGAAGACCAGACATGCCAGCGGGAATGGGGTGGGGGCCCCACAGGCGGGGCAGCTCTGGCCAGAGGGGACGAGCAGGCACAAGTGTACCAAAACCCGTTGCTATCGAGTGGATTCCGAGTCAGCAATCCTAAAGGACAGAGTACACCTGCCCCATAGGGTTCCAAGGAGCGGCTGGTGGATTTGGACTGCCAACCTCGTGGTTAGCAGCACGCTCTTAACCACTGCGCCACCAGGGCTCCAGGCACAGATGTGCCACCGCTTAAACCTGTGTTTAGAAGCCTTTCAGGCCAGGCTGTCTTCCCACCTCCAGGTGACATTTTATTCATGTCCAGAAAGCTGAGTGGTGACAATTAGGACTCAGCTCTGTAACGATGTCCCCTACACTGGTTGGGTCGCATCCTCCCTGCTCATTAAGGTGAAGCTCTTGTTAGTGGCTTTGCAAGTTGGCAGGGCGGGAAATAATCAGACGGAGGTGGGTGAGCGCCTGCTCCCTGGCCTGCAAGGGAAGGCATCTCCCTTCCTCCCAAAGCAGCTCCCATGGCCCCCTCCCCTCGCCGCCCCCCCGTCAGGTCCCACTTCCCGTCCCTGGACAGGAGGCAGGAGGGGCAAGTGCTTATCATCTACCTAATTGTTCAACAGGATAATATGCTGGATTTCAAAATAATTAGGCTGCTGGTAATGAGGGTTTGATGGTTTCTGTGCAATTAGACGGGTGGACACAAACGCTTTGTTTTTAACCTATGCTGAGGCTAATGACCTCAGGTGGGAATATGGCAGAACTGCCTTTGGAAAAGAGGAAAAACATATCCTGGGAACCTTAGAGAAAATAAACCACAGGGTGGGCTCCTTCCGCAGATCTGTTGCTCTGGTTACCGAGCAGATGGTCCCTCGATGTGGGTAATGAGGGATCGCAGGCCGAGGGGAGCAGGGTATCGCGGGAGCCAGCTTGCTCTGGGTTGAATCCATTCTGCAACACTTACTGACTCTGTGACCTGGAGCTGAGCCTCAGCTCTGCATCTGTAAAATGGGGGCAGTGACATGTACCGCACAGCACTGTTGTGCGTTCCCACGCAGGAAGTGTGCGTTAAAGACTCATGGTGTGGGGGAGCAGGGGAAGCTCAGTGTGGAAGTGTCAACACGGCAGAGTAGAACATGGCTTCTTGTTGGTGTTAGGTGTCGTCGAGTGTGTTCCGACTCATAGCCACCCCATGTACAACAGAACAGAACATTGCCCAGTCCTGCACCATCCTCACGATCATTATTATGCTTGAACCCATTGTTGCAGCCACTGTGTCAATCCATCTCGTTGAGGGCCTTCCTCTCTTTCGCTGACCCCCTACTTTACCAAGCATGATGTCCTTCTCCAGGGACTGGTCCCTCCTGATAACATGTCCGAAGTATGTGAGACATAGTCTAGCCATTCTTGCTTCCAAGGAGCATTCTGGCTGTACTTCTTCCAAGACAGATTTGTCCATTCTCCTGGCAGTCCATGGTATATTCAATATTCTTCACCAACACCACCATTCCAAGGCGTCAATTCTTCTTCCTTTTGTTTAGAGAACGTAGCAGAGGCCAGAAGTGAGCACTGAGTTCTTCTGAACCAGCAGAGAAGGACTGGCATCTTCAACAGTCCAGACAACAGTGGCTATTTACAAATCCCCCACCCTAAAAAAAAATGAAAAGAGAAGACACCACCAACTTAATTGAGGCTTACAAGATCTGAGTCACGTTCAGTCATTACAGAGCCCTGGGTTCTTGAGAAAACTCCCTTTCCCCCTGTCAGCTGCAGTCTCCGTGTGTGTCTGGCACAGTTTCTTCTCTTGCCTGGTAGCACATGACAGCGAGGTCCATGAGGCCAGAAGAAGCAGCAGGGACCTAGAAGCCAGCTGGATGGAGCAGGGTGGCCGGGCAGTGCAGTGGTGGCAGGCGGGTCCAGCGGCTGTTAGATTCAAGGCTGGTGTCAGGGGCAGGGGACAGCATGACCCCAGGACTGGGCAGCTGGACAGCACTGGAGAGGGGTCTCCCTACCCAGCACAGGTCTTCTAAGCCCCTGACCTGTCTGCGGCCCCATGCTCATCTGGGGCCCAGAGATAAATAACACCCAGCCCCTGGCAGGTACACTGTGACATCATGGACTGAGGTGATTTCAGAGACGCTCGGGGAGGGAGGACGGAGGACACACAGTGATGGGCTCTGCTTGGAGGTGTCAGAGGCTACCTGAGAAGACTCACCCTGGAGCACGAAGGATGAACAGATGTAGCCAGAGCATCAGGGGCTCACAGCAGGCTGGGGCGAGGCTGCGATTCCAGCCTACCACATAGAGTATGTGGGTGACAGAGAGCAACACCCTCCCTCAGCTCTACAGGACAACCTTTCCTGGCAACTGCAATGATGTGGAATGCTGGTTTCCCCTGCCTCACAATCTTTTGGGGCGAGGCTGCTCCAACAACCTGCACAGGTCGCCCCCATCCCACACCCTCCTTCACTCCCTCTCCATTACCAGGCTGGAAATGCCTGAGGGAGATTGGTCAACAGTCACCAGCAAGAAAGGTGCCCGAGGGGTGACGGGTCAGCACCACGGACAGAGGCTCGGTGGACTTCTGTGCCCACGGGTCACTGTCTTCAGCTCTTCCGCCATATGCCCACCTTGGGCTGTGGTTAACTGTCTTCCTCATCCACAGAACAGCTAAACGTTCAGGGCCACTTTCTTCTCTTATGACATTTTACACCACTATTAGCACCCAGGTGCCAGGTTTCGCTGGAGTCCATTCAGATTTGCAGGACGGCCCTTGGAGATTTTTCCAGGTGCCATTTTGATCCAAATTGGCAGAGGCTCCAGAGACTAAAGGGTATTCCGACACCCTCTGCGAGTGTGGCGGTGGGAGACTGCAGCCCACCAGGATTCGGATCCTGGGGCCAAAGGGAGAAGGGGCAGATGTTTAATTGAACACAAGGATCTCGGGACTCCCTTGAGCCTTGGGTGAGTCCCCAGCGGATGCTGCCTGTAATCCCCCCATTATAGGATAGAAGCCCGCGGGGCCTTGCTCTGGTCGACTCTGCCTTCTCTCTGGCCCTGGGGAGCTGCCTCCCCTAAGTAAGATTGGGGTGGCTACAGAGAAAGTCCTGAGCAAGACCCACCCCTAAGGTCACTCCGTGGAAGAACCCAAGTCCGCAAACTCGAGGTCATGCTGAGGGAGTGAGGGGTGAGTGACACCTCACACAGAACCCATCTTGCCCAAATCAGACACCAACAGTTTCCTTTAGGATGATCCAACAGGAAAAAGTGACACTGTGCACAAAGCCAAGTCATCACTGAGCTCCCATTGTCCCTTCAAGAATCACCAAGTCAGAAGAGACACCAGAAAGGTGGATCCAGTTGCAGTAAGAACCCCCAAAAGTCTACCACTGCCAGGACAGACATGGGGGGATGGCCAGCGTTGCTCAGCCCAGCCACCCCAGGCATGGAGGGAGGCCCTCCCAGGCACGGAGGCCCTCATACTGATCCTACTAGCACCATCTTCCTGGCGCCCCACCATCACTCCATGAAGCCACCTGCGTGTCGCTCAGGGCTGTTGTACAGACCACAGAGCTTATGGCCCTGCACCCACACTTCCCCGTCTCCTGTGCCTCAGTGGATAAAGGCACTCACCACCCACTCCAGACATCTTGTAACACCCGCTCATTTTTAATTTGAGGCACATTGCATCACTTCCAGGAAATATTCAGCACATGTTGGCCACTGGTCTTTCAATTATAGCACCTGCCATGATCCAGGCACTGGGCCAGGCATTGGGGCCAGGCATCAGGGCGATCATGGTGGACAAGGGAATCCCATACAGTCATCCCTCAGATGCCCCTCCCTATACTGGATCATAAGTATTTGGTGGCCCATCTGTCTCACCCGCCCTAACTCCATGGCATAGAACCACAGCTAGCACACGGTAGGTGCTTCGTCTTATCTCAGTGATGAAGAGAATTAAAAGTATTTCAAAAATACCATAAAGTGCTGTTAGGATGCCAATCTTGTTGCTAACGACAAGACAACAACACTGTCGTGTCCGTTCTGCCAGAGTTGTGGAAAACAGAAGGAATAACAGAAAGGAAACATGGAAGACCCACTGACATTTCAGTTCAGAGAAGGGAAGTGGTCTTGACAACTATTGGCTTAGTCACCTAGGGCTGCTGTTTCAGAAATACCACAAGTGGGTGGCCTTAAGAAACAGAAGCTTATTTTCTCACCGTCTAGGAGGCTAGAAGTCTGAATTCAGGGTGCCAGCTCTAGGGGAAGGCTTTCCCTCTCCATCAGCTTTGGAGAAAAGTCCTGCCTCTTCTGAGCTTTTGCTCCTGGGTGATCTTCATGTGCCTTGGCATCCCTCTTCTCCCATCTCTGCTTGCTGATTTGCTTGTTTCATCTCTTTTATATCTCAAAGGAGATTAACACACACCCTACACTAATACTGTCTCATTAACATAACAGAGAAAACCTACTCTGAACGGGACTATAACCCCAGGTACAGGGGTTAGGATTTCCAACATATATTTTTGGGGGACACGATTCAATCTGTAATGACTATGAAGTCTAATCCAGTCAGACCGTAAAGAGCTGTGGGAGCTGGGAGAAGAGAGAGAGTCTTTTCAGCAGGGGTTGATCAGTGAGCCCTTCCCAGCAGAGGGGACCTTTCCTCTTGGCCTTGAAGGATGGGTAGAATCTGAGATGGGCAAATGGGGCTGAGGGGTCTAGGTCCAGGGAGCACACAGGGAGGAGACGAGGGCAGGTCTGTGGGTCTGCTCCCTCAGCATTACTGCTGGCTCTTCTTTCTAGTCATTTCTCAAGCCCCTCATGAAGCGGGATCTACAGGAGTGAGTGGCCCAGAAATCTACATTTAACCAGTTCCTGCACAAGACTCAGCTGTAGAACTGGATGTGAGCTCCTCTGGATGGACCCACAAGCTCATAAAGTAGGGGGGAGAGTGGAAGGCTAAGGACAGACAATGGTGGCCCTTGAATGCTGGCCGTGAGGGAGCCACAGATGACTTTCAAGTGGAGGAGCTGCACTTCCAGTGCCGTGAATGCAGGGTGAATGTTGGACTGGGCAGGGTGCAAGCAGTCCTAGTGGGCAGCTGCTGCCATAGACTGGAAGTAATGGCAGTCTGACGCAGGGCAATGGCAACAGGCATGGGTGAAGGGAATGGAATTGAGAGATGTTATGGAGTAGAATCAATAGGACTCTGTGACTGATGGGATGTGGGGGGCACAGGATGGATTAAGGGTGACTTACTCAAGATGGCTTTGGTGATTTTTAATACAAAATATAAGTACAAACACACATAATCATATGATCTTTAATGTTTCTCTGATTTGCCCTATCTCTCAAGCTTCCAAGGACTTAACAATGGTTCAAGACAATATTAATAATGACGTATTTTATAGTATATGAACTTTGCCATCTGTGGTGCAGGCATCAAAAAGTCAATACGAGGAAATTGACAAGCTTGTCAATGAGTGAAATTAATTTTCTTTTTCTGCTGCATCACTAAGCATGATTTCAGAATGTCACGGTCGTATTTGCTGTCCATTATAATGGCCGTGTGACAGCAAGACAGTGAAGTTAAAACATGGAAAGAAATAGTTGTATCACAGCATCTCACGCACGGGGGCACGCGTACCTGCTGCAACAAGCCATTCGTTCAGGGGGAGACACAGCCCCCAATATCTTGTTCAGAATTTGTCACATTTGCAGCCGAGAGACCTCTGCCCTTTGAACGTGAGAAAATGAATTTTAGTACGTTGCCCAGTTTGAACCTCTACCCAAGTGTTCTCTAACAGCACAGATGATCAGGCCGAGGATGAGGCCTGGGGAATGAGAAAGTCCAGCCTCCTCTTCTAAAAACTGGGAAGACAGTGGCTTATGGAGGATGCCACATGGCAAAGCCAAGACTTGAACCTGAGGCTTCCAAGGCTAAAATCAGGGCATGACCTGCAGGCTCTTCGATGTGGAGGGGTGGGGACAGGGGTCCTCACAGAGGGGTCACAGACCTTGACATCTAGACGTGAGGTCATTTTTGGGGAAGTAAACAGATATCTGATCAGTCAAGAAGAGCATGCAGACAAGACACCATTCCATTTGTTCAGCCACTCAACAACTAATTCCTGAGCACCTAGTATGGGCAGAGGAAATGGTGGCTCAGCGGTAGAATTCTCCCTTCCATGTGGGAGACCAGTGTTTGATTCCTGGCCAATGCACCTCAGGCAAAGCTACCACCCGTCTGTCAGCAGAGACTTGTATGTTGCTAGAATGCTGAACACGTTTCAGTGGAGCTTCCAGACAGAGTAGGAAGAAAGGCCTGGTGATCTATTCCTAAAAATTAGCCAATGAAAACCCTATGGATCACAACGGTCCAATTGGCAACCGATCATGGAGATGGCCCAGGACTGGGCAGAGTTTCGTTCTGTTGTGCATGGGGTCACCATGAGTCGGGGACCAACTCCACAGCAGCTAACAACGATTTGGGCAATGCAGTTTAAGTCTTGGGGAATACAGCAGAGAACCAAACACACAAAGCCCATGCCCTCAGGGAGCTTATAGTTCAGTGGGGGGAGGGAAGTCTTAAAATACATAACTGAATAAATAAATAAGCAAGAAAAGGGCAGATTATGATACATGCGCTGAAGGAACACACAAGGGTGATGAGAGACAGTGCACCTTGGGGGTGCCGTCTCTCATGAGGAGACTCCCGGCTGCTGGTCTGCTCTTTCCAAATGGACAGAGAAGGAAGCACATCTCCCATTCCAGACTGCTTCTTGTGCTCACTTTGCTGAGCATGGGCTTGTTTAGACCTCACACAACCCCACGAGGTAAGTACTGCTATCCCCATTGTACTGATGACACCATTGAGGCTCAGAAGAGTCGTGATAGTCCAGGGTCAGACGCCAGGTAGGAAGTGGGTCCAAGATCAGACGCCAGGTAGGAAGTGGGTCCAAGGTCAGACACCAGGTAAAAGGTGGGTCCAAGGTCAGACGCCAGGTAGGAAGTGGGTCCAAGATCAGACGCCAGGTAGGAAGTGGGTCCAAGGTCAGACACCAGGTAAAAGGTGGGTCCAAGGTCAGACGCCAGGTAGGAAGTGGGTCCAAGATCAGACGCCAGGTAGGAAGTGGGTCCAAGATCAGACACCAGGTAGGAGGTGGGTCGAAGGTCAGACACCAGGTAAAAGGTGGGTCCAAGGTCAAACACCAGGTAAGAGGTGGGTCCAAGGTCAAACACCAGGTAAGAAGTGGGCTGAAGGTCAGATACCAGGTAGCAGGCGGGTTCAAGACCACATCCCATCTGCTTGACCCCAAACCTCTCTCCTTAACCTTGCCTCACTTGGCTAATTTTGCTGATAATTTCAACATCTCCTCTTTGGGTTGTCCTTTCCTCTTGGCTCTCGGATTTCCAGAACACAGGCCTCCTGGAGACCCTTGTTCCTAAGAAGGAAGGGTTGATGGAGTCTCCCAAAAGTCCACGTTGGGCATCAGACACAATGTGACATTGTGGTCTCGCGATGTTGTGAAAACGAGGCTGGAAGGTCACGTCTTCCGGTCAACAATGACCCGTGCTGGATCTCGGTTCCTTCTCCTTCATGGGCTCCGGGGGGAATGGGCGCGATGGGGACGAGCACTGGTCACATCAGCTGCACATCGCCTCTGCCACAGTATGCTCTGGGTGTGTACATGTGTGTGCACTGAACACCTGCCGCGTGCCGGGCACCTGACAGCATCGATGTCCCTATTGTGAAGGTGGGCACGTGGAGGCTCAGGATGGTTAGCTGACCTGTCGTTGCTAAAGTCACAGCTGGAAATCGGGTCTTTCCAAAGTCAAAGCTAATGCTCTGCCTCTCTAGGGGGAAATACCCTCAACCTTGGCAAAGCAGATACCCTCCATCCATGCCACCTTTCTGCTGTACCCACTCAAGGAGGACCGAGTCACAGGGAGACTTCCCTGAATGCCAGAGGTGGCTTCCTCGGGGTGCTTGGGGAGCTGATGTGTGGAACCTTTAGATGATGCATCTTACTCCAAAACGGGAGCCCCACGGTTTCACATACCCAGACAAAGGTGCCCGACTCCGGGCCACACCTAACTGGTGTTTCTTTCCTTGCCAAGAGAGGAAATTGCCTTGTGAAAGCAGGTGGACTTTCTTATTTTCTCTAAATGGTTAGGATTTTTTGCCTTCCAGCTGACAACGCGGATGACCAAGATGGATTTTCTGAGCAAATATTTGTGTTGTTTGTGACCGTGTTTGTGCAACAGGAAACAGGCAGCTGGATGATCGAGTCCCTCCGGGAGGAACCAGGGACGGTGTTTTCTTGCACCTTGGTCCTTTTGGGCCATGCCACTAATTGGAACTTACTGTCCCATTAATGAGTCTTCTCTCCAGGGGTTCATATGACCATTTTGACTCTGGAGTCCCTGCCTAATGGGCCCTCAAGCACGAGAGTGCCCACGCAGCTCTGTCTCAGAGGCTCCCTATCACACACAGCCGTCCCCAATTAACCTCGGTTTTAAAACACACAGTGTCAATGCGACTCTCAGACCAACTCCTAGTAAAGGGCTAAATTGGTCTGATGTAATTGCCCTCCCTCCCTGGAAAAGGCTAGCTTGGCCACCATCTGAGCAGTGGACCCCAGGCCCCTCGGTGGCCCACAATCGATTTCCAGCCTCAGGTCTCCACATCCCCACTGCAAGTCAGCTGGAGACAGTGACCCCAGTGGGAGAGGCTCCCAGGCCGGAGTCTTCAAAGGGTTCCTGGAAAACGGGTCCGTGATGAGAGTGGAGGCAGGAAAAAGGGGTCAGGCCCCAGGGACTGCTGAGCGGACACGCAGATAAATGAGCTCCTTCCCACAGGGTGGAGGAAGGGCATCTTCTCTGGAACCTCCTCGTCCCAAGTAAGTGTGGAAGCTAAAAGATTCACAAAACCTCTCCATCTATCTAAGATGCAAATCTGGTCAAAGCCCTTCCCTGCTCACAATCCTTCAGTGGCTTCCTACCACCCTCTGGGTAAAATTCAAGCTCCTGAGGGCATAGTGCAAGGCCACGGTCTGCATCTCCAAGCTCACCTCCCACCACGTGCCTCCTCCAACTTGCCCTCCAGGAAGCCAAGTCGCTTAGGGTCCCCGTGCACCCTGGCTGCCTCACGCACTGGGCTCCAGCCATGCTCTGTCCTTGGACAGGCCCCTGCTCACTCCTCCCCACCCCCAGGTCCCACTCCAGAGTCATCCTCTTCAGGGACTCCTCCGATCCGTCCCTCCACTACCTCCCACCCCCAGGCTGGCGCTTAAGTGCCCGTCACTGTGCTCCCACAGTGTCCTAACCTGACCGTGAACCCCACCTTTACTGCATGACCTGAGAGCGTTGATTTTGGTGTCCGTCTCTCCAACTAGACCGGGGCCCCTCAATCTCAGCATCACTGACGTTTGGGGCCAGATAATCACCTGTTATAAGGGGATTTCCTGTGCACTGTGGCATGCTGTGACAGCCAACAATGTCTCCAGACCTTGCCAAGTGGTTAAAATCACGCCCGGGGAGAACCACTGGACTAGAAGGTGAGCTCCTTGGGGGTGCACCAAGCGAGGGTAGAGAAGCAAGAGCATGGGGTAGAGATGCGCGTCTAGGAAGCTCACTGCCCCCTGCCCAGTGAGTGTGTCCATAAGCAAGTCTTTTCACCTCCCTGGGCCTCAGTTTCCTCACCTGACAAATGGAGACAATGACATCTAGTTTGTAGGGCTGCCGAGATTAACTGCAATGGTTGATGTTGGCCATCACTGCCCATTGCTCTGCCATCTGACCGGATGTCATGCTTCAAACACACAGAGAATGTGATGTTAGCCGAGATTCTGGTACTAGCCTTGCCGTGTATCAGGCTCTTTTTCACATGTGCCACCTCATTCGATTCTCACCATTGTTGTTGCCACCATTTTACAGATAAGGAAACTGAGGCCCCAAAGACAGCTGCCTCAGCCCAGAGCTAAGTAGTTGCATGTTGGCGCTAGGATTGGAATCCCAGTCTTTCAGCTCCAAGACGGTTGAGTTCTCTGTCCTTTCCAGAAATTGGCATGTGTTCCCTCCTCAACTGTCTGGTGTCCCCTGTACATCCTCAGGCCTCAGCTTAATGCCAATGCCTCCAGAAGGCTGTGCCCATGGCACCTACATTTCTGCCTCCATGACACCAATGCACATCCCCACTGAGCCAAGAGCTCCAGGAGGGCCGAGTTGGTGACTGTCCTCAGTGCCTGTCCTCAGTGCCTGGCATGGCACTGGTGCACACTGTTAGGTAATGAATCAGTGAATGAATGAATGAAGAATAAAGAAGAGTTAGAAGAGTGAGATAATAGGACTGAAGTCCAACCAAAAACATGGCGACCAACAGGTCAGGGAGAGCCTTCTCAGCTCTTACATGATCTTTTTCTACATGGGTGTCTTCAGTCTCTTCCAGAGAAACTACCTCTCTATATACAGCTAACCAAGCTCACCACCTAAAATGGGAACAAACACAGAGAGATGATATTCGAGCCTGCATTTTTCAGAAATGTGGCTCAAGCCCATAGCAGTATAATCAAGAGGCTGATGCCCAGCCATTGTACAGCCAATGGTCATCTCCACTGGCAAAGCCATCCCACACCCCATCAGGTCAATGATGTGAAGGAGTCTCACCCAAATGCCTGGTCCCTCTGCCTCTCCCCAGCTCCTCCACCCCTCTAGTGCACTCTGAGCACCAAGCCTTGGCTCCTACTGTTCTCCAGCTTCCCCAGCCACCACTGGGCCCTGACCGGTGCTGTCAAGTCGCCCATGCTTTACACCTCAGTTGAGATGTGGTTTCCTGTGGAGGACATCCTTCCCTACACTCTGCCTAGATGTTCCCACCGCACCTTGTGTTTCCCTGGCATACGTTTCCTTTACCTGCCCCCGTATCAGCGGCCATCAGCCATGCTCAATGCTCAGCTCTTTCACTGCAACATCCTTGCATATAGCAGGTGCCTGGTAAGTACATGACAGATGAATGGATGGATTTTGCACAGGTGCACACCTTTGGGCTGTGGCAGCCTGGTAAGACTGGACGTTTAGCATCTGTAACTCCCCTTGCTTCATTCCGTGATCATCAAGCAACCCTATGATTATGACTTGGCTTCTCCTATGAGCTCTCCCCATGGGAAAAAACACCCCAGCTACCACTCAGGAATTCAGATCCACACGACTGCTTATAATTCTCACTGTAAACTAGTAAATCGGATTCTGGCTTCGTAAAAATAAAATCCAGGACCAGGGTGACTCCCTTACCCGGAGTTATCTGCACGTGCTTGCCCGCCCTCTCTGCCAGGACAGTGCTGAAATGGCTCTCCCTTTGTCTCCCCCCAGGAAAGGCAGGCAGGGTGAGATGGAGAGACAGCCTGCATCAAGTTCTCATCTCTTTGCAAATGAAAAGCAGTGTTTACTGAAAAATATTGTACCAAAGAATCTCTCCCCACAGGAAGAAAAAAAAAATTCAATCACTCTCTCTTTAGGGAAAAAAATATAGTTCCTTAGAAACACAGCCATCCCCCGCATATGGTCTGTTTAAATGCATTTTATTAAGATTTATACCATTTAATGATGGTGTAGAGAATCGCTACATAAACAATACCATTTTCATGGAAGCAGGTTGGAGTATTTCTAATTCAAGCCAGTAAAAACCTCACTCCTCGGTGGTTTATGAAACTTGAGTACGTTGATGGGGCAGCTCTCAATTAATGTCAGGCCGTATGGATTTCAATCTGGCTGGAAATATATTTAAACAAATGAAGTAGATACAAATGTTGGCTCTTTGGACAGTCAGAGCTAAAAAAATCCATTTTCTATCCCATTTATAATAAGAACTAATCTGAATGTAATTTATCTAAAGCACAATGTTCCCTAATTTTTTACATGCAACCATTACTTACAGTTTAAGTAATAGTTATATCCATGGTTCTTGGTGCACTTAATTGAAAATGCATGTTATTAAAATGCAAGACTTCATCCTTCAAAAATAAAAGCATTATCCTAAAGAATAATTGAATACTCAGAGCAAAAGAGAACCAGTGAAGGGAGGACGGGGAGATTTAAAAAAAAAAAAAAAAAGCCCTCCCCTTTAAATACAGCACTTCGCTCTCTTTACGTGGTATTAGAATTATGTCAGAGCGAAATTAGCCACTCTCGACCCGTTATTTCAGTTCAGATTACCGCTGCCTCTCATCCGTGTGTCAGACTTGGCACCGGAGTCAAATCCGTCTGCCGAGGAGTGACATGTCAAGGGTGACAGTGACAAATTTTCACCAAGTGAGGAATAGCACATGACAGGGCCTGTGTCCGTAATGAGGCACGTGTGTGCCAGGAAGCCTGGGGACGCGCAAGGCTGAGGGCGGAATCCTGGAAGCGCTCCTGGTGCCCCAGTTCTCATTAGGCCTCTGCGCGCCTCCAAGGGGGGCTTCCATCATTACAATAAATAAATAATAAAGAAGCTCCTAGACGAACAACACACGGACAAAGCCCTATTGTGTTTAAAAAAAAAAACAAGAAGAAGAAGAAAGTCCAAATGTTTATGATTTTTTTGGGGGGGAATTAAAAAAAATAAAGCCTTTCTTTGTGACTACTTTTTCCACGTTCAAGGTTTGTTTTCTTCATTTTCTCCTTTAACTTCACCAAGATGAAGGAAATCCAAACTCCAGGATGAAATGCTTCCACCTATGGGTGTTTGTTTAAGAGTCCTAAAAGCACGTCGAGACACAGCCAATTGACCAAGCAGAGGCCGCCACATAGGCCTTTCACAAAGGCACTAAAAGAGCAGATATCTCATTGGTCGCCAGTGTAGATGACTGTATTCTTACCGCAAGCAAAATGCAAATTGTTAGAGAGAAAGAGAGATGGAGTGAAGGCAGGTAAGAGGTATCATGAAAAATTAACTCAAGGCCCAAACTGGGAATTGGTAAGAAAGGAAGACAGACTCCCCGATGGTTGTTTGTTTGTTTTGGTCTCTAGTGTTCATCCTACCTGAATTGTCAGGTGTCCCAGTGAACAGTGATGTTTTCTACCCAATTCACATGGATGCATAAAGTGCTACTGGATTTTATTGGATGTGTGGATAGTTGGATGGGTGGTGGATTGGTGCAGGAATGGGTAGATGGATGGATGGATAATGCATGGATGGATGGGTGGAGATTGGTAGAGGGATGGATAGTTGAATGGGTGATGCATGGTGGAGGGAGGAATGGATGGATAGATAGAGAGTTGGTTGGATGGTGGATTGGTGGAAGGATGGATGGATGCATGGAGAGTTGGATGGGTGGTAGATTGGTAGAGGGATGGATGGATGGAGAGATGTAGAGTTGGATGGATGGTGGATTGGTGGATGGATGGATGGATGCATGGATGGATAGTTGAATGGGTGGTGGATTGGTGGAGGGATGGATGGATGGAAAGATGGATAGTTGGATGGATGGTGTATTGGTGGAGGGATGGATGGATGGACAGCTGAATGGGTGGCAGATTAGTGGAGGGATGGATGATGGATGGATGGACAGTTGGATGGGTGACAGATTGGTAGAGGGATGGATGGATGGATCGGTGGGTGGGCACAGAGGCAAAGGAGAAGTTACGAGTCCACGTGTATGGCCGGGGCAGACCCTTAAGGGAATCAAATGTCATGCTAAGAGCTTCGATTGTGTCCCAGGTGGTGATAACTACTGGAGTGACATTGCTGGAGTGACATGACCAGGTCCGCGTGGTAGAAGACCACGCTGGCTTCAGTGTGTGCAACCAGTGGGGGCAGATGAGAGTGGAGGCAAAGTGACCAGTGGGGACGCTGCTGCCATCTTACAGGTATGAAATAATAAGGCCCAAGACAAAGTGCTGAACGAGATTGAGAGAAGTGGCAGATCTAAGGGATGTCAGGGGGAAATAACCAACCGGACTTCGTTAGCTGATTGGATTTATAAAGTGGGGAGAGAAGTCCTGGATAATTCCCAGATTTCAGGTAGGATGGTGGAACCATTGACAAAACAGCAAACCCAAAGAACAGCAAGTTTTGGAAGGGAGTGTTAAACTGACCTTTTGGGAAATGCTGAGGTCTTAGCAAGAGATCTAGGTTTGGGAGTCCTCCACATATTGGTGGGAACTGAAGCTGGGAGGAGGGTGGAAGAGAGAACTCTGCAATCAAAGGCTGTATTTTAGCACAATGGGAGAGGACCGGAGGGGCAACATTTGCCCATTCCTATTTGCATTCCAGGTCTCTGGGTGGTGCAGTTTGTGGTTTGCCCTTGACTACTAACGTAAATGTTGGTGGTCTGAACCCACCCAGCGGCGCTGCAGAAGAAAAACGTGGTGGTCTGCCTTCATAAAGTTTACAGTCAAGAAAACCCTGTGAGCAGTTCCACCCTATACCACCTAGGGTCGCTAGGAGTCGGAATCAACTCGATGGCAACAACTTAAGGAGCCCTGGTGGCACCGTGGTTAGAGCGATCGGCTGCTAACCGAAAGGCTGGCAGTTCGAACCCACCAGCTGCTCTGCAGGAGAAATACGTGGCAGTCGGCTTCTGTAAAGATTTACAGCCTTGGGAACTACGCAGCAGTTCCACTCTGTCCTATAGGGTCAACATGAGTTGGAATCGACTCCATGGCAATGGATTGGTTTGGATTTGGTACATGTAAATGTTGAGCCATGTAAAGCCATGACCTATTCAAAAAATTAATAGTTATTTTTTAAAATCTTCACTCAAACTGACTTTGTGCCTCCCACGTGCCCATGCAGGAACCCCCGGTCCTCGCCCGCAACAAGCCTGCCCTGTGTTTCCCAGCGCTCTGGGCCACCTCAAGCCCCCAGGTCACAGCCCTGGCTGCCAGCAGCCCTCCCTCACTGTCCTCCAGGCAGAGCCGTGTTCCCAAGGTCACTGCCAACAATGCCCTCCGGCCTTGGGAAGCGGACACTGCCTGGATTCCCTCGTCCACAGCTGGGACCAGGCCATGGAAGGGAAGCCTCAGGCAAAGCAGTGAGAACTGAACATCTGCTACTAGACAAGGGGCCCTAGGGGCGCAGCCCCTGCCCCTCCGCCTCCACCCGTGCTCAGCACCACCACCCACCCTCCAGGACGCCCAGGCAGGACGGGCCTGGGGGGAAGGCCCACCCCGCAAGCCTTCGTTTCCTCCCCAGGGGTGGGGCCTCCACGGGATGATTGACAGTGGGAATAGCCACTCCCAACAGAGCGTGTCCTTGGCGTCTGGCCCCAGGAGCACAGGTGCCCCAGAACCCAACAGACCCGCCTCGCCCGTAGGACAATAAGAGGTGCATGCTGTCTGCCTGCGAGACCTCGCCAGCGAGGCAGCACAGAGCAAGCCGGGGCAGCCCCAGAGATCCTGGGCCTCCTCCCATCCGCATGCCCCGCAGGGTGAGATTCCAGCCGAGCGCAGCTCACGAAGGCTCTGGTCCACCCAATTAATTTCTAGTGTTTGGGGAAATCAGAGAAAATTTGATGAAGACAGTCCCAGACCTCCAATTCGACCACTGCTCCCCCGCTTACAGCCCCCTTAAGTCTAGTTCACATACAAATGCGTCCCCCCCGCCAGCCGGCTCCTCCTGCCAGAGGCCCCATCCCATCTCCCCTCGACATCAGCCCTACCCCGGCGCCGCCTAGCCTGGCTGCTCCAGCGAGGCCTCGCCGTTAAAATCATGGCAGCCCTGGGCTTCATCCTCCCCTCGGCGACCAGCGAGTCTGCGGAGTCCATATATTTGGTTGTGGACTGGGTGTAGGGTGTGAGTCACGGGTCTGCAGGCAGAGAGGCCTCCGGGATTGTGGGGTCGCAGCCCCAACCCAGGGCCACGCCAAGTCTCTTCAAGCACAGGCAAACATTGACAAAGTGCATGAACCAGTTCTAGGCCCTGGAGAGCAGCCAACGGGACAAAAAAGTTCCCACCTGGGGCTTGTGGAAGAGACAAACCACATAACGCAAGTAAATGCCCAAGAAAGGTAAAGACAGCGATTGCAGGCCGTAATCAGACGCACCAGAGAGGCTCAGGGGCCGCTGCGGGGGGCGGAGAGGTGGGAGGCAGAGCTGCTTTCGCTAAGGCTGGAGTCCGACCAGGTCAGGGCAGTGCCCCAAGCCCTAGCTGGCCACCGCAGAGGGAACCATCAACCGGGCCACTGCACAGGATGCAGCTGTCACATGGGAACCAGCGGGCCATGCATGACTCCACCCATCTCGCGCGCGTGCGCCCTCGGTGACTCAGGGCCTTGGCGTAGGGGTTCCTGAGAGGCAGTCAGTGGTTCATCTG
Source organism: Trichechus manatus latirostris (assembly GCF_000243295.1). NCBI lineage: Eukaryota > Metazoa > Chordata > Mammalia > Sirenia > Trichechidae > Trichechus > Trichechus manatus. The sequence continues at coordinate 15,605,868 of NW_004443981.1, forward strand.
GGGGGCGGTGGGTGTGGCATTGTTGTTGGTTGCTGTCCAGTCGGTTTTTACTCACAGCGACCCCACGTGTGCACAGCAGAACCGCTCCATAGGTTTTCAAGGCTGTGACCTTTCAGAAGCAGATCTCCAGGTCTTTCTTCCGAGAGTGCCTCTGAGTGTGTTCGAATCGCCAACCTTTCAGCTACTAGTGGAGCAATTAACCATTTTTGCCACCCAGGGGCCCTGTAATGGGTGTGCACATAAGCCTTATTAGGCACGAGGAGCAGAGAGATGCCACGGGGAGCCTCACGTGGGTTCCGGCCCCGGCCCACCATTAACGTGCTGGTGGCCGTGGGCCTGCCCATATTGGCCCATGTGCCAGGAGCCTTGTTGAGAAATGAGAGGTGCTCGGACTCTTAGAAACCACCTTCAAAGAGACTCAGCAAGGTGTCTGTTAGCCATAGCTGGCTCCGAGTCGCCATGGTGACAACATTTCCACCTGGGGTGCGGGTGGGGGGCATGGATCCTTCCAGAATTCCATCAGCCGGTTACTGTGCAGGGACGGGGAGGAGGACAAAGAGGAATCGGGGCGACACGAGTTATTGCAGGCAGGGGTTAATAAAGCGCATGGCTGCACTGCCTGGGTCTGGATCTCACGCTTCACTTACCAGCTCTGTGACTTCGGGCAATTTTTCTAAACTCCATAAGCCTCAGTTTCTCCTTCTGTAAAACCGGAATGAGATAACAGTACTTATCCCGTAGAGGCTGGGAGAATTCAGTGAGGATGCGTGGGAAATGCTGAGTACAGTGTCGGGCACACAGTAAATCCTCAGAAAACAGTAACTGCTGCCTCTGCCTTCACAGGCCTCGTTTCTGGCAAGTTGTGGGCAGTTAATTCATGTGTGATGAGCGAGTAAGAGAATGAGGGGACACATAAATATACACCAACATTGTTCTCATTAGTTGCCCTCAAGTCGGCTCCGACTCATGGCGACCCCATCCATGTACAACAAAACACGCACAATGAAACACTGCCCCATCCTGTGGCACCGTCACCAACATTGGGGTGCGCAGGTCCATTGTCATGGCCTCTGTGTATTCTGAGTGCCTTCCAACCTAGGGGGCTCTCTCCCAGCTCTGTGTTGGAGAATGTTCTGTTGGGATTCATAGCGTTTTCATTGGCTGATTTTTAGAATAGATCACCAGGCCTTCCTTCCTAGTCTTGGTGTGGAAGCTCCGCTGAAACCTGTCCACCATGGGTGACCTGCTGATATTTGGAATACTGGTGGCATAGCTTCCAGCATCACAGCAACGCGTAAGCCAGCACAGTACGACAGACTGACAGTATGACATAAATCGATAATTTGGCATACTTTCTACAGACTTAGAAGGGACCAGTAGGCTTATCTGCTCGTGGAAGAACGACGTGCCCAGTGAGCTAGAAAGCTTGCCGACGTCCTTGACGGTTCTCACCAGGGCGTCCTCCGTGGGAGCAGGCAGGCTGGCACCTTTCCCCACCGTATAGACTCGTAAATGTTTTATACTAATTTACAAGGCAGAGCAATTATGGGTAATTATTCCATAATGCAAACACATTATGAATACTTACAGCGCCATTTTTTCCCCCTTCTCCTAAGATATGGCTGAACTTTGTGTTAAAAGATATCTAGTGTAACTGAAATTTGGAACAGGTGTAGGAAGGAAAAAACTCTTCCCAACTGAGGTTAAGGAAGCCGCAGTCGCTGTGGTGTTGAAACAGGAAGACAAGTCTGGGAAGCCTGGGGGAAGAAACACCAACTTCCTGAGAAATCAAGCCCCTCTCCCACACGTCTCCCTTTTTATGCCTTTACAGCTCTTCGCACTTCTGAATTATCTCTGTTGTGCTTGGTTTGTGGGCTGCTTCTGCCACCAGTTCACGGGACGGCCTCGACGCAGAGAAGAGGGCCAGGCACACAGTAAATCTATCTTGACTATACAAATGAATGAATAAGTCACTCCCTGAAGGGAAGGGGCGAGAAGAAAAAGGAATTCGCATTAAATGAGCATTTGCTGGATGGGTACAGTCACATGATCTGATGTAATCCTCCCGAACACTCTTGGGGTGTGATATTTTGCCTCCAATGCACAGGTAAGGAAACTGAGGCTCAGGCTCGTTCAGTGATGTGTCCAAGGTCACCGGTTATGAAGCTGAGCAAGCGGGACTCGCCCCAGGCCTCAGCTCTTGTCACAGACCATACCGACTGTCCACCGTGTCAGACGTCCAAGCCCGATAAAAGGCAATTGTGCACTGCTGTCATTGACAAGGAGCCATCAGACCTCGAGAGCTGTCTTCAAAAGGAGAAGAGATCCCAGTGGCCGAGGGAGGCGGTTCACTGGGGGCTCACTTTCCCGACAGCCGCGCAGAAACTTGAACTACAGCCTCTCAGCCTGAACTTTGACTTGGCCTCGTTCCGTATCAAGTGACAACCGTGTGCCATCTGTCCTGGGCCTGCCCTGCAGAGGACCTCAGAGGGCAGAGCCAATCCCCCCTCCTTGGCCTTGACCCACAGACCGTGTCCGTTCTTCCTCCAGAAACAATAGCAGCATTCAGTCCTGGGCGATGCCCACAGATGGCTGGACAGTCACCTGGCCCTTATCTGCCACCCATCTGAGAGCGATAGGGGCAGGGACGGCCCCTCCGCAGTGAGGGTGAACCCTCAGAGCCTCACAGCGGAGTCTTCCAGCCGGGGCATGACAGATGAGCCTCCCCCACCTCTGCCCTAAGCGGGAAATTGCGCCCCGCTCAGACACTGGAGAAAGTGCGAAACTCGGGGTCCAACAGACCTTGTCTGGATACTGCTCCCTCAAGCTGTGTGACCTTGGGCAAATCACTTTGGTTCTGTGCTCAGCTATCTGAGCTGTACCAATGATTCCTTCCCTGTGGAGTGCTTCTGAGGATTTAATTTAATAGGATAATGTATGTAAATCACCTAGGATTCAACCCTGAGAAGGAGTTTAAGTCTTAAACAGCAGGTATTATTATTATTAGATTACTTCGTCTCTCAGCAAATGGCTCTTAAACCAAAGATGTCTCCAGGAATCCAGCTGCAAATCTTTTCCTGGAGCTTTTCCCTGAACTCAACCAGAAAGCCACGTCATCATAGAGTTGGGAGAGGCCTTAGAAGTTGTGTCGTTTGATATGTTCATTTTGCAGACGGGGACACCAAGGCCCAGAGTGGGGAACAAGTTGGCCAAGACCACCCAGTGAGGTAGAAGCAGCTGTGCGCTCTGGGTTACCCCTCTCTCCCTCCTTTGCCCTGCCCCCACACAGCAGAGGGTCTGCACTCAAGATGAGCCAATCTGCTCGCTCCCAAGCAACCACTCCAATTCTATCTCTTTAGGACTGAACCAAGAGCCACTGGAATGTGCTGGAACCCAATTCTATCTTTTTAGGACTGAACCAAGAGCCACTGGAATGTGCTGGAACGAAAGGGTCATGGGGAGTTGAATGGACCAAGCCCAGTTTGAGTAAGCAGAAGACAAGCCAGAGGAATCTGCAGAGAGGGGCCTGGGTGAGAGACAGAGAATGTAGCTGTGGTCCCTGAAATGCTGTCCAGATCCTGCTCCTGCGAGGCCTGGTGGGAGCCCACCCCTTGTCCTTCCACTGCCCTGGGCTTTGCTCCTTCCAAGAGACCTCCCTCTCCTGGCTGCTTGGAGGAGCTTTCTGTCCCTGCAGCCAAAGGGACTTTGATGAGAACAGCAGCAAGAGCCCCCATTTACTCAGCGTGTACCACCTGCCAGGCACCACTTAAGCCCTTTACATACACATCTTTTTTTTTTTTATTTATTTATTTCACCAAACTTACTTACTTCTAATGTGCTTGGAAATTTCTATTTTGACTGGACTCAGACTTAGGAGGTAGAAGCCCTTACAGAGGGCAGCTCTGGTCTCTTGGCAATTGTTTCTAGCATTTTCCGGTTGGCCTCTTTCATCCTCTGGGCCAAAATTTAGCCTATTCTGCAGCCTCGGCCTCGTCTCTTCAGAGCAAATTGCTGGTGTTTGTTCCACAGAACGCGTGGAGACGTTGATCTTGGGGCTGTGGTCTTGGGTTTCTTACTTTCTTTGTCCACGGTTTTCTCAATACACAGAGACAGACATGGTCTTCTTTAGAGAGACAAACGTTTGTGGATTCCACTGGCTCTTCTGGGTTCCATGGAACGAGGTACGGTAATATCAGTCCATGCAGGAATACCCTTCTCTCCTTTTTTGAATAAGAACCAAATTGAGAACACTCAGATTGGCACCTGTTAGGCAGCCCTCAGCAGATTCACATTTTCTTTCTTCAGTTCTCCTCGGCCTGTACCAGGAACGCCCCTTACTCATAGCCAGCAAACACAGCCTTTGGTCAAGACACTGCTTCATAGGGAAGCCTTGTCGTTCTCACCAATGACTCAGACCCCAGAACCCTTCCCGTTGTCATGGGGCTCAGCTTCTCACCATGCGGGCTACTTGAGCGTCCTCACAACATGGTGGCTGGCTTTCCCCAAAGCAGGTGTTCCGAGAGAGAGCAAGGCAGAACCACACACTCTTTTATGACCTAGCCTTAGAAATGCAGTCATCATTTCTTTCATATTCTGTCACTCACACCAATCATCCTTGACGCAGTGTGGGAGGGAACCACACATGGGCATGAATGCCAGGAAACGGGAATCACCTAGGACTGTTTTGGAGGCTGCCTACCACAGGTCAAAAAAAAAACTAAACCCGTTGCCGACGAGTTGATTCCGACTCGTAGCAACTCTATAGGACTGAGTAAAACTGCCCCATAGGGTTTCCAAGGAGAGGCTGGTGGATTCAAACTGCCGACCTTTTGGTTAGCAGCCATAGCTCTTAACCACGGCACCTCCAGGGTTTCCAGGTAGATACTATTACTATAACCATATATTATATATAATATAACCAATTTACAGGTGAGGAAACGGAGGCTCTGAGAAGGGAAGTGGTCACACAATCGGCCAGAATCAGAGCCAAGATAGATTCAAACCCAAAGCCTCTGCTTGACCACCACACTGGGGATGGGAGATGGTAAAGGTATGAAGGAGGGTTGGATCTTTGACACTTCGAAGACAAGAGAAGTTCTGTTCGGTTCATGAAGTATTTCCTGGCTGCAAACTCTGTGAGCAGACACGAGCCAGGGCTGGCCCTCCTCAGGGAGCTCACAGGGCCGTATTCCTCGGTTATAATCCAACCTTTATTCTGACAACTGCAGCCTTTCTTCCAGTCTCTTGGAACCATCATCAGAATCTCCCCTGGCCTTTCTGGATGCACATTTGCCAAGGGAATTGTTGTTTACAATGGACCCAGCTGGTCACCTGTATCACCGGGACAGCGTTGCAAATACACGTGCCCAAGTCCCGCCTCCAGACCTACTCAATCATGTCCCCACATCCACCGAAGCGATTTTCTTCCTGTGTAGTTTCCCCTTCTTTTTGCCACTTGATAAAATCTAGCACCATGTTTACTTTTCCCCTGGAAAGGATAGCTATTGTATCAGTATTACAAAGCCCCTGCAATTGGAACGCCACTTGTAACCACAGCTGAAGACTATCACTTTTAGTCACTATCATGCTGAATCGTATTCATTCCTTTTTTTTATTTCCAGCCATATATCTTCTATCAATGTGTATCTTTTATAACTCTGTTTTTTAACACGAATGAATTTCTCAATATTACTTGAGTAGACCACGTGCTGTCTAGGACCTCTTGGGAAAGGGAAAGCAGAATGGAATTAACTCTTGCTTTCCTGGGCCCATCCTCTGAACTTGCAGAGACCCTGACTTCCTCCACCCCCCCCGCCCCCACCTTCTCGCCTCCCTAATGAGATTGGGGCTCCATCTGACAGGGCCCGGTCGGATTCTGTGGATGTCCCAAGCTTTGGAGCTTAGTGGTGGGCATGCTGATATCTAGGTGGAGGGGCTTGGTGACTCCGGACACCGGATGTCACCAGCATTGGAGATAAGGTCTGCCTTCGCCCACTGAGTAAGCACAGGCACTTGCACGGGTGAGGAGCCCCAGCACCCGGGCCCTATACCACAGGGGCGGCACTGCCATGCTTCGCCGAAGAGGTCTAACTTGGAAAGCATGACCTCTCCGCGAGATCACATGCCCTGCAGATTCAAGGCAAAAGCAACTGCTGAGGCAAAGGCAGACATCAAAAAGCAAAACGGGTCAGGAGGACCTGCAACAGCCAACGGCCACGTCTGATTGTTGTCGCTTGCTGCCATCCAGTTGACCGTCAACTCGTGGTGACCCCATGCACGATGGAACAAAACCCTGCCCAGTCCTGCACCATCCCCGGGATTGGTTGGGGACTGGACCATTGTGATCCGTGGGGTTTTCACTGGCTGATTTTTGGAAGTAGATTGCCAGGTCTTTCTCCCTATTCTGTCTTAGTCTGGAAGCTCCACTAAAACCTGTTCAGCATCATGGCAACACTCAAGCCTCCGCTGACAGATGGCTGGTGGCTGCACCTGAGGTGCAGCGGCCGGGACTCCAATCCACGTCTCCTACACGGAAGGCCGGAATTCTACCACTGAGCCACCCGTGATAGAAGACCGTGAGTCCTGCTGGGTGCGAGAAATGGGCAACCAGTCTGTCCATCTCTAATCCCTACTTCCCAGCCCTCTGGGTCAAAACCCATTATTTTAAAAGTTAAGTGGGCTACTGCCAGAAGTTGGTTTCTGCTTCATATCAAAGGGTCCTTAGACCCTGGGGGTGGGGGTGGCATGCGGGCTGCAGAGTAGACCTTCTTTCTGGGGAGGGCAGAGCTCTCCACCGAAAGGTGGCATTCCCACCTCCCAGCAGGCACAACTGGGTCTATGAAACCCCAACCTCACTTACCTCCTCCTGAAACAATCATTTGAAGTCAACAAATCTGGCTCTCACATACCCCTCCCTCGTGATTACTGAGAGCAAGACATGGGGCAAACAGGCATTTCTCAAACGAGTCCTCCACCAGGGATTCCCGTTACTGCAGAACCAGGGACATCGGCAGCAAGACGGCTGCCAGCCCCGAGCTCCCGCTCACACGACGCTCTGAGTTCAGCCGCTTGAAGACGGGAAAATGTGGCAAATTGAGACTGAAGACTGTTCTGTGTAGCTTTCTAATTTTCCACAGTTAGCTCCTTTCTATTCTGCAGTGATATCCTTCTGGTAATTGACTTTCAAATACTACTTGTTACATACCACATTTAAATGGGAGTATTTCTGGCAGCTTTGAACTGCATGGTGGACACAGAAGTGGATTTCATTAGATGAACCCACCCTATAGATCTGGGCCATCCATCCCCAGCAGTAGCCCACGAGACATGTCCATGAAGGATACAAAAATCACGGTTATCTGTGCGCACACAGCAACCACGAGCGTGACAAGAGAAGACTATCCCCATATCTTTTCTCTCATGTCACAAGACCTTGTGTATTCAGAAGCACAAGTGATAGATAAAGAAACTGAGGTTCTCCAAATTGAATCAGTCAATCACAGAGCGTTCTATTGCACAGCTATTATATGCCACCAGAATGCTCCTTAGAAGCACGAATGGCAAGACTTCGGCTCGCTTACTTAGGACATGTCATCAGGAAAGACCAAACGCTAGACAAGGACATCACACTAGTAAAGTCAGCAAAAACGAGGGAAATCCTCCATGAGATGAATTGACACAATAGTGGCAACAATGGACTCAAATGTGCCAACAATCACGAAGATGGCACAGGACCAGGCAACATTTCTGTTATACATGAGGTCACCATGGCCAGAGCTGACTCAACGGCAACTCACAACAACTATACGCCAATCATTGAAAACGCAAACATGAACAAGATGTCTTTAAGATGTTCACACTCTGAGGGCGGGGGGAATGGGGAAACAGAGAAAGCTCACAAATTACAGTTATGCAGTGGGAAGTCTACATAATAGAGATCGATACTGATACAAAATGGGGCCACGAGGAGAGTAACTCTCTGTGGGGACTCGGGAACTGAAAGTAAAACAGTCTTGAAGTCAACCTGGTAGACAGAGGGGTTAAGGCATCCTGAGGAGAGCAGTGGACAAACACTACCCACTGCAGGGAAGGGGAGATGGTCCCCAGGACCAGCAGGCCAAGGGCACATAGAGCGTGGACTGACCTCAAGCCCCCGGCCTTGACTTGACACCCACAGTCCTCATGATTTTGTGCCATCAGATCGCTGGCTCATACTCCAGCACACCTACTTCCCATGCTCATCTTCTTTCACAACATCTTCTTGGGGAGCCACATACTCATTCATTGGGTTTGACATTACTCCAACTACATTTGGATTCTTATTTTAGAATGGCCACTAGAGGCCATTTGTAAGCCCTGTAGCAGTTTTGTATTTATAGCAATACATTGTTTTCATCCCGAATGCTATCTTCCTTGGCACAACTATCCATTTTGTTGCTAGATTTCGCTCCAAAGAATTTGGAACTATTTCCAGATGCTAAACCTACCTGCAAAGATTGATGATGACTTTCCCACTGAGCATGTTCAGAGAATGTGCTCTTGAAGGAAAAGGGTGCTCCTAAGACTTTGAGCTGCCAGGACAGGTTGTCCACTCTGGACAAGGTACCTGGTGTCAGAAGGACAAGGACCCTGTATGTCTGCATCTGGCACTTGTCCTCCATATAGTGAGGTTTTTAAGCTGACCCAGGTCCCTACCTCCACTTTGGGGGTTCAGCCAACCTATTCTCTCTCATCTGAACATGCTCACGTGCACTTCAGATTCATGTAGCACACGGCCAGCCAGAGGAGCCTAAGACCCCGAGACTTCAGTTGCTGTCTAGGAGGCAGCAGAGGACTCTGCTTACTTTGATCAGCAACACATTCATTAAGATACAGAAGTTATAAAATCTGTTTAACAAAGTCTCATGGTTAATTAAAAGCCGTATCTCATGTGCAGTCAATGCTGGAAAGGAAGACGAAGCATTTTCCACTGAAAATGTTTGCCAAATCCTTTTCAAGAAAGGAGCATGATTCAGGCCCCATATAGGTGATGGGGACTCACAGCCCGTTTCTAGACCAGGTGCTGGGCGTGAGGTTCCCCTCCTTCAGGGCACCAGATGCCTGTATTCATCCAGGGGTAGCCTCATCTCGCCAGACTGGTGTGTGAGTTCCCGTCCAGAACCATCCCCTCAAGGAGGAAACGGTGCTTCTACTGCGCCCAGTTTGGCTCTCGGAATTACAAGCTGTGAACTATTGAAAGCAAAACCCTGCACAACCCCGGGCATCAGAGAGAAGGACTGGCCTTTCGGGGCTGGGGATTAGAGATTGAGGTGCCGTGGTGGGGTCTGCGGTTCCTGCTCCTGAGGGCAGCCGGGGCGGCTGGCTACCCTGCTTTCCACAGAGCCTGCGAGCAGAGTGACACCCTCACTCACCACGAAAAGTTCACTTCCCAAAATGCCACACGCCGCAGGTAAACGGAAGAAAGGTCCGAGTGATGCAGGTGCGCGCAGTATAAGCCATCTTGTACATAAAAACTGCCTAATTACTGGGAAGATAGGGAGAAGCATGTAATGCGACTCCAAGCAGCTAACCCTCAGGGCAGGATGTAAACCCACCAAACCCTGGGCCTTACTCCAGTTGCAGAGAAAATGCCAAAATTCTGTATGCCCCACCCCTACCACATGGGTACATATAAAGCAATCTCTGCAAAAAGAGCATGAAAACTTCATATATATTTGAATTTTTGTATTCATTTCATACATAAATAATGTGACTGATCATTGTTTTTTTACTCTTTGCCCTTGAATTTTCATTACAAAGTTTCCAAAGGTAGAAATTTCATCCATTAGGTCTGGAAGCATACATAGTACATTATTTGAATGAATTAAATTTTGTTGACTTCTGTCTACTTCAGTCAGATTTTGAAATAAGAGGGGTGAACGACATGTCCTTCAGTGCCTCATTTTATTTTTCTTGGTAACCAGCCTATGGTCCAAACTGTGCAAATATGGGTTCTTTATCGTTCAAGGGGGTCAATCGGAAACCAAACATGGGGATGGCTTAGGACCAGGCAGCGTTTCATTCCACTGTGCCTGGGGTCACCATGAGTCGGGCGCCAATTTGACAGCAGAGAAAAACACCACCCTTTAAAAATCAAATCCCTTTGGAAGCAACACAGCCCTTCTTTTAAAACAGCTTTGTCATTCATTTATCCCATCCCAAAATGATTTATAGAATGTCTATTATGTTCTAGACATTGGGCACCAAAGGCTAAGTAATCAGACAATTATTATTCCAGGATTTCTATGAATGTTTCTTTTTTTAAAAAAAAAAGGCAACATGATTATAAATAAAAGTCATTTACAAATGTAAAGTGGGGAGCACATAGTGGGGATTTCTAAGTCGGTTTGATGGGGTCAGTAAAGGCTTCCTGGTGGAAGTGGAGGTAACACATGAAGAATTCATAGGAATTAGTTAAGAGGAAAAGAGGAGAAAGGCCCCACTGGGCAGAGGGAGGGTCACATGCCAAGGCGGGGAGGCTTGAGAGAGAGAACAGATCAGCTGATGAACGACATGTTCATGAACAAGGAGTTTCGCTAAGATGTGTCCCATCCACGTGACTGTAACAGGCAAGCCCTTTATTTCCACTTGGTTTTTCTGTGCAGTAATAGAGGCTTTCCTAGAGTCTCCCTTCCTTTCCAACTTAGGTTATGATCATGAATCAGTGTCATAAGTCTATGCCTTTTTTAGAAGATACTCAACATGAGAGAGAACATGTAAGCTAGGGTAACAGATATTTCTAGAGACAAGGGTGGGAGCTGGAACACTGAGGGGATAGTGAGGCTCTTGGAAGAAGGTCTGGCAAAACAAGGATCCAAAGGTCACACACGTTCTTTGGCCATTGCAAGGAAAAGGATGGACGCAAAACCAACCACTAAAAGGGGTTGGACTCTGCGATCCCACCTCACTGCGTGCATGCGTGCGTACACACACACACACATACACTAGAGGACACCTAAGGTGACCCTGGGATCATTTACTCAGACAGAAGGTTGACTAGACCAGCAACAGTGCTCCATGGCCCGAGGAGGAAATCCAGGAAGAAGGGCTACCCCATCAGAAAGGAACAACTGCAGGGTGAAGAGAAAGAGGCTCCGTGAAGACTCATTTGTGCACATCTGAGGAGGCTGATCACAGAAGCTAGGGCATGCCCAAGATCCCACATGGCCACTTGGGAAAGAAAGTGCCTTGATTATGGAGAGGGGGACAGCTTTGACCTCTTAAGGTCTCCCAAGAACGTGGCTTCCTTGTGGCACCCACCTACACAATGTGTAATGCAAATAGCACCCAGTGCTTTCCACTTGCTGGAACTCCTTAAACGTGTAGTGAACTTGTGGTACCCTTGAACTGTTTTCTTAATTGCAGATACCCTCATTTTCTCAAAGAAAAGGGAAACACGAGGAGAGGTCTTCCAAGAAGTCAATGACCCAAATGCGTTGATGGTGCCAAGGCACCAGTTCCCCACTCAACAAAGCTCTCTTGGTGATGAGTGAGAGCACAGCTGGCTGCTTTGTGGACCACAGGAGAAATATGGATCACAGTCCTGGGCAAATGAACACAAATTCCCAGTTAGCAAATAACAACACACAACAGAATGCAGCCATGACCCCAAAACATCTGCTGAGCTGGAGATCTAGTCACCATGACTTTATTGAGCATTTATTCCTTCACTTTTTCATCCATCTATTATCAGTGCTTACCAAGCACCTTCTAGGTGCCAAGAACCATGGGGAATGCAAGGGTGAAGCGGAAGCAAAAGTGTTTCATGCCAACGAAGAGCAAGAAGTGGGGATAAGCCATGACTTCACTGTAGGACTGGACCTGAAGAGGGGGGCACATATGGGTTATGGAAATTTGGAAGACGAGAAGAGAGCACAGCGCCACCTCACCCTCACCCTTGGAGCACCACTGGGCAGGCTTTGAGGAGGTGGATGCATTCCAGCCAGCCCTTGAAGGATTGAGAGGAGCCACATGCGCCCCTGATTCTCAGAGACAAGTCCAAGAGTCTCACCTGTCCCCAGTCTAGAAACACATGGTCCTGTACCAGCTTTAATGCTGGAGAAGTCCATGGCATACCTGGCAAAAGCCCATGGAGGGCCGCTTGCAGTGAGAAGAGACGGGACTCATCAAATGGACCTGAGTTTGGATTCCAGCTTTGCTACTGACTTGCTAGGTGGCTTGGATGCCATAAGGTGACCAGATGCCCCTGCAGGACTGAGGCACTCTTCCCCCAGCTGCTGGGAATACTGGCGCTACTAATGAGAGACACGCTCCCAGGACGCCTCTCAGTGGAAGAGAGCTGACTCTCCCCAGTGCAGCTTGTATCTAATAACTGGTCGATATGGGGGCTTTCATCTTGCTGTGATGCTGGAAGCTATGCCACTGATGTTCAAATACCAGCAGGGTCACCCATGGTGGACAGGTTTCGGCTGAGCTTCCAGACTAGGGCAGACTAGGAAGGAGGACCCAGCGGACTACTTCTGAAAAGAATTAGCCAGTCAAAACCTTATGAATAACAGCAGAACATTGTCTGATACAGTGCCAGAAGATGAGCTCCCCAGGTTGGAAGACACTCAAAAGACGACTGGGGAGGAGCTGCCTCCTCAAAGTACAGTTGACCTTAATGACGTGGATGGAGTCAAGCTTTTGGGACCTTTATTTGCTGATGTGGCATGACTCAAAATGAGAAGAAACAGCTGCAAACATGCATTAATAATCGCAATGTGGAATGTACAAAGTACGAATCTAGGAAAATTGGCAATCATCAAAAATGAAATGGAACACATAAACATCAATATCCTAGGCTTTAGTGAGCTGAAAGGGACTGGTTTTGGCCATTCTGAATTGGACAATCATATGGTCTACTATGCCGGAAATGACAGATTGAAGAGGAATGGCTTTGCATTCATCATCAAAAAGAACATTTCAAGATCTATCCTGAAGTACAACGCTGTCAGTGATTGAATAATATCCATATGTCTACAAGGAAGACCAGTTAGTACAACTATTATTCAAACTTACGCACCAACCACTAAGGCCAAAGATGAGGAAATTGAAGACTTTTACCAGTTTCTGGAGTCTGAAATCGATCAAACATGCAACTAAGATGCACTGATAATTACTGGGGATTGGGATGCGAAAGTCGGAGACAAAGAAGGATTGGTAGTTGGAAAATATGGCCTTGGTGACACAAATGATGCCAGAGATCGCATGATGGAATTTTGCAAGACCAACGACTTCTTCATTGCAAATACCTTTTTTCACTAACATGAACGGTGGCTATACACATGGGCCTCACCAGATGGAATACACAGGAATCAAATCAACTACATCTGTGGAAAGAGACGATAGAAAAGCTCAGTATCATCAGTCAGAACAAGGCCAGGGGCCAACTGTGGAATAAACCATCAACTGCTCATATGCAAGTTCATGTTGAAATGAAGGAAATCAAAACAAGTCCACAAGAGCCCAAGTACAATCTTGAGTATATCCCACCTGAATTTAGAGACTATCTCAGGAACAGATTTGACTCATTGAACACTAATGACTGAAGATCAGACGAGCTGCGGAATGACATCAAGGACTTCATACATGAAGACAGCAAGAGATCGTTAAAAAGACAGGAAAGAAAGAAAAGACCAAAATGGATGTCAGAAGAGACTGAAACTTGCTCTTGAATGTCGAATAGCTAAAGCAAATGGAAGAAATGAAGTAAAAGAGCTGAACAGAAGATTTCAAAGGGCAGCAAGAGAAGACAAAGTATTATAATGACATGGGCAAAGACCTGGAGATAGAAAACCAAAAGAGAAGAATACGCTCGGCATTTCTCAAGCTGAAAGAACTGAAGAAAAAATTCAAGCCTTGAGTTGCAATATTGAAGGATTCTACAGGGAAGATGTTAAACGATGCAGGAAACATTAAAAGAAGATGGAAGGAATACACAGAATCACTATATCAAAAAGAATTTGTTGATGTTCAACCATTTCAGGAGGTAGCATATGATCAGGAACCAATGGTACTGAAGGAAGAACTTCAAACTGCGCTGAAGGCATTGGCAAAAAACAAGGCTCCAGGAATTGACAGAATACCAATTGAGATGTTTCAACAAACGGATGCAGCACTGGAAGTGCTCACTCGTCTATGCCAAGAAATTGGGAAGACAGCTACCTGGTCAACCAACTAGAAGAGATCCATATTTATGCCTATTCCCAAGAAAGGTGATCCAACCAAATGCAGAAATTATCAAACAATATCATTAATATGACACAAGTAAAATTTTTCTGAAGATCATTTAAAGTGGCTGCAACAATATGTCAGCAGGAACTGCCAGAAATTCAGGCCGAATTCAGAGCAGGACTTGGAATGAGGGATATCATTGCTGATGTCAGATGGATCCTGGTTGAAAGCAGAGAATACCAGAAAGATGTTTACCTGTGTTTCATTGACTATGCAAAGGTATTTGACTGTGTGGATCATAACAAATTATGGATAACATTGCGAAGAATGGGAATTCCAGAACACTTAATTGTGCTCATGAGGAACGTGTACATAGATCAAGAGGCAGTTGTTCAGACAGAACAAGGGGTGGTTTAAAGTCAGGAAAGGTGTGCATCAGTTTTGCATCCTTTCACCATACCTATTCAATCTGTATGCTGAGCAAATAATCTGAGAAGTTGGACTACATGAAGAAGAACGCGGCATCAGGACTGGAGGAAGACTCATTAACAACCTGCATTATGCAAATGACACAACCTTGTCTGCTGAAAGTGAAGAGGACTTGAAGCTCTTACTGATGAAGATCAAAGACCACAGCCTTCATTATGGATTACACCTCAACATAAAGAAAAAAAAAATCCTCACAACTGGACCAATAAGCAACATCATGATAAACGGAGAAAAGATTGAAGTTATCAAGGATTTCATTTTACTTGGATCCACAATCAACACCCATGGAAGCAGCAGTCAAGAAATCAAAAGGTGCACTGCACTGGGCAAATCTGCTGCAAAAGACCTCTTTACAGTGTAGAAAAGCGAAGATGTCACCTTGAGGACTAAGGTGTGCCTGACCCAAGCCATGGTGTTTTCAGTTGCCTCATATGCATGCAAAAGCTGGATAATGAATAAGGAAGACCGAAGAAGAACTGACGCCTTTGAATTGTGTTGGCGAAGAATATTGAATATTCTTCAATAGGGATTGCCAAAGGAATGAACAAATCTGTCTTGGAAAAAGTACAGCCAGAACGCTCCTTGGAAGCAAGGAGGGCAAGACTTCGTCTCATATACTTTGGACATGTTGTCAGGAGAGATCAGTTCCTGGAGAAGGACATCATGCTTGGTAAAGTAAGGGGTCAGCGAAAAAGAGGAAGACCCTCAATGAGATGGACTGACACAGTAGCTGCAACAATGGGCTCAAACATAGCAACTACTGTGAAAATGGCACAGAACCGGGCAGTGTTTTGTTCTGCTGTACATACGGTCGCTATGAGTCAGAACCGACTCGACGGCACCTAACAACAATATCAACATGGGGGAAGGGCGTACAGAGGTTCAGCCCCTCGCCTCCATTTGGAACCACCCTGAACGGCCATCCCAGCTCTAAGCTTTCCTAGGAGGGGCTGAGGCCTTTGTGGGGACCGCATCACAGCTCCACTTCTCCCTCTGCCCAGTCCTGCTGGCCTTACCACCTCAGACCTTGCAAGGCCCAGTTCTGTGCTCTTCTTCCCAAGTCTGCATTGCAGTCAGTGACATCAGCTTGGTAGTTGGAAACTGGCCGTGGCAGGAGATTTACACCACAGAAACTGGCAAACCACAAACTGAGAATTGGTTGCTAAGGATTTACCAGCACAGCATGGCCCACAGGTGTCAATCAAGAGGCACTCCTCAATAGACTTCCCGCACCCAAGACTCCCCTCTGTGTCTCAGGGTCTGTTCCCAGGGACCTGACGTAAGACACCAGGTGACCTTCGGTAAATCTCTGGATATCTCTTGGCACCTTTGTTTCTTGGTCTGTCAAATGGGGATAATAGTAGCCACTACCACCGCAGGATTGAGAGTTCAGTGGGAGTAGCCGTGATGGGAAGGTTTGCCCTGGAGAAGTAATACTGGTGGGCCCTGAAGCTGAGCCCTGAGGCAGGACCAAGTCCATGATGAGCTCTCATACCCCTAAGGCGCCTCCCCTTATCTGACAGAGAGGCCCCCACACCTTCCTACCAATCTTCAACTCATGCAACCCCCTCAAATTCCTCTTCCCCTTCCCCCCGTGGAGCACAGAGGCACCTCTGCAAATCCACCCACCTGGAGCCCTCAACTTCACCCATTTCCCCTCATCACCGGGGGCCTCCGTTTAGCATCTCTAAACGAGGGGCTTGGCTGAGCTCTGTGAGTTTTGGGGTGAGTTATGTGGTGCCCTGGAGTGCCCGGGGGTTTTGTAAGGCCATGGAATGAACATCAAATCCCCATGTGGCCTGGCCTCTGGGCCCTGGGGTCCTCATTTATAAAACAGGGGCACATCTCTCAGGTTGTCGTGAGGAATACCTGAGACCAGTGAACACAAAGCTCCCGGTCCAATGCTCAGGGAAACCTCTCTGCTCCCTGGACTGTGGTCCCATGGGACACGGTTCATCACTCGCCTGGAGCCTCGTGGTTCGAAAGGCGGCAAACAAGTACATGTGATGGCCAAGGCCGCACAGCGTGGAGGGAGCCATTCACCAGCCAGTGCAAACACCAGGATTCTCACTCACGGTTTTCGGCTCTGCTGCTGCCATGAAGAAAAGACAACCAGAGAATTCTGGGAGAGGCTCTGAATGGCCACAGAGTCATTGAAGCCACTCCATTCTGCTTCCTGCTGTCAGGCTCCTGCCTAGCGCACTGGGAGGGTCTCGCTTCACAGAAGAGATTAGTGTTACCCCCATCTACCTTCGCCCAGCTACAGGTGAGGGCTGACTGATAACCTGGAGTGTCTTTGCTGCTGCAGCTCTTTCCTTGTGGAGAGGAATGAAGAGGATTCTCGGACCCCGGACGCAGAGTCATGCCTCTCCTGGAAGCGGATGGCAGCCGTTTGTCTTTAGCGTTCTGCTGTGCACCTTACCGCTTCCTAATCACGTGTTTGGGGATACAACCTGAGACACTGCTTCCATGTAGCTGGTTGGCAATGCACCTTCCTGAGCGCTATCTCATGTTATTTGAAATTAGCAGCGGTTGCATTTTGAGTAGGATTGCCCGATTAGGCAAATAGAAATATAGGACGTCCAGTTCAACTGAATTTCAGGTGAGGAACGATTTTTTTTTTTTTTTTTTTTTAGTATAAGTATGTCCATGCAATATTTGGGACCTATTTCTACTAACATATTATTCGTTATTTATCTGGAACTCAAATTTAACTGGACGTCCTATATTTTACCTGGAAACCCTAATGTTGAGGGACTTCCACGAATCAAAAAGGATTAAGAGAAAACTGTGGTTTTCACCTTCAAGCAGCTCCAGCCAGTTTGATTTTGTGTTACAGGGGAAGTGCCTCATTGTAAGCCTTCTCCCACCCACTCTAACTGTTCATGAGTGGCTAGCAGGGCCATTTATGAGAGGGGATGAGCTTTGGCAATGTTTTAATGACTTGAAACGAGAACTTCCTCGCTTTTAGAAATACCCCTGAAGTAGTAGGAAAAAAGCAGAGAAAAAAAGTCCCCCCCCCAACTCCGCATGCATTGAACACGACTTCTGCCGTCTGGGGCGTCTTCTAACTGATGTCAATTACCGCCCCGTCGGGTGCCTCTAGGCTTTGTTCAGCGTCGCCATGTTTTTCTGAAAACGGAAGGGATCTCTGAATCAAGACAAGAATCCTCGTCCTTCCACATGTTCATTTATTTCTGGATTTGGTGCCTGACTTTCCAAACAAGGACAGAGAACTAGGACATCAGAAATAGAGACAGAGAGACTCTGAGAGACAGGGACAGAGAGAAGACAGAGACAGAGACACAGAGAGAGTGAGGCAGAGACAGTGAGAGAAAGAGACAGAAAGAGACAGAGAGAGAGAGAGATCTGAAGCTCTATGCAGCACAGGCTTATCCTTGGCTGCAGAGGGAAGATGCTTGATAGAGTCCTGCCTTCATTCCTAAACCAAACACCTGAAGAGAGGGACCAGGTGTATCCAAAAGTTTCTATATTTATGAAAAAAGCCTGGCAGTCTGCTCCCCTAAAGATTTCAGCCTAGGAAACCCTACGGGGCAGTTCCACTCTGTCCTACAGGGTCACTGTGATGTGGAATTGACTCCGCGGCACACAACCACCACCTAGCAGCACTGCTGTGATAGCTCAGTTTTCTGCCACCAAGGCTTGCGCCAGGGGAGCTGCGGAATGAGAAGGCCCCCCAGTCCGCGGGGTGATGATAAAGCAACGAGATATATCCTTCCGTAAGCTGCCGGTGAATCCGGGCCTCACTGCTTAACACTCGTGCCATACAGAAATTGTCATGATCTGACACCAACACTTAAGTGTTCTAACTTCCTAGTGCATAGATGTGGGAGCCTTTCGTGTTGGCTCCATGTACTTCTGGTCTTCCTTCCTGGTGCAGGCTATCATTTGCACTCTCCACCATCTTGAAGTTAGGCCTGTGTCCAGCTTTGGCCAATGGAATGTGAATTGAAGCAACATATGCCACTTGCAAGTGGAGACTTTGAGGGTTAGTGCTTGGTGTGCGATGCCCGTCCATTGTGTGACGAATGTAGACTACAAACCTCCAACAGCCTGGGTCCTCGAGTGTAGAGATAATCAACCTCCATGTTGTACATGGGCCACAAGGAAGAAGCAAATCTTTGTGATTATTAAGCCATTGAGACTTTGGAATTGTTTGTGACTCTAGTGTGACCTAGTCCCCCAACTAGGAGGTAAAATACAGGACATCCACCCTGATGCAATCAGGGTTGAAAATATTTTGGGGGTACAGGGACCAGATTCCAGTGGGTGAACACAGAGTCACATTATTCACCGAGATTGAGGCTGCAAAGGGTAGTGGTGAAGAGCGTAGCTCGGGAGCCTGCAGATTTGGGCTCAGATCCCACTGCATCCTCACTAACCATGTGACTTTAATTCTCTAAGCATCAGATTCACAGATCTGTTAGGTGAAATGAGATCACATAAATCAAAGCGTCAGCACAGTGCCTGGAATGTAGCATGCGCTCGATGAAAGTCAGTTAATATGACTAGTAAATGGCTCTTACAACATGGACGTTCTGATATAAGAATCCCCCACAACAATGTACTCAGCAATCTCGGCTTGAAGAGTCCAGAGGGGAGGCTTTTGCTGCTTTGCAGATTCCACTTAGGACATGAACAGCCATCAGTCAGTTCCTTGTATTGTGCATCTCCCTTTAATTTCCATCTCATTGGGTCTAGTTCTGCCTTCTTCCTCTTTCACATGACAGCTTTTCAAATATTTGTAGACACTGACCTCCACTACTCTCCCCACGACCCTCTGCTCAACTCTCCAGTCTAAATAGTCCCATTTTTCCAGCTTTTCCTCCTATTTCCTTGCACGATCTCTTAACCATTTTCCACTGGCTCACCCTCATTTGCAGGCACCTCAACTTGTCCACGTCCATGCAGATGAGTGCGCCAAGATGTGATCTCATTGGTGCAGAGAAGAGCGAGTCGGCTAAGCAGTCTTCATTTAGCAGGTACCCTTCCACTGACGGATCCTAGGAGGCTGTGATCAACTCAAGCCCCCCATGCTTCTGGGCCATGTCTCCTTATCCTCTTCTCGGACAATTGATTATTTTTTCTTAATATAAATGCTTGACAGACCAATCGCCTATCCTTGTTCTCCTAACCTTCCAACCAGTCATTCATTCAACAAATGTTTATTCCACACCAACCATGCGCCAGACATTGCTTGGTACCAAGGCTACAAAGATGGCGACAACAAGAGGTTCCCGGGCTGCTCGGGGAGGCCGATGAATGGAAACACTCTCTATGCTCTTCTGACTCACGGTATCGATCAAAGTACACATTGCTCCTGCTAGTGAACGGTCTCGTCTGCAAGTGTGATGAGGATGACTTCTGTCTCCACATAAAACATGATCAACATACGGAAATAACTGAGCACCACAGCAGGACAGAGGTCACTCCTCTGGGTCACAGCCTTCAGCCAGCTACAACTCCACCTGAGGGTACAATACCCATGTGTGTGCACTTTTCCCAGGACACTTTGCCTTGGTAAAATAAAAGTTTCACTCTTTTTATTCCTCCTAACTACTAACCAACTAAATATGAAATAAGGCGGGGGGGGGGGGTGGAGAAGAAGAGGAGGAGGAGGGGGAGGAAGAGGGTAAAAGAAAAGAAAAACAAAAAGTGAAGAAAAGGAAGAGAAGAAAATGTAAAAGGTGAAGAAAAGGAAAGAGAAGAAAAAGATTTAGTTCAGCATTATCTATTTAAGGAACTAAATCCAGCATATGGTAGGTACAATATTGACATTTGAAGATGAGTACAGTATTAGCCCAAGTTAAGTGTGATGGTTAAGATTGTGTATCAACTTGGCTGGGCCATGATTCTCCGTGTTTTAATGTAATCACTCCCATGATTGAATATACTGTGAGTAGCCAATCAGATGAAAGGGAGTCTCCATGGGGGTGTGGCCCGCATCTGTATATAAGTAGACGTTCTGGCTTTTTGCTCTCTCTGGATCCTGCGGCTGCTTCCTGTCGTCTCATCTCCCGTTCTTGGGACTTGAGCTGTCAGCTTATCTGCCAAACCTGGGATTCACTGATCTGCACAGCCTATGAGTGGGAGCCCTGCTCTCCGACCTTCCGATCTTGGGCTTGCCAGCTTCTGCAGCTGTGTGACTTGGGAGAGGCCTCTACCCTGATCCACGGACTTGGGACGTTCTAGCCTCTACAATCACATGAGCTGTTTCCTTGATATAATCTCTCTCTATATATATATTTATACACTTTACTGGTTTTGCTTCTCTAGAGAACCCAGCCTAAGACATTAAGTCTCTGGGATTTTTTTCTTTTTCCATGATAACTCAGAAATCGCTGACAGTGTTTCTCCCACCACGTGCCAACACATTCTAGCACCCCCCTACGTGTCGTAGGTCAATGCTTGGACATCTGGATTTATCTGAAGAGTGTGACTATTCTTTCCAACTTGGCACTTCTCCTGGGCTTTGACCACCTCTTCAGGAAGCATTTTCCTTTATTAGGAGAACCAAAACAAATTAATTGGTAAATAGTTCTGCTTCTGCCTCCACCTGCTAGCATTAGCACAGTGCCTGGCAGACAGTGAGTGTCCAATAAATATTTGTTAACAATCAATTTTTTTTTTTTAAGAGGAGAAGATAGATGGAAGAACGGTAAGTGACTTAGCAGAGCAGAGGAAGCACCTGGGGGGGCTCCCCTGAGCAGTACAGGACTCCAGGTTTCCTTGCAAGGTGAGGAGAGAGGTGTGAGGCTGGATTTTAGCCTTCCTCCCCCACTCACCATGGTCTAACAACTCCAAAAATTCTAAAAACATCTCCAAAAATGTTGAAAAATATAATGGAGGACTTCTGAAAAAATAGAATGAAAAAATAAAGAGAGAAAAAATAGCACAGAAAAGATATCCAGGCAGGCAGTCTAACAAAAAAACTGCTAAGTTCTGGAAACATAAAACGGAAATTTGAGTGGAGGGAATAAGCAAAGAAATAATGAAAGAACAGCTCCCAGAGCTGAGAAACACAGCCCTCTGAACTGAAAGGGCAGCGAGTCAAAGTCACTTCGTGTGGAAGTCTGAACCACCTCCTCGCTGCTCACTGCTTCAGTCTTGCCTCTCCCCAGACTGTTGTCCCATAGCAGCTGGAGTGGCCTTTTAAAAGTGTGAAGCAGAGCTCATCTCTGTTTATAACCTTCCAGCAGCTTCCCATGTCAAGTAGACTAACATCCAGCTCCTTCCCATGGCCCTACGTGATGTGGCTTCTGCTGTACTCTGACTCTCTTCTTTGTTCACCACACTCCAGCCACACTGTCTCCTCTCTGCCTCCTTCTTGTCCTTTGAGCCTCAGTTTTAACATCGCCTCTTCAGAGCGATCTTCCCTGGTCACCCTAGCTAGCATAGCACCCACCATCCAACAGTCATTCTTCAGCTTTATTTTTGTTTTACATTCTTCATTGCACTTATCACTACCTGAAATTATTTATTTATATATTTCTTATCATTTTCCTCTATCAGACTAGTAGCTCCGTGAGAGCGGAAACTTCGTCTTGTTCACTGCTGTATCTCCAGGATTTAGAACAATGCCTGAGACAAAATGTTCAATATTTGACAAATAATTGAGTTCTCAGCACAACAAATGACAAGATGCCTCAGCAAGTCACAATGCCATTAAATATTACAGCACCAAGGATAAAGAGGAGATACTAAGAGGATCGGAGAAAAAAGGGAACCAGAACGCATTGGGCTACCCTCAGCAACATTCAATGCTAGAAGACAGTGGTACCGGACTGTAAAAAAATCTGAAGAAAATAATTTTCAATCTAGACTTCTATACCTAGCCAAACTATCAGATGTGAAGCCTGAGTAAAGACATAACATTTCTAGATATGCATTAAAAATAAAAACTACCTCCCATGCACATTTTTTCAAAGGAAGCTTCTGGAGGATGCACTAATGCAAAGCAAGAGATAAAATCAAGAAAAATATACAAACCTGGCTACATCCTCAGCATCCTTTAGGTCTCAACTCAAATGTCACCTTCTCAGAGGTTCATCCCTGACCACCTGGCCAAAGGTAACAAACACTCCCACCCCACCAAACACACTTCACTGAGGCAGCTTATTTGATATTCTTCATTGTCATAAGGGTTATCTGAATTATCCTTATTAACTTCTTATTTACTGTCGACCTCTACCTATCAAAATGCAAAGTTCATGAGGGCAGGTATCTTGTATCTGTCCTGCTCCTGGTTATACCCTAGCAAGATCACTGGCATGCTAGGGTCCATTGTTGCAGCTATTGTGCCAATCCATCTCACCAAGGTTTGCCCCTTGCCTTCACCAGCCCTCTCCAGTGATGGATCCCTTCTAATGATGTGTCCAAAGCAAATGATTTGGACAATCTTCTGCTGTGATCCATAGGGCTTTGATTGGCTGATTTTCAGAAGTAGCTCACCAGGCTTTTCTTCCTAGTCTGTCTTAGTCTGGAAGCTCTGCTATAACCTGTCAACCATGGGTGACCCTACTGGTACTTGAAATACTAATAGCATAGCTTCCAGCATCATAGCAACATGCAAGCCACCACAGTAAGACAAACTGACATGTAGTGGACGTGTTTAGGAACTGGGAAAGAAGTAAGTCTGGACACCAACCCCAGGGTCCTACAGTAGCACAGTCAGGGACTCAGAAGAGAAAGGGCCTTACCAGGCCAGGCACCTGGGTTTGCCCAGTTGTAGAAGATCCGCATCAACGGCAATCCAGTAATACTGCAGAGATGGCCGTTTGCAATACACCCTCAACTGCAGACCAGCCTCCTTGACACTGAGTGAGCCCCCAGGTGCTGAGACAGTTGAGAAGGATGAGCCAGCTCAACAGAGATAGATGATGGATTTCCTCCCAGTAAGGCTATATGAGTACTTGAGTGATTTCTTGGAGAAAAAAAATGCAATCACATTTGTGCCCTAACCTAGTGAAGAAAGTCATGTTATTTAGTAAATGTAATAAATTCTTATTATAAAAAATGTTAACATATGAAGACAAGGAACAAACCATCCTTAATCCCACCACTTAGCACTGTCCATGCGTTTCTTGGTAAACAATTGTGTGGGCTACATAACGAGTCATCACATGGTAGACCGTGTTTCAGCACAGCACTTCCTGTGCACGTGTGTTTCTGTCTCTCGTTCTTCGAATACCATTTCCTTTTCACACCTCTATGCTGAGGGCCACACTGATCTTTTACCAAACCTTTGAAAATCTGCTTTCATGAAGTCTGAGTATGTCCAGAGCCCTTTGTAAATGTAAACTCTAAGATGACATGGTGGCTTTCTTTAGAAGATCGACACGTGTAGACACTTGGAGAGCTGACACCTCAGCACCACCAGAGCTTGATTCCAGCTGATAAATTTCTCTATCCCTGGCATGTCATAGTCACTCTTTAGAAAATAACTTGATATATAACCTTTGATTTTTAGGCCAAAAACGAAAGTGGCAGCAGAAGCATCACACTACAAACAGGAGTAGAAGACAACAGATCAAATAGCAATCACTCTCTTCACTTACCACCTCAAATATCTCACCCACTAACACTACAAAACATCCAGATTGCCAGGCCACTGACCAAGTAAAATCACATACGCTCTAGGAAAGAAAAAGGGAGAGGGAGACAAGTGTGGTACCTTCTTTCTCACCATTCTATCATTTGGGAACATCCTTGTGAACAGACAACTTCTGAATGGCAATTAGTGGGGTCAGAGAAACACAATTTAATTTTATGTTAAGATCATCCATCTTCCTGCATGCTGTTGTTAGGTGCCGTCAATTTGGTTCCGACTCATAGCAACCCTATGTACAACAGAACGAAACACTGCCTGGTCCTGCGCCATCCTCACAATCGTTATGCTTGAGCTCATTGTTGCAATCACTGTGTCAATCCATCTCATTGAGGGTCTTCCTCTTTTTTGCCGACCCTCTACTTCACCAAGCATGACGTCCTTCTCTAGGGACTGATCCCTCCTAATAACATGTCCAGAGTATGTGAGACATAGTCTTGCCATCCTTGCTTCTAAGGAGCATTCTATTTGTACTTCTTCTAAGACAGATTTGTTCATTCTTTTGGCAGTCATGGTATATTCAGTATTCTTCACCAACACCATAATTCAAAGGCATCAAGCCTTCTTCAGTCTTCTTTATTCATTGCCCAGCTTTCACATGCATATGAGGTGATTGAAAACACCATTGCTTGGGTCAGGCACACCTTAGTCTTCAAAGTGACATCTTTGCTTTTTAACACTTTAAAGAGGTCTTTTGCAGCATATTTGCCCAATGCAATGCGTCATTTGATTTCTTGACTGCTGCTTCCATGGGTGTTGAATGTGGATTCAAGCATGCTAGAAGTATTTATAAAAGGCATGTTAGGCCAACCTGGATAGGTAAAGTTTTATCTGCATATTACAATGTGAAATGACTTTTACCAGATTTGCTTTTTTTTTTTTTTTCCTACAGAATCCTCCATTATTTGCTTAAATATGTTCACAGTAATTAGAATACAGATTGTGGCTGTTAATTGTACCTTTTTCAAGTATAGTACTTAATTTTATGAAAGAATTTTACAGCAGTTATCCAGAGCAAAAGTTTCTACTGATGTTAGGATACCATGTTATCTTCATCACATATTTTTAGCAAGAAAGGAAAAATAGTCTATCATGAGAAGATTTAAAGTTTAAAAACATGCTTCTCTAGTTCTGATACTCCCAAAAGAGATGCCTCTTCACTTAAATACAGTTTTCCATCAGCAAGTTAGGAATAGAGGTGAATTATCTCAACTTGATAAATAACATCTACAGAAACCTACAGCTAACATCGTACATACTGGTGAAAGATTGAATGCTTTCTCCCTAAGATCAGGAGCAAGGCAAAGATGTCGGCTCTCATCACTCTCATTTAGCATAGCACTGGAAGTACTAAGCAATGCAGTAAGGCAAGAAAAAGAAATAAAAGGCATACAGATTAGAAAGGAAGAAATAAAGCTGTCTCTATTTGCAGCTGATGTGATTATGTGCACAAAATATCCCAAAGACTCTACAAGGAAAACCTCTCCTAGAACTAACAGTGAGTTCAGCAGTGTTACAGAATGCAAGAGCAACATACAAAACTCATTTGCATTTCTGTATCTAACAATGTACCTGTGGAAACCAAAACTAAAAACAGAATACCATTTACAATTGTTCCAAAGAAAATTAAGTACTTAAACATACACTAAACAAAACATGTAGAGAATCAGTATACTGAATATTACAAAATGCTGATGAAAAAAAATCAAAGATTTAAGTAAATTGAGAGACATACTGTGTTCATGGATTGGAGGACTCAACACAGTAAAGATGTCAATTCTCCCCAAATTGATCTATAGGTTTAATTCAATTCCTATCAAAATCCCATCAAGGTGTTTTTATAGACAGAGACAAACTTGTTCTAAAATTTATACGGAAAGGCAAAAGTCTTGGAATAGCAAAAACAATCTTGAAGTAAAAATAAAGTGGGATGAATCACTCTATCTAATATTAAGTCAGTATACCATGGACTGCCAAAAGAATGAACAAATCTGTCTTGGAGGAAGTACAGCCAGAATGCTCCTTACAAGCAAGGATGCAAAGACTTCGTCTCACATACTTTGGGCATGTTATCAGGAGGGAACAGTCCCTGGAGAAGGACATCATGCTTAGTATAGCAGAGGGCGAGTGACAAAGAGGGAGAGCCTCAACAAGATAGAATGACACAGTGGCTGCAATAATGGGCTCAAGCGTAACAACGATCATGAGGCTGGTGCAGGATCGGGCAGTGTTTTGTTCTTTTGTACATAGGGTCGCTATGAGTCGGAATCGACTCGACGGCACCTAACAACAATATATAACTAGAGTAGTCAAGACAGTGTGGTGCTGGCAGAGTGACAGACACATGGATGAATAACAACAGAGAACCCAGAAACAAACCCACTTGCAAATACGCCCATCTGATTTTTGACAAAAGTGCAAAAGCAATTCAATGGAAGTAGGATAACTTTTTCAACAAATGGTGCTGGAGCAATTAGATATCCATTAACGAAAAAATAAAAATAAACCTCAACGTAAACCTTACACGTTATACAAAAACTAAGTCAAAATGGATCATGGACTTAAATGTAAAACACAAAACTATAAAACATTTAGGGGAAAAAAATGAGAGAAAATCTTCAGGATCTAGAGCTAGGCAGAGTTCTTAGACTTGACACCAAAAGCACAATCCATGAGAAAAATCGATAAATTGGATGGGGCTCTCAACTCTAGCATTCAAAACTCAACCCTCTAGGCAAGAGATAGAAACAGTCTTCTCCAGAGAAACCAACCACCCCAAGAGGAAAGACCTCAGGGAATCTACATGGCAGCTTACGGGGTACCTGTTGCGCACCTCTTCAAATCCTTTCTCCTTCCAGCCAGAGTTGCAGGGACCAACTCCAGGCAGACTTCCACCAGCTTCCTGTGCGTGTAGCCTTGAGGGCACTTCTTGTTTCCTTGGCTGGGGGCTGAATAGGATGTCTGGGCACGCTCAGACGTGTGGGAAAGTGAATACCAAAGAAAGGGAGATGGGACTGAGCAGGACTGGAGTGCCAGTCACCTTTTGCTGCAGCCGACGTGATAATGCACGCCTGTATAGTTCTCTGTTTGTCCCTCTTCCCCTCCCTTCTGCTCCCTGGGATCACGTTTATCAATTAACTACCTGCATGGAAGTCTTTGTCTCAGGCTCAGCTCTCTTCTCAAAACGGCCCACCCCAGTCGTCCTACAAAAAAGCTAAAAAAACGACAGGTCCAACCCTCCTTCCCCGCACACACAGACTCAGAACTCTCCGTCACCTTTCTAGTGGTTCACTCTCATATATGGACAGACAGCCAAGCCAAGGGCAGCCAGATCTTTGAGAAAGTCACCTAAAATGACAAAGACCAAGACAAATAAAGTGGTGGGAGGACTGTACCCTGAAGAAGTAGAGTACACCGGGGAAAGAAAGCTTCCAAACATTATAATTAAAATCCTCAGAGATATAAGATCCCCGCATCCACGATTAAGATCAGGATGACATAAAAAGCAACATTAATAATGAAGAGCTCTTAGAAATTAAAAACCTGATGGCGATTTTAAGAAATCAGAAGCGCTAGAAGAGAACATTGAAGAAGTCTCCCAGAAAACAGAGCAAAAAGACAAAAGGGGAGTGGGCTGGTGGCAGGGAAAAAGGCTCAGGAGATCAGACCATGAGTCCAACATCTAAATGACTGAAGGTCCAGAGAGAACAGAAGAAACGGAAGGGAGGAAATGATCCACAAAATAATTCAAGAAAAATTCCCAGTACTAAAAGACATATGTCCTGATTAAAGGGATATACCAGAAAGCATATCTTTGTGAAATTTGAGGGCATTAGGGAAAGACTGAAGTTATCAAGGATTTCATTTTACTTGGATTCACAATCAACACCCATGGAAGCAGCAGTCAATAAATCAAATGACACACTGCATTAGGCAAATCTGCTGCAAAAGACCTCCTAACAGTGTTAAAAAGAAAGATGTCACTTTAAGGACTAAGGTGCGCCTGACACAAGCCACGGTGTTTTCAATCGCCTCATATGCATGCGAAAGCTGGATGATGAATAAGGAAGGCCTAAGAATTGACACCTTTGAGTTACAGTGTTGGTGAAAAATGTTGAATATTCCATGGACTGCCAAAAGAATGAACAAATCTGTCTTAGAAGACATACAGCCAGAACGGTCCTTAGAAGCGAGGATGGTGAGGCTCCGTCTAACATACTTTGGACGTTACCAGAAGGGATCAGTCCCTGGAGAAGGACATCGTGCTTGGTAAAGTGGGGGTCAGTGAAAAAGAGGAAGACTCTCAACAAGATGGACTGACACAGTGGCTGCAATAATGGGCTCAAGCATAACAATTGCGAGGATGGCCCACGACCAGGCAATGTTTTATTCTATTGTACATAGGGTCGCTATGAGTTGGAACCAACCGGACAGCACCTAACAACAACAGGGAAAGTTCTATAAAAGGCAGAAAAAATCAATTCGCATACAGAAGATGAGAAATCAGAATGTCTTCAAGTTTGTTCAGCAGCAACACTGGACCCTAGAAGATACGTCTTCAAAATTCTGAAAACAAATGATTTCTGATCTTTAATTGAGTCAAACTATCAGTCAAGAGGAAAGGCAGAACACAGACACTTTCCGACATGCAAGACCTGAAAGCACTCACCTCCCACACATCTTTTTCTCAGGAATCTGTTAGAGGATGCACTCCACCAAACAAGATGAGTGAACCAAGGGGCCCACATGGGACCAAGTGAGCCAACCCAGGAGAGAGGCGAAGAGGAGACTGAGGTGAGGGAGAGCGGCCGTTCCAGGATAACTGTTCACACGTGTGTTGGGCAACTGGTGAGACTGAGGAGGGCTTTGAAGATCTGTGGCCAAGGACTGTGCTGGGCTGGATGGCCAGTCACTCTACCGTCCGATGTGGACAGGCAAAGTGAAAGTCTCTTCTCTTCTGCTGAGAATCACTGCTGTTGTTCATGAGATCTTCAAAGATGATGATGTAAAACTGAGACTGAATAACGAGACAGAACATACTCCCTACCATTGAGTTGTCACATTAAAACCTTTATTCTAGCAAATTGCAACACAGAAAAAAGAGCTTTCCTTCTCTCTTTCTCTCACACACACCTCGATATGCAGCGCGGGTGTGGCTTTGGAAGGATATTCAGGGCTGTAACAGTGGTTCCTGGGGAGGGGAAACTCAGCTGGGGGAAAGGTTTTCAGATATTCTTGCCATGGATTCTCTTGGTTTAAACGCAGCAAAAACAGGATGATATTCTATCTAGATTTCTTGGAGGTCCATGATGCTCAATGTAAGATTTTTCACTATTTACCTTTTTCTTCCTTGATTTTTATACCATGTATATGTATTACCTATTCAAAAAATGAATTGTTTCCTAAAAAATTAGTTACAAATGATGCGGGGTGGGGTCTAGCACCCATTGCAGACGCTCATGGAGAGTACAGGGAGGTCGTCCACCAGTAGCTCGAGGGTCCCTTTAAGTCACAGGAGGGCTGTGCCTGCCCGCAGTCTTCCATGGGTGAGGTCGTCCAGCCTGACCTCTCAGAGTCTGTGACCTGATTTTCAAAGCCAGCTCTATTTTTATCAAAGGCCAATTAGCTACATATACATTTTTAATCGCGTATTAATTTTACTGCATATAAGCTAACTGTGTAACACGGCCTCTCCTGCCCTCTTCCACCAGTTTCTGCTGTAGAACAAGAACCTCCAGAGACCCCCCAGCATCCCCCCACCCCGGTCCTTTGCTGAGACGTGTGGAGCCTTCACCTTTGCCGCTGAGGCCATCCTTCCGTTGATGGCGCCTCAGCTTTCCAGCCAAAGGCTGGAGAAGTAAAGCCGAATGAGAGATTATATGCAAATGGGGGCTACTAAATAAATAGATTCTAATGGAAACATCATTATGAGGAAAGCTTGGGTTCACGTGGAATTTCCTCCCAGATCTTGCTTACCAGGTGGCCTTCGGTGAAGAAGACAGCACCAAAAAAAGGCAAAGTGTGACAGCAGTTTCAAGGGTGCTGGGAAAGCGAAGGCTAGAATGTCCAATAATAGGGAAATGGAAAGTGTTCAAACCCATTTATTGCTTTAAAAATGTAGGATTAAACGACATTCCCCAGAGCTGCTGAATGGGGACATAGAAAAAGTCACAGTTTAGAGATATTTTTTAAAAAAATGTTTATTTTTAAAGTAGAAAGACTATTAATTTCGAAACAGGACACTGGCAAAATTGGGCAGATTGGGGCGCAGAGCTGCTTCAGATGCACTCAGCTGAGTCAAGGTGACAAGATGTATTTGCCGACTGGTCCCTCCACACATCTTCATTCCTAGGGTTCTAGTGACTCAGAGATGAAACGGCAACTCAACAAGCCCCTGTACCAGTCTAATTTATTTTGACAACCTGTGTCACAAATTATAAATTTTTTAAAAAATTAAGTGTCTGTGAATATGGAAAACAGACGCAATGCCCGTTTGGAGGGAGGGGAGCCAACCCAGAACTAAGATCCCCGTGAACTAACTCGCAAAGGGCAGGAAGTTAGGGTCTTCTGAATTTAGAAACAGCGACAATGGGGACTAGGAATCAGGCAGTGAGTGCTTTCAGCCTATGTGCTGGCTTGTCTACAATTTTTTTTTTTTTAAATGTCTGGCAGAATGTTTTACGAACTAAACCCAGCAAGACTACAATTCTACCAGAAGGTGCCTCAGATGGTTTTGCTAATAATTTTTATCAGCTGAAATGGAGAAAAACATCATTTCAATTATTCACTTCTCAAAACCCGTCAGTTTTAAGTTGGGATATCAAATGCCCGTTTCCTTTCTCCTTCCATCACCCTCCGTCAAATAAAACCAAGCCCCAAAAGAGCCCTCACAACAAGGAAAAGGCAGTGGCATTTTTTAAGAAGTCAGTGAACTAAAAATCTGGTCAACACAAATATCCCGCCACTTGCAAGCGGGGTCCAGTGTCTGGGTGACTTGGGTGGAGGGTGAGCTCCTCCAGGGAACCCGAGGGAGGCTGGCAACCCCTGCAGCAAACGTGCAAGTGTGATCCACTATATATTGGCTTTTGTTTTAATAGCCTTTTAACCAACTTTGTTAATGGACTGAACGCAATTTAGATATGGAACTTGGCTAAAACGTAGCTTCAATTGGCTATTAAAATTTAAGAGCCAACTAAGATAGCTAATTACAAAAAAAGCTCCAGTGATAATGCTAAGCAGAATTAGTAATAGCAAATGACAGTCTGTCTAGTCTTGTTCCCACAGGGAAAGAGACTCTTAACTGAGAAGTCAACCAGACAACGCGCAGCAGAGCTAATTGCATGGCAGGTGTGACGGCACACAGCTCTGGCAGCTCCCCGGGACAGAATCGTGAGTGAAGTCGGCCCTCCAACTCCAGTCCGAACAACTGGCCCGCTTACAGAACCCACAGGGCGGGTGCCAGGAGACCGATGCACAGCCCGGTGAGCAACACTCTGAGAAACTCTGGGGGGAACTGAGAGGTGGGAAGGAAGCAGACCCTCCAAAACAGCCCATTTCAAAAGGACAAAAAAGCTTCACTTATGCGGAATTAGATTCTCCCTTCAACGCTCAGGTCTAAATAGGCAACAATAAATATTCGGCTGCTAAAAAGTTGAGCCGGGAGTTGAGAGAGAAGGGGGGCATTCTCCTTCGCCTCGTGATCATCGCCCCCATCCCGTCCCCAGCTGAAAGGCGGCTGGTTCTCCCCTAAAGATGTATCGTGTGCGGTGGCCGCTCTGAATGGAGGCGCCGCGGTCTGCAGCAACCCCTAGTCAAGTGCCTCCCTGCTGTGCCTGTAAACGTCAGTCCAGTTTTTTCACGGCTGTGCACACAGATTAGAAACAGCGGGGGCGCCGGCGAGTGTGACTACAATACCAGTAAGGACACTTGTCTTCGTGGCACTGCTCAAGTGATTCTTGGAACGCAGGACCCTGCTGTTTTCTAGTATTTACACACAACTGGAGTCATGAGGCGCAGTAAACGCAGTCGAAAGGCGGCCGGCTTCCTTTGTGCTCAGGACGTTACATTCAAACGAGGATAGCAACACAAGGAACACCGAGAAACCTGTTCTAAAGTGTCCTATACCGCCTCCATCTTGCTGATAAAGACCAAGCGGGTATTATCATGACTGCCCCCATCCCGCCCTCCCCACCCCCCACTTTCGGAGAGCAGCCCCCAGTTCACTGGGGACAGCAGGTGCTAGGGACTCGTGAGCTCAAAGTGTGTGTTCGCAGGCCGCAGTGCCTCTGCCCTGGACGGGAACAGACAAGGCCTCGGAAACCATGTCCACGTCATCTCAGCCACCTTTGCTATCGAGCATTTTGCACGGCACAGCAGAGGCTTATTTTGGGACTGTGGCGCCTGGGATACAGAAAGCTGCTCCTTCAAAAGCCTGGTTAGTTAGGGAATTTGAAACACAAACACACACACACCGTTACCGTGTGTGCACACAGTAAGGACTGTCTAAACGAGCCTTCTCCACAATATAAATGGTAGGATAAACAACATAGTTTTGCCATAGGCTTTAAATATCTGCTGAGGAATTCTGGACTAGAAACTTGAGGGGCGCAGAGGGGGGTCACAGGGACCAGAGCGTGGGCTCCCGCACCTACAAGGTTAAAGCAGATCAGGATACACACAGTACCTGTTCAGATGAACTGACTCATGTGTTGGCACCCAAATGCTCTGTAGCAGTTAACGGAGTAAAGACAAGAGAACAAAGCTCTTATTTGGGGGGAGCCCAGAACGTGAAAGGCGTCCTCACGGACCTTGAAGGTACGCGTCTATACCTGAAGAGTTCCGGAGGTAAACCACCACTCTCCTCTCTCTGCACCAGGCAGTTTCATAGAATCCAGACGTATTTCCCAACGTAACTCTCCCTGTGACATGCTGTCCTGGAACTTTGCAGACCTCGGGTTCAGCAGACCATCAGTTGCTTTGCTACGAGACACACACACACACACACACACACACACACACACACACAGACACACACACAGACACAGACACAGACACACACACACAGACACACACAGACACACACACACAGACACACACACACACAGACACACACACACACACTGGGCCCTCACAGGGACAGTGTCACAGGATGTGTAGGGCTGGGGCATCTCCAACATGCAAGAGTTACACCAACAAGGACCGTCCCCAACTTCAACACTAGGATTTTTGTGTTGAGGTCAGAGAAAACATTGACTACTGCAATTTTTTAAGTTTTTAAAGAAACTGGGTTGCCCGGGTGCTGTGTAAGGTGTTCATTACACAACTGTGATCACTTCTCACTCACTTCTGAAAGATTTCAGAAAGGCTGGCAACAGAAAAGCAGGAACAGACTTCAGACCACTGTCCCCCTCCGCCACCCTCCAAGCCCTGGACCCCTCTCCTGCCTCCTCCTGCATCTGCAGCCGCCACAGCAAGCTCCCTTCACCCTCACCAGGCATTCCCGTGTCGCAAGTTCTAACAAACGCTGGACTTAACCAGGTCAAAAAGCAGCTTTTCTGAAGATGATCTGCAGTGGCTCACGGCTCTATCTGCTCAGCTGTAAACGTTTTACAGGTAACTTCATGATGAGCTGAGCCCAAACTACAAAAAGTCAGGAACACTCTTTGTCTAGGCTGGGTTCTCTAGAGGAGCAAAACCAGAGGCATGTATGTGAATGTATATATATGTGTGTGTGTGTCTGTGTGTGTGTGTCTGTGTGTGTGTGTGTGTGTGTGTGTGTGTGTCTGTGTGTGTGTGTGTGTGTGTGTGTGTGTGTGTCTGTGTAGGTGTATTATATGTGTATGCGTGTGTATATATGCGTGTGCATGTATATATGTGTGTGTGTGTATATATATACACATATATACAGAGAGAGAGAGCAAGAGGGATGTATTTCAAGGAAATGCCTCACGCAGTTAGGGAGGCTGGCAAGTCCCAAATCCACAGGTCAGACATCAGGCTAGAGGCTTCTCCTGACTCACGTGGTTGCAGGGGCTGACAAACCCAAAACTGGCAGGTCAGATGGCAGGCTGCTGGCTCATGGATGGGGCTGTGGGAATTGGCGAATCCCGAAATCTACAGGTCAGACGGCAGGCCTTGCCAGAACATCCATATATATTGGATACAGGCCACACCCCCAAGGAAATTCTGCTTTCAACTGATTGGCTGCTGACATCAGATGACAAAATGGAGGATGATTACACAACATCTGCCAAACCACTGAGCATCATGGCCTGGCCAGGCTGACACATAACCTTGACCATCACACTATTCCTAAGTTGCTAAATGGTACACCACACTAAAGGAAAACTCACCATTGTACGACTAACACACCCTCAGTGAAGTGGGAGCGGTACGCATTTTATCTGTACAATAACACACAAGCGATGGAGTTGCCTCAACCAGCTGGTCAGTGTACACACACAGAATGACCGATGTTAAGTGTGTGGGGCTGTATTTACAAAACACCCTTTTACAACAGTGTGCCCTCATGCACACTCCGTGTATCGGTGGAGCTGAAAGAAGGAGGGGTGTGCAGAATAATCTGTGGAACTTAAAAAAAACTACAAAATTTCATCCGTGTAACTGTTACAACTAGGAAAAATCATGTCGGCAAGAAACAGGACAAAGGAAAAGAGTTTGATTTCTGCTGTGGTAGTGGTGGGATCCTAAATGAATTTTTACTTTCATTTTCATTTGTTAATGTGGTTTGGGCAAAAAAGAATAAAATAAATATAAATAATAATTTATAAAAATAAATTTAAATAAATTATTTATAAAAATAGTAATAGGTAAAGTGCTCAGCTGCTAACCAAAAGGTTGGCAGTTCAAACCTACCAGCCACTCCACGGGATAAAGATTTGCAGCCTTGGAAACCCTACAGTGTTGCTATGAGTCAGAATCGACTCGACAGCAGCGGGTTTCGTTTCTGGTTTTCTAATAAGTACAACAGCGTTATTTAAATCAGCGTGGTGCTGGCGTAAGAAGAGACAGACAGATGGATGAAATCACACAGAGTCCAGAACAGACACTGGTATAGAACTTAGTATGTAACAAAGCAGACATCACAAACCAGGGGTTGGGTGGTAACTGATTTAACACCTGGTACTGGAGCTGCTGGTTAGCTATTTGGAAAAAAAAACCCTCATGCCATACATACATCAAAATAAATTCCATATGGATTAAAAATTTAGAAGCTTTTTTTTTTTTAAAGCCCAGAAAAAGCCATAGTAAGTATTTCCGATTGCTGGATGGGAACTATTTTAAAGCAGTCACGCAACTGCGACGGGAAAGATCAACAGATTGTTGCTTTGTTTACTTGCATCAAGTCCGTTCTGACTCACAGCAACTTCATCTATAACAAAACGGAACACTGCCTGGTCCTGTGCCACGCTCATCCTCATGATGTAACAGATTAGGTGTCAACAATAAAAATCAATAATCAATAAAGATCATCATGATAATCAGTAAATTAAAGCCATAAAACTTAAACTGTGTAAGAATAAAAAACATATCACCAACAAAAACAAACAGAAGCCACCAACAAACACGACAGAGTTAGGGCCCTTACTTCATAAACAGGACAGACAAACACGCCAAAGAGAAAACAGAATGACTAACCCACAAATAAGAAATAGTTCTGGTTCATCAGCAACTGAAAAAATTTACCTATCAAATGTTTAAAATTTATAATACTCAAGGATGCCAAAAACATAAGGTGGGCCTCTCGCCTCTCATTTACTGGGTAGTGTTAACAGGTACATTTTTGCAAAACAATCTGACAATATGCTTCAATATCCAGTTTTCACAGTCTTCGATCCAGTCATTCTCTTTTGAAAATCTAAGGATATATTCATACATGTGGACACTTTTGTTCAAGAGGATTATGTATAATATTCCAATACTGGAAACAAGCTGAATGTCCAATAGTAGAGAAATTTCAGTCATGAAAGTCACATACACACAAAAGAGAAAACATCATGGACACATAAGAATTATATCCATGACATATTTGTAACAACATCAGGAAGTCTGATATGTCCATATACCACCTAAATTATAATTTACTTAATTTTTTTCAAATCAATTCATTTTTTAAAAACTAAAATATCTCCTTTAGGCTCGTCTTAACTGTTAGCTTTAAAAAGCAGAATACAAAATTTCATATGAAGTATGGCAATAGTAATACTTATAAAGATAAAAATACATAGACTAGACTGAAGAAAATGTATCAAAATACCAACAGTGGCTGTTTTCTCTTTTGACACTTTCTGTATGTTCTAAATTTTCTACAACAGCTGTGTATTATTCATACAACTTGATAATCAGAATAAAGCATTAAAAATAAGATTTTAAAGAATAAACAAGCATATACTGCTCAATATATATATACACAGATAAACCAAAAACCAGTCTCTATTGATTCGATTCCAACTCATGGCAACCCCATGTGTGTGTTTTCAATGGTTGATTTTTTGGAAGGAGATCACCAGGCCTTTCTTCCCAGGTGCCTCTGGGTAGACTCGAACCTCCAACCTTTCGGTTAGCAGCAAGCACGTAACGAGTTATACTGCCCAGCAACTCCATATATACAGACACACACTCACAAAATAATAATAAAAAAACCAAACCCAGTTGCAGTTGAGTTGATTCTGATTCATGGCGACCTCACGTGTCAGGGTAGAACTGTCCTCCATAGGGTGTTCAATGGCTGCGACCTTTCGAATGCAGATCACCAGGCTTTTCTTCTGAGGCACCTCTGGGTGGGTCTGAACCAACCTTTCAGTTAATGGCAGAGCACTTAAACCACTGTGCCACTAAGGGGCTCCATGACACACACTCCAACACATATATTTCCACCACTAATTTACAGCTTGGGCCTTCATATGCACATGTAATCTGGCAGTTCAAGGAAATAATCGGGGTTTTATAGCTCTGGCCTATTTGCGTTTGGTTTTAAGAGATCACTGCTGAAGAACATCCAGAGGCTAGTCGGCTTCAGGGATTAGCTGGTTACCAAACACTCATCAGCTGCTTTCTACAAAGCTGAGAGGACACACAGCCCCTGCGGTGTGGATGGACAAGGGCCCAGCGCAGGTCTGGTGTCCAACAGAATAGAAACCGTCAGATCGCTGATGACCAAAGGCAGCGGAGGAGGCAGGACAAATGGTGTAAGCATACACGTTAGGACGGGGAAGTTGGACTCAGAAGGGAGAACAGAGAACAGCAAATCCTCGCAATGCAGGGATCGGAGAGAAAAATAAAAATAATGCAAGAGAAAATACTAAAAACAGAGCTGGAAAAGGCAAGGGAAAGTGCCTAGCTTAGAAAGGCAAGGAGGTCGTAGTCTTTCAAAAAAAATACAGGGGGCAGGAAAACAGTGGAAGCCAGGGAGTCAAACCTTAGCTGGCAAGGCCCCAGCTGATGTGTCGAGCTGGCTACTGTGGCTAGCAGTGTTCCAGGAATTCCTGCACCCTTGCCGGTACAGTGGTATCTGAGAAAATGCCAGCACTTGTTAAAAACAACATGTGAGCAAACACTTGTTTTCTTAGTATTTAGCCAGCAGGTTTTGCTATGTTCTCGTGTTCTGAGAAGTAAAAGCGACGGCATCTACACAAGCCACGCCCACACATTTACCCTATCTGAAGTGTCAGCGTGTTGGAAGCAGAACCTGAGAGTTGATATAGGTGTTACAAACACACTGGGACCATAACACCGCCGAGTACTAAAATCCTACATCCTGCAGGAAGCAGGAAAAGCCCTGGCCCAAATCCGACTGCCGAGCGGGTAAGGCCGCAGCTGTGGAACTTCCAAAGGCCTCCAGCCCATGACTGTGCAGAGGAGAGTTCTCGGGTCTGCTCTGCGTCCGCACACCCCACCGCCAGTGGTCAGGGCTTCCTGTGACAATTACACCCCCCTCCCCGAGTCACTCGGGAGTCTCGGCGCTGGCTCAGTGCTTCGCATGGTCTCGTACAACCTGGACAGTTTCTGACAGGTCCACGTACCACCTGTATTATTATCTATTTAGTTATTTACTTTTCAAATCAATTGACTTTTTAAAAACTGAAATACTTGGTTTAGGCTTAAGAGGTAGAGAAATCACTGGTTTAATGTGCTGGTTAGATTTTGAATACACATTAAATAATTACATACTAAAATCAAAGGGTGTCTGTGTACCACCTAAGAGTACTGCACATGCCCCAAGTGGTAAGGTCCCCCACCCTCTAGGAAACACAGTCCAATCCCCAATTCTCTAACCAAGGAAAATTTGAGGAATGTATCCTGAAATTGTACATAAATATGTTAAAATCCCAAGTTTTGTTCCCAAAGCAACTAAAAAAAATTCCACATCTTAAAATTTCTAATCACTAAAACTCTAAAGTGCTCAGTTTACCTTGTAACTTATTTATGTTGTAAGAAAATGAAACTCATAAGAAAAATAATCTCCTGTGAATGGGCAACAGGCTACATGTATCTAGTTCACAGGATTTCCTCAAAGGAAATCCAAAACCGAACCGACTGCCGGCGAGTCGATTCCGACTCTTAGCGACAGAGCAGATTGGCCCTGTAGGGTTTCCAAGGCTGTAAAGCTTTACCGAAGCAGCAGACTGCCCCATCTTTCTCCCAAGGAGCGGCTGGTGGGTTCAAACTGCCGACCCTTCTTTCGGTTGGCAGCCGAGCACTTAACCACTGCGCCACCAGGGTGCCTCAAAAGAAGTCAGTCTTTAAAAACTTCTGATCATGCCAACACTTGATAATTCATCATCTTTTTTCTTGTTCTACTGCTTGCGTACATAATCCTTACGTCACTTTTCAAACGCGTACAGTTACTCTCACAGGGACACTCACTCCACTTCTTCCACTTCCTCCTTCTGTGTACCTTCCATGTCATACAGCAGGTGCTTAACAGATGCTTGTGGAACTGGACAAAATCAATACCTACCAAACCTAACTTTCACAACAAAGGGTGCATCTGTATCAAGCAAAAGCGACTTTTATTTTCAGTGTTGTATTTTCTTATAAGTGAGGACTTGGTCAAACATTTCATCCACTCTAGGAAGTGTACGATGATCAGAACAGGGCACGTCACCGTAACTTCTTATATGGCTCCCTCAATCACCCACAGCGTGGGAGAGCTCGAGGAGTACAACCTGATGATTTCAGAACTTTATAAATTAGTCTTTAATAAACTGATTAAGTATTTATTTTAATAAAAAAGTTTACAAATGCTTTTCAAGGACAAGTATTTAATTATCACCCCCTACCCCACCCAAACCATCGTAACAGACTCATAGGAAGACGAAACACTTAAAGTAGAAAGCAAACAAAGATCAAAGGCAAGAAGAAGGAAGAAGGAACACTGGCTCACAGC
Organism: Trichechus manatus latirostris; assembly: GCF_000243295.1. Lineage (NCBI taxonomy): Eukaryota > Metazoa > Chordata > Mammalia > Sirenia > Trichechidae > Trichechus > Trichechus manatus. Next base: position 15,645,608 of record NW_004443981.1, read on the forward strand.
ATTTGATTTACTTCTGGACTCGCTTTCTGGTTCTTAAACCTTCAGGGAAAAAGAAAGAAATTCAAATCTTTAATTATTATTTTATAAAAACAAAAGAAGAACAAAAATGTAAATATTTCTACGTACTGTATAGTTATTAGTATTTAAAGTCTAACTGACCATGATGTTTCGGGCCATGAAATTTGTTCACAAAGGTGTAACTGCTAATACCCAGGAAATTGGGGAAACGTCGCTTTTTTAACACGTCAGAAAACCATGCCCACCATGTCTACTGTCTAATCTCAAGTTACATCAAAATCTCTCCCCGGGTCGTGCGCGCCCAAATGACGCCGGGACTAAACTATTTCTCCCCCAAATTTGTGTTGTCAAATGTAGAACATCACCTCTGAACGTAAACCAGAGCGACAAGGTAAAGCATTCATTCCTTCAGGGGAGATGATGAGGCTACACATAAGAAAAGCGAGGAATTTCATTTCCAACGTTTTGCTTTTGAAAGCCTGTTATCTATATACTCTTCCGGCAGTAGAGTACTGGACTATCCCAAAATGTAAAGCCTTTTCCATTAGGAATTAAATAATCCAATGAGTAGCCTTTCAGAAAAGCATCACATCAGATACAGGCAGACGTACCTATGACAGTTCATACTCCAAGATCCCTGGGCTGGACTAAATCAGCGATTCTCTATATGGGGGGTTGGAATTCTGCACTACCAAGGAGACTTCTGCCCAGCTACCGCCCCTACTTCGCCAGCCAAGTAGCGTGTTCCCCCACCAGCCGGCAGCCAGAAGGGCAGGCTTCAGCCTGATGGTGACTGCCTGCTGCTGGCAGGCGAGATGTGGCCCATGTCCTCCCATGTCTCGTGCGTCCTCTGCCAGCACAGAGCGGGGGCACCAGAGCGGGGGGGGCAGCACGGTAGCCCCGTAATCACTCAATGGATGCACCAAACAGCACAGGGATCGATGCTGCTTCTCTCCACGGGCAAAACACCTGCCAGCACGTCTCACTACACACCCTTCCTAGAGGTTTGCAATTACAGCTTTATTTAGTCACTTAATTGGAAGATCAGTTTAAACATTAGTATATTTTATTTTTCCAAGTCCTAGTTTCTATTCTATTGGCATACAGTTCAATTAAAGCAACCTACAAACTTATATGCATATCTTTTCTTTTTTTTTTTTTGCTACTTATAATACATAGAGACTATATTAAAGCTAGTCTAAGCATCTGAGGTTTTTCTTCAACTTTGTGACAGAGCCTTCTATTAAAAATATCACATGGTAGATTTTCAGTGTTTTACTTCCAGAGTTTTGGAATTAATTTTGCATAGAGAACTGCGAATGTGATCCTTTGAGATAGCATAATGGGGTATCACAAAAGCAAGGCCAATAATAAATACCATAGTACTTCTCCCTTTCAGTAAGTTTGGAATCTCTAGCTATCCTACGAAGGACACTAAAGTCACAGCGAGCGTAGCTACTCTCAAACAGTATTATTCACATCAACGTCCAAATTTGAACTTTCAATCTTAAATGTCACTGCTGCTTATTCCGTTCGATCCAGGTGTTAAAGTTTCTCACAGCCACTGAAAATGCTATCACCATCTGGAATCAGTGTTATGTAAATGGAAGACTTTGCTATATGTATCATTTCAATATTTCCCCTAATAATTCTGATTCTTGAGGAATAATATCTATTTCTCTTCTTGTCTCTTCAAAATATAACCATTTTTATAATATAAGAACCTCCTTCCCCCCAAAAAAACAAACCCAATGCTGTTGAGTCGATTCTGACTCATAAAAGGCCAATCATAAGATTAATGGGTAGAAATTTAGTATTTGAAAAATAAAATATGTAATTTGGGATACTCTTCTATGATTTTGCAACACAGAAAGAAAAAAAACGAGAAATTCTTTGTAGGGTGCCCTTAAAAATACTAGCCCACAGATACTCAAGAGGTAAACATATGTCATGCCTTCCTCAAAGAATCCCCAGGAATGGTCCAGAACTCAAGGTATGTCAAAAAGAACACCAACAAGAAGTAAGCTCCTTCCAAGAGCAGTAGAGACAGGGCACGCTAGCCATAAATGTCATGGCTACAGTAACTAATTTTTAGTACAACTCTGAAATTTTGGCATGGTTTTGAAATGCCAGAATATGCATGGTTTTTTAAGGCTTATCATTTTGTGGGGAGGAAAATTACTTGCAGCAAATAACCAAATTTTCTCAATTGGTAAAAATTATGCCTTGCATAAAAATAAAAGGATTAGAGGCCTCTGTTCTTCCTGAAAACCACCCCGCCACCCCCTCTCTTCCTCTGAGAAAACCTACACAATACACATTTTGAAAGCTTTCAGAATGCATTCTTACACAACAGACCCCCAACTATTCAAAATGAGTTTAGGTGTATCAAGAAAATTATACACGCTTTTAAAATGGTCTAAACAGATATCAAAGGAAAGTTGCCCCCATTCTGCTAGGCAAAGCATTCTGAAAGATCACACAGTGAGAAAAGTCTACCACATTGTAAGCCATAAACTGTGTTTGAAAATAAAATTGTTAATGAAAAAGCTGACATTTTTAAAGCTGCTGGTAGAGGTAACCGTTCTTGAAACACATTTATGACATAAACTCTTAAAGCCTGGAGACACAGAATTCACTGAATCGTATTTGTATTTCTTTAAAACAAACAAAAAAACAAAAACCCCAAAGTAATAATGTCCCTTGTCCTTCAAGTTACTTTAAACTAATGAATACAAATACACACATTTTCTTGAAGGCTTAGTTTTTGGTTAGGCGCAACAACTTTTACCATCTTAGGTAATATTTCTCTCATTCATCAGTAGTTAGATAGTAAAATGCCTTAATTTTAACCTAATACTTTAGGGAACAAAATGAATTGCAGTGGGAAAATGAACAGCGTTTTAAGTAAAGCAATTCAGAGCTAATATGAATAAGGGACAATTTGATTAATTTTTATCTTCTTAAAAAGCTATGTCAAAAAAAAACCTGAATTGTTCTTATACCACCTACGGGTCTTTTGTCATGAGCAAAATAACTTAAAAACCAGTATGTTTTCCCATAGTAAGAACCAGCAGTATGAGGGCCGTCTTTAAGATTTTAGGTATAAGAAACATTTTTCCTATTTACAGCATAATTTAAAATCATTTATGGATCTAAACGAATCCTCCGGTCCTCGTGAAGCTAGTTCAGGTAATAAACGCTCTCCCTGTGGTTCGCTTTACACTCACGGGGCGCCAACCTCACAGCAACAAGGCAGGCCCTTGCCCAAACTAAAACAGCCAGTTCTAAAGGGTAAGGATTTGCTGCTAAAGTAAGCTACGAATCTAACTTTATAAAGGCGCCTTAATTTTGCTCTCACTCACTGTCATAGCTGCTGCTGCTGCTAGCCTCTGGCTGAGACACGCTTCGCTGCACAGCTCCCTGGGACTCCTCACTTCCTAGTAACAGAAGGAACAAGACAGGAGAGAAGGCAAGGCAGGAGCAAAGGGGAGATGGCAGTGAGGGGGAGGGACTGCTCCGAAACCTTCAGCCTCAGGGAGAAGGTATCGACTCCCTCTTCAGACAGCTCAAGTATTCTCTTGGTGAATTCAAATAGACCTAAGGAAGTTCTATCCATATACCGTCTGTTTATTCAAAGAACGCGTACCTTCTACGTTTGTTTACCAGCCATGCCCTCCCCCGTGAGTATTTTTGTAAGTACCGCTTATGAAATTATAAAATTAATTAGCATAGCATGCTTACAGAAGTATCTTGTGGGAAGAGGGCACAGTTGGCAAACAAACATAGAAGGCACGCGTAGTCTGTGTAAAAATACGGTCTATAAAATGAAGAAGATGTTGATAACAGCAAGGTGAAGACGACTTGCTTTGAAAGTCGAATACTTTGTTTCCAAAAGCAGGAACCCGTGTCACTGTCAAGGGGAAGTAAATGTGTGACTGACTGGACTCAACAGGACATTCGTGCTTTGATGAAATGTCTTCCACAAGTAAGCCTTTTCTATTCAAAATCGAGAAACATTTCAAGACCAACAAAACAATAAACACAAGGTAGACAGGTAAGAGGGAAATCTGTAATAAAAACAAAAAAAGTATTGCTTCTTACGAAACACAGAACCTGTTTTTCTTTCTCTGAACTACCTCCAGCTGTGCCTACACCTCACAGACTGGCCGTCGTTCGTCAAACCCAGCAGACCACAGTCCGGCCTGGCTGTGCCCTTGACCAAGCCGCTCCCTTCACTAGGGTCGCTTCTCAAAGTGCTCCGTGTTGGAAGTGCCCCAACGTTCTCTTCAGAGCCATCTAAGAAAACCAGCCCCATGACTGCGTATCTTGCTTTTGGCTTCAGGAGCTTTGAAAAGAGATGATTTGAGGTTTGAGTCCCTTGCCTCCCAACTTGTGGAGAGAAAAGAAGAGCTGGCAGACTTTATGAGGAACCGTTAGGTAACTCGGATAAGTGGAATATGGAAGCTGCCAATGAGCCCTGTACTCATCAACTGACCCTGACGTGAATCAGCATCCCGGGGTTATGGATCAGCACGAGGAAGTGGAAACATGTGGCCTGAGAGTTAGCATTTCTGGTCTCTACCTCGAACCCCTTCACGATGGCTCTGTCATTTAAATGCTCAGTGTCTCAGGCTCCAAATCCGCAAAGAGCAGCTCCCCATCCCAACTCCATGACTGTTGTGAAGAGTAAGACAGTGTGTACACAAAAGACGTCGTGGTACATAACGTACGATCTTCTCAAAGCGTTATAACCTAAATAGTTAATCCTTCTCTAGCGGGAAGAAATGAAACTTGCGTTAATACATGGAAGAAGCTGAGACAGACTGTTGCACTTACGGGATGGTGGGAACGCCTCTGTCTTTGGGCTTGAGCACTCCATATCTTCAACACTAGATTCTGTGCTCTCTTCAACTTCTTTCTTCCGCTTCTTACACATAAAAAGAAAAATTAAAAAAGAGAGATGTGGTCTGATAGTCAAATAAGTAAATTTACAAGCTTACTGTACATTAAACCAAAAAAAAAACAAACCTGTTGCCGTTGAGTCGAGTCCGACGCATAGCGACCCTACAGGACAGAGTAGAACTGCCCCATAGGGTTTGCAAGAAGCAGCTGGAAGATTTGAACTAGCGACCGTTTGGTTAGCAGCCATAGCACTTAACCACTGTGCCACCAGGGCTCCCACCATATATTAGTGTGTGTATATATACGTATGTCTGTGTGCATATATAAATAAATACACGTATATGTGGATGAGGGAAGAACACACACAACTTCAGGAGAGCGCTTATCCAAGGGAAGAGAGAAGGGATGGGGTAAAACGGAAGAGTGAGCACCTTTAACTGCACAGTTAGTCTGAATGGTATGTAGTAGATTTGATTTGTTACATCAAACTCCAGCTTTTTAAGCTTTAAATAACCCATCACTGGAAGCCATGTTTTAAATCACCAAGACTGATCACACAGAGACTCTCTTAAAGCAAAAAGCTTTACAAATTTAACATCAAACACACCACACTCAGGCCAATGATACTTACTCTCCCCATTTTAGGGGTGTGTGGGAAGGGGAGGGCTGTTGTACTTGATAAATGGGAAAAATATATGCCTTGCCCCATACATGATAAGGTATCAGTAGCTCTACCACTCATCATTGATGGTAAATTCTATTCATGAATCAATAAATAGCAAGCTCTGGATGAATGTGTCTCTTTTGGTGCATTTTTGTTAACAGTTTAGGCAAGAGGGCTTAAATCGTTCCGTAAATGAGTAACCTGAGAAGTACACAGCTGTCCTACGTGGCCGATGAAAGTACAACCTCGGCCTCGGGTGGACTTTCCACCACTCCCTCAGACTCTCGCTATTTTCTAGTTGAGGACTGCTTAGGAGTTAATGGTTATGTTCTGACACTATCCATTCTTCCCAAGTGTTCATTCAATTTCTTCTTATTACTTTCAATCACTACAACATTTTCTAAATATTTCAGTCCTGTGTAAAAAGTTTTTAAATTACTTACCATCACTATATGTAGCAATAATTATAGAGGAACATTAGTCATAAACATAAAGACTCTGTGCTTTTGATAAAACTTTATCCCATGTATTCTCAAATTTAAATGTGTTAACATCCAAACTGTATGCTCAAAGCTTCTGCAGGCTGCCTAAAACAAGTTTGTATCCTTAGGAAGTCACCTGATAAATGTTTCTAAATTTCAGAGGTTCACAATGCAACAGAATGCCCCTACTTACACTTTCTAACAATTAATATCAGGTTCAACTTTCTCTGAGAATTTCCCTTGCTTCAGGCCATGTTTGTATGGCTATAAAAGGGTACAATCCCTGCTGACAGCACACTGATCTTTTTCCTAATGGCAACCACGGGTTCTGTTCCAAAGAAAACTCGATGGGAAAGCTGAACTCTATTCAAGACACATTAACTTAAAGCCTCCAAGTGGTCAGAACTGTTATTATCTATGTATTGCAATTAATCCCACTGTTTCAAAATAACCTTAAGGTGGCTGCTGAAAGATTAGAACTCAGAGATACCCACCACGTTCCTAAAGAAAATGCTTCACATATACAAAAATAACAAGTTGACTAAACCTAAAGTGACTCTGAAAGGCATTCATTTAGCAGATTTGTACATGGAGGTATTGCTTCTCACAAAGAGCTGCAAGAGGGCTGTAACTTCCCAGAACTGATGAGAGAAGGGGAGAGTGCCTTACATCTTTCTTCTCCAAAGTGTTGCTTCATGATTACCATCTAAACCCTGCTGGGCTGAACAGATTGGTTCGATAATTACAGACAATAACTGCAGTGGGCAGGTAACCCTCAGCTGGCACAGGGCAGCTCCCCCGTGAGGACGTCCATATGCAAACGGCACTGATGGAGCGCATTAGGTCCATCTTTGCTGCCGTTGCACAGGCCTGATTAAAGCCAGCCAAGACTCCAAGGTTAGTGTGTCAGCAGATTTGTGATGCATTAGGCAGGAATAAACACGGACACTTTTGTTCATTCGGACCAAAATTAAGGAGGGGTATTTCAGCACTGCCTTGCTTTCCATACCGGAAAGAACGCATTTTCCAGTTTTAGGGGGACAAGACTTCTAAATGCTAATTATAAAACCAGCTATCCAATGCATTCTACCCAAGAACCTGGGCATTCATCTTGTTTGCAAGCTTATTTAATAAAAAGGAGCTTTCTTCATCTTCACGCAGGTGAGTTACACAGCAATGAAAATCAGACCGTATTCAGCCATCAAAAGAAACACCTGTGTTTTAGGCAGTCTGCTTCAAGTAACGCACTGAATTACACTGATCCACACTTCAGCTGGGTATCTCCCGCTCAACTTTTCTGACAATGTATGAAGTTTGGACAGAGAGGGCCAACGGCCTCCACGCCCAGACTAATTAAAACAAAACAAAGCAAACCTCCAAGTTTATCAGCAGCTCAGTCATTTACTCGTTTTATAAGCCAGTGAGTAAAATTCCAAATAATCTGCTTGTGGCGTCTTTCTCCTCTGTCTCTGGGAGCTTCATTTTATTATTTATCAACCTTTTTAGGCTTCAGATAGCACGTATTTTGGTTTTGATTTGAACGGAAAAATGGCTTTACACAGTGACTGTGCTAATCTCTGATTCTGTTACATTCCATACCTGGTCTCTCTGGCGCCTCTGTGTTTATAAATGAAACCAAAATATTATACGACACACAAGAATAACTTGTAGAACAAACTTGGAAGAGTTTTCTTTTAATTCAGCACTGTTAAAATTTCTTCAGAAAGTTGAGTTTGAGGATTATTTCAAAGGGCATTAGAGTATATGTTATACACTGCACTTCTGAAGTGCTCAGATATGCTAGGCTAAATTTTAGTTAATTAGCTGCTTCTCATTTCCAATTTAGAAAAAGGAAGACAAATCAGCTAGATGCATTTGGACTGATAATTTACTAACAGTCTAAACACTGACTGGAGACCAGTTACAGACTTAAAGCTGTCTTCATGGAAAAGAAATAAAAATCTTCAGAGGCAAAAACCAAAGACTATTTCTTTGCTTCTCAAGTCACACATCAATAGATCACCTCTAGATGTGTTCAGCAGTCTCTAAGAAACGCCAATCAGACACACGGCTACATCCAAAGGAGACACGTATCCAGGCACTGTGCTGGTGGCTGTTTAATTACAAAAGCCTTACCCTTGATTACAGAAACGTACAGCCTAACAGTTTTAAGTGTCTGGTATTACACATGTATCAGAGAACGAAGAACTCTAAATACAAACATGTGAATTGCACCAATCAGCTCATTTTATTTTTATTTATTTAAAAACCCGTTGCCGTCGAGTTGATTCTGACTCATAGAGACCCTACAGGACAGAGTAGAACTGCCCCATAGAGTTTGCAAGGAGCGCCTGGTGGATTCGAACTGCCGACCTTTTGGTGAGCAGTCTCTTGAAATCACCGTGCAAATATATACAATTTACAAATTACTATTACATTCCTTAATAGTAACTAAAAAGAAACTATATGGAACATCTCTTCTATGAAGATGAAGGTACAGCAAACTCATCTTGTTATGTACCATATTCATGAAACCAGTGGATTTAGCTAAAACCCACTGTGCAGGCAGAGAAACTGAGGCTGGGAACAGAAGAAAGTAAGAGAATTTGCTCAGTGTGTCTCAGCCGGAGGTGCTGGAGAGACTAGAACTCAGCACTCTGTATTTTTATTCAAATTTCCTTTCCACAGAACTCTGCCGCCTCCGTATGTGACTTTTTAGGAAGGAGTGGCGGTTTCTAGTTGTTTTTTTCAGGTAGTATTTTCTAAAGACTTACGGTACACATACATGTGTGTACTTGGCGTAGACTAACTCTCCTCCCCCACCCCACCATCTCGGCCCTACACGCAGGCTCCCGGCGGCCGCGGGCAACGGTCAACGCGTCTCCCTAACGCTTGCCGAGTGTAGCACATCATTTGACACGTAAACATCTACAGAATGGCCCCTGCAGAGCAACTATTACATAATAACAAAGATATCATTTCATATTTTACTACAAGTCCCTCAAAAACTGTAATATTTAAATGGACATTTTGTAATTACAGACATGTTTTCAGAAAAATCAGGAAAAGGTCAGACAACTGGACAAAGAAATGAAAGAACAGAAAGTGGGCTGGGAAATGATTAAGTCACGTAAAAAGAGGGACAGATGAATTCAAAGACTAATCTACAAATATTCTGCTAGCATCCATTAACGTGATTTATTCTTTTAAACGGTTTCAGGGATTCAAGCTGCAGTAAGAATACTGAATACCGCAGTTTCCTTCACAATAAAACAACCTCCGTCTCCGCAGAGGGGGTGAGCACCACCACGCACTTACTAAGCCCCTACAATGTGTCCGGCGCCATTACAGGCTTCATTCTGCAGCTGGAAGCTGACGCCATAAAGTAGATTAAAGCAAAAAGTGACTTCAGCTATTATAAAAACATTCAGTACACACACACACATAATTCATTTTTAAAACTGCTTGTCTTTAGGTAAGCCCTGTCAGAAATCCTTTTAGAGTTCACGTATCCAATGGAAACCACCTCGCGTGGGATTTCTCTCTAAGAAGGATGAATTTATACATAAATGTTAACACACGTGACTCCATGGTCAAAGGCCGAGGTGGTGCCCTGTTGCTGTGACTCTAACTGTTCACATTCAGATCTTCCTCTCACGGACAGTCTCACCTGTAGCCATCCACCACAAAGCAGGGAGCAGCACAGCTCCAACAACTTTGCTAATTATTAACAGGTCTGAGGACAAAAGTTTAGCAGAAGAAAATGTTTAAATACGTGGCTAACGTAAAGTTTGGAATATCTATGTTCTTCACTCATTCAAACTATCCCAATCTTATAATACCAGGAAGAATTCAGAATTTACTGTACTTATCTTAAAACGGTACACCAAAAATCACTGTTAATTCATATCAATGTGTTAAAGATACTGATGGATTTGCAGACTCTACCACAATAAATAAATGACGAAAACTTCATCTGGCTGAGGATGAGAATTGCTTGCTTGCTCCACGGGCTGTGCATTTCTTGGTAAAAGCACTGCTTTTACAATCTGGCATAATACGCCTAGGCCTAGTGCTTCTGTGGAGTGAGTGTGTGTCCCTCATGAAGATCTGCCCAAAGGAATGAAGCAGAAAAAGACACGGGACTAGAGAAAGAGCTGCTTCGGAGTCCTGCTGTGGCTTATTCTCCTAGAAGGAACACTCAGTCACGAGCAGAGATGAGCTGAGAAACCAGCCGAACCCTGACCACCTGACCTACGGGAGTACCACCTGCACGAGAACACACTCCCACCACATTTTCATGAGTCAGAATCGACTCAGTGGCAGTGTGTTTGGTTTGCTTTAGAAATATCTCCCAGCGGCGCTTCTGAAAACAGTAAATCCAACTTCCAGTTTCTTGGCAACACTGGTCTTTTTGATACCAACATCAATCATATCATAAGGACTACGAAACGTCAACAATAGGATCAAACTTGTAGTCACTTCAAAGGCTGAAGCATGATTCCAGACAGTCAACGGATCACCCAGTCTAGAAGGCTAACACGTTGGTGTATTCCACGCTGGAATTCACGTGACCCGTCTTCATTCACATTTTTCTCTGAGGGTTCCATGACTTGCACCATTAACGCTAAACAGGACTTTTAGCAAAGTTGAAGAGTTTCAAGGGCAATTTATGGCAGAAGGGCAAATGGGTAGCTAGTTAGGCTTTAACGGTCTTTAATGCTTTAAGCCTAAAACCACTAGGAGATGTAAGTGCCCTGCGCTCCTCTGAGAAGAGCTGTTATACAGAAATGCACAACGATAATTAACGGGAGGCACGGCACTGGGCCACCTAACCTCTTCTCAGGTTTTGTTTCATCAATTGTGGACAAATGTGACTCACATCAATACTGCAAAGTGTACAAAAAATAATTTACAAGTACCGAAAGAAGACAGTGAATACAGTTGTTGTTGGGTGCCGGCGATTCCAGCTCATAGTCCAGGGCACTACACAGGCGCTCAGAATAGTTGTTGTTGTTGTTGGGTGCCGTCGATTCCAGCTCATAGTCCAGGGCGCTACACAGGCGCTCAGAATAGTTGTT
>NW_004443981.1:15657474-15684252 GCF_000243295.1 Trichechus manatus latirostris
CTACACAGGCGCTCAGAAGAGTTGTTGTTGTTGTTGGGTGCCGTCGATTCCAGCTCATAGTACAGAGCGCTACACAGGCGCTCAGAATAGTTGTTGTTGTTGATCTTGGGTGCCATCGATTCCAGCTCATAGTCCAGGGCGCTACACAGGCGCTCAGAATAGTTGTTGTTGTTGTTCGGTGCCGTCGATTCCAGCTCATAGTACAGAGTGCTACACAGGCGCTCGGCGATGACCTCAAGTTTAAGAGTCAATACCCTATCACCAGTACCAACCACCATCAAGTCCCCCGGGCAATTCTCTAAAAAGATTTAAAAGCACAAGACTCTGAAAGCTATAAAACTCCAAACTGAGGGGGCTAGTATTTATAGAGATAAAATACTTAAATGAAAACCAAATCCTGTGCATTTAATTGATTTTTAATTGAATTTAACTGATCTCAAGCTACAAACGAACAGCTTTCTTACAAAATGAATCAGACTACATTAGAGCTACTATTAAAAACACACTGTCCCCCCTCCCCCAGTAAGTCTACGCCCACAACACTCCTAATCACTAAGTTCACAGGAAGAAGATAATGGACGGTGAGCTGTTTGGTGTTCAGAAGTCCTCTGCTTCATGTCAACTACCTATTTATTATCCTTCAGTATCAAAAACTTCAGGGAAAAGGCTGATGTCACACTCATTAATGTGATGTGTGTTTTTAATACGAGTATGTTATGAAGTTATATTTTGGAAATCATTATTTCACAGTTAAGAATCATCTTCTCTTTCATTGTTAAATCAACTTTTACCATTTCTCGATCATTTTACTATTCAAAACCATCTATTCTGACACACATAATCACCAAGCAAAATGTAAGCCAGTCTTCATTTGTATCTGCCTAATATACTCTATTTCCTAAACTGAACTTTTACGGATGTAAGACCTTGGTTCAAAAGTGTTAACAGATTCATTACGCGTTATTTTCTTGTCATCAAGAAACCAGGGGAGCTTGGGAAAATTTAAACAGTGGGTGAAATAACACATTAGCAATATTACTGCAGCTAACATGTATTGATCACTTGCTATGTGTCTGCCACTGTTCTATGCACTTTATGTAACCATTTAATCCGCACAATCTTATGAGTTAGATAGATAAAACATTATTACCTCCAGAGAAAGAAAAAAAGCTTTTAAAACATTCATCCTTTATTAAAAAGAAATTCACAAAAATGTTTAACATAATTACTGAGAACTGGCCTTTACAACAAAGTGGAATCTTGATCTAATATTGTCCCTTGAGCTCAAGTTTTAAGCACATGTCCTTTCATTACATTAAAAAATAAATTCCCCTGGGCACCATTCAAGACATGTACACGTCAAATTTCCTTCTATTTCATATAGGAAGGTACTTATGCCCACTCTCTGTTACGCCTATTTACAAACGAGTTTGTTTTCCACATACAAGCTAGAATCTAGATATTCAGATTTTGGTTGGCAGTGGTTCTCAACCATATCTACCAATAAAAGCATCTAAAAACATTCTAGGTTTTAGAAACATTCTGAAGCCTGGGTCCCACCCCCAAGGATTCTGATTTAATTGGTCTGACACGCAGTCCAGGCAGCTGGGCTTTTAAAGCTCCCAGGTAATTCTCATACGCAGCCAAGGACGGCACCCCCTGCTTTTTGATGTCTGCATTAGAACCCCTGAGGCAGCTGTTTTACAGTCCCCTCAAGTGCGTCAGGAGTCCCTGGGTGGCACAAATGGTTAAGAGTTCAACTACTAACCAAAAGGCTGGCGGTTCACACCCACCCAGAGGTGCCTCGGAAGAAAGGCCTGGTGACCTGTTTCTGAAATTTCACAGCCTTGAAAACTCTATGGAACACAGTTCTGCTCTGAACACACGGGGCGCTCTTTGTTGGACTCGACTCAGTGGCAACTGGTTTGGTTTGATTTTGCTCAGACTGGAGAAGTAGACGCGGCCCCCAGGCGAGGCAGGGGGTCCTGAGACCAGGAAAACAAGCGATCTGGCCACAGGCCTCACTCACCCACTGAAATCACCAGAAGGACTGACTGTAATGAGAACAACTTTAAACCAACCAGTAAACAGGCAAAACGATTTGGGCTGAGGAAATGCACTGTTAAAATTATCCAAAAAAAATATGAAAAAATTGCTAAATGTCTAAGAAAAACCACAGCACCAGAAAAGACACTAAACTCATACAGAAGACCTAACACTAAGCCAAAACAGTTATAGAGAAAAAGTTGTCATAATCACTACCCTCAGAAAGACTGAGAGGCTATCGATCACACCTCCACAACAATAAGCTGATACGTAAGAACACAACCAGCTCCTTTAAAACACGCTTGAAAAACAGAACACAGCAGCTGATGAAAGCAGAGAGCTAGGAGAAGCCCACCGATCTACCCATTGAGAGAGAACGTTTGGCAGAAGAGTTAAAGAGATGTGAAAGCTAGATCCAGAAGTTTTCAGATTCACGTGGTGACAGTTTCAGAGGGAGAAAATGGAGACTAGAAAAAAGTAAACACTCACACGGGACGATACCGGCTCCAACATGCACCGCACACACACACACACACACACACCACACGTGCACCGCACACACATGCACTGCACACACACACACACACACACACCACACGTGCACCGCACACACATGCACTGCACACACACACACACACACACACCACACGTGCACCGCACACATGCACTGCACACACACCACACACGCACACACACCACACACACGCACACACACGCACCGCACACACACACCACACACATGCACCACACACATGCAAACACAGGCACCGCACACATGCACACATGCACCACACACATGAACCACACACGCACCACACACACACGCGCACCACACACATGCACACATGCACACACACGCACCGCACACATGCACACACACGCACCACACACATGCACACACGCACTACACACACGCACACATGCACCACACGCACGCACCACACACACCACACATGCACACACACCACACACACGCACCGCACATGCACCGCACACACACGCACCACACGCACACACACACACCACACACGCGCCGCACACACGCACTACACACAAGCACACACTTCACACACATACTCCACAAACCATACACCCACACCACACCCACACACCCTACACACCACAAACACACATACACACACCACACACACACCATATACCACACACACACCGCACATACACACCGCTATGCTTATTGTGGTGAAAGTCAGAATGCTCAGGATAAAGAGGAAAGCAAGAAGTTCTGGGAGTGGAAAAAATAAAAATTTAACAAGATACAAATATCAGCAACATTGGATGCTGGAAGAGAACAGCAGAGTGTCTTTAAATTAAGAACTCTCTATGGTGGCGGAGTGGTTAAGAGCTATGGCTGCTAACCAAAAGGCCAGCAGTTGGAGTCCACCAGCTGCTCCTTGGAAACCCTATGGGGCAGTTCTACTTCGTCCTATAGGGTCACTATGAGTCGGAATGGACTCAACGGCAACAGCTTTGGTTTGGGATATGGCCAAGTTAACAGTCAACTAGTTATTTGAGATAAAATACAAACATCCTTTAACACTCAGGAATTCAAAGTTTACTATCCACAAACCCTTTTTGAAAAAATTACTTGAGGATATACTCTGAAAAAGGAATCCAAGAAAAAGAGCATGAATACAAGGAAAAAAAAAAAACTGGCAACAAAGAAATCAGTGAGACATGGTTAACTCTGAACAACTAATGACAGTGTACAAAACAAACAAAACAAAAAACTAGAACGAAAATCACAGATAATCGTAACATAGGAGATGGTTTATGAGAAGCTGAGAGGGTGAAAGCAAAAACATGCTTGCTTTCATCTTGTGGGAAGGATCATCTCTAAACGTACACACACACACACTCATAAGGTAAAGTGTGTTAAGGTGGGGGCATGTCGGGCTTATGATGATGCAGTACCATCAGATCTCACAACCTCCCTCCCACCTAAAATTGGAAGAAATGAACTCAAATAACAAAGATTTCAGCAGCAATCATAAGCAGCAGAGCTTCACACCATAGTCTTTGAAAAAACCAAAACCAACCTGTTGCCGTCGAGTCAATTCCAACTCACAGCGACCCTACACGACAGAGTAGAACTGCCCCACAGGGTTTTCAAGGAGCAACTGGTGGATTCGAACTGCTGACCTGTTGGTTAGCAGCCTGAGCTCTTAGCCACTGCGCCACCAGGGCTCCAATCTTTGAAAAGTGATCGCCCAAAAGACAGTCAGACTCCCCAGAAAGCCATGTGACCCCTCTACAGCACCAAGCCACAGTGGGGAACGAACGGGCATTAACACCCCTCGGAAAACGCTCGCAGTTCCCCCGATCCGGAGGATGGAAGTAGATAACGCGGAAGGCAGACCTGAAAAGCCCCTGAGGATGGGAGACCTGCCCCACTCCCACAGTGACTCACCACCAGCAGAAACAACAGCCAGCACTCGTGATTTTGTTTCTTCCCTGGCTAGGAAGAAGCCTAGAGAAAGAGGGCAGCATATTCAAAACCATTCAGGACCGTTTACTATTTATCTTCAGCAATAAACAGGGATTTATCAGAACAGATGGCGAAAGAGGAAATCAATCAGAAATGCACAAGAGCTGGAAGCATGCTGGAGGAGAGAGGAGACCCCCACCGCAGTCTCTCCTTCACTGTGGAGTAATGAAGCAATGCCCCAAATCTATGAATTTCACCAAATTCTGCCTGCCTCTTCTGGCTAGGAAGAGAATGGAGACCACTGCTGGGAAAGACAGATAATTTGGCCTATAGCTCCAGCTGAGCCGTAGCCCACCAGATCCTCCCAAATGTGTGCTCTTAGACAATAGAAAATCAATTAGCAAAACCAAGCCCTCAAATCCAAGCCATGAGGAAAAGAAAAAGCAGTCTCATAAGATGGGAAAGGAGTCAACGGGAAGGTCAAGGATTCAAGACAATAATCTGGTAAATCCAGATGAAGCTATCCCTAGTCATCACAAATGAGATCAAGCGACAAAAGCACACCAACAAAGTGATACACTAAGGGCCAAAAAGAGAAAACGAAAGCAAGGATCAGAGGATGCAAAAGACAGCTGAAGACTTCACTCTGGAAGAAAACATCCTCCCCCAAAAAGAAAATTTTAAACATACATTCTAATTTTAAACAAATAAATCAACGAGGAAATGCAAAATGATGATACAAAAGAAAACAAAGATATCAAGGAAATTGCATAGCTAAAATAAACAGAACAATAATCATTACGGAGCTTATTACATACATTAGAAATGGCAAAAATGAGAGCAGTCCTAGCTGACAAGTGAATGACATGAAGGAAAGGTTTGGGAGAATCCCAGATAACACAAAAGAAAGGGAGCAAGAATTAAGCAGTTGGAAGGAAACAGACATGGAAGTCTGGCCTCTACGTGGACAACTGCGACCGTAACTGAGATAAATTAAAGAACACCTGAATGAATATAGGAGGGCTTCACTATGTTCCTGGAACAAAACAGAATACTGTAAAGATGTTGGTTCTTCCTAAACGGATCTACAGAGTCGGTGCAATTCAATCAAAATCCCGCGGAAATTAATAAGCTGATTCTAAAATGTGTACGTAAAATCAAAGAGCCAAGAACAGCACAGGCAATCTTAAAGAAGAACAAAGTTGAAGGTCACACTATCAGATAGCACCACGAAGCGTGCAGCTCCCACAGTGCGGCACTGGTAAAAAGCCAGACAAGCAGGCCGCTGGCAAAGACCAAGCTATTCAGAAGCAGACTCACACATAGACGGTCCCCGGAGAGCCCACTACAGTGATGCAGGGACATCATGGACATCATGGTCTTTTCAACAAATGTTTGCATCAACTAGCTATCCACTGGGAAAAATAAATACTGACTCACACCATGCACAAAATCAATTTCCGTTAAACTGTAGAGCCACACACAAAAGATAACATAAAGCATTTTGAAAATAACATAGGAGAATGCTTCCATGATCTTGAGGCAGAAGACAAAAATGGAATACAAAAAGCTCTTACCATAAACAAATCAGACTTCATTAAAATTAAGAACTTCTGCTCATTAAAAGACACCATATTAGCAGACTGAAAAGATAAATCTCCAACTGGAAGAAGATACGTGCAATACATGTATTGTATGTATGTGAAGTACTTATTGCTGTCAAATCAAAAGAAAACAGACGACTCAATTATTTTTAAAATAGGTAAAAGACTTAAAAAGCACTTCATAAAGAGGGTAACAAAGGCCAGGAGACATACGAAAAGGTGTTCAAAATTCAATTATTCCTAAAGGAGACTGAATTAAAACCATAAAGAAACACCACAAGGAACGCACCATCATGGATAAAACTAACTATACTGCGACAGCTGGTGCCACCGAGCCACGGGGACTCTCCTAAGCGGCTGGCGGGGGCGTAAACCAAGATGGTAGCCTTAGAAAAGTGCTGGGCAGCACTGACTGAACATACGCAAACCCTACGCCCCAGCAATTCCACTCCTGCGTATGTACCCAACACGAGATGAATATGTTCCTCAAAAGAAATTACAAGAATATTCTTAACAGCATTATTTGCAATTGACAAAAAGTGGAAACAATTCAAACGTCCACCAACAGTGTTGTCGTTAGGTGCCGTCAAGTCGGTTCCAACTTATAGCGACCCCGTGCACCACAGAACAAAACACTGCCCGGTCCTGCACCACGCTCACAATTGTTGTTATGCTTGAGCCCACTGTTGCAGCCACTGTGTCAATCCATTTCGTTGAGGGTCTTCCTCTTTTTGGCTGACCCTGTACTTTGCCAAGCATGATGTCCTTCTCCAGGGACTGAGCCCTCCTGACAACATGTCCAAAGTATGTGAGACGTAGTCTCGCCGTCCTTGCTTCTAAGGAGCAGTCTGGTTGTACTTCTTCCAAGACAGATTTGTTCATTCTTTTGGCAGTCCATGGTATATTCAATATTCTTTGCCAACACCACAATTCAAAGGTGTCAATTCTTCTTAGGTCTTCCTTATTCATTGTCCAGCTTTTGCATGCATATGACGCGATTGAAAATACCATGGCTTGGGTCAGGCACACCTCAGTCTTCAAGGTGACATCTTTGCTTTTCAGCACTTGAAAGAGGGAGGTCCTTTGCAGCAGATCTGCCCAATGTAATGCATCTTTTGATTTCCTGACTGCTGCTTCCATGGGTGTTGATTGTGGATCCAAGTAAAATGAAATCCTTGACCACTTCAATCTTTTCTCCGTTTATCAGATGTTGCTATTGGTCCAGTTGTGACGATTTTTGTTTTCTTTATGTTGAGGTGTAATCCATACTGAAGGCTGTGGTCTTTGATCTTCACCAGTAAGTGCTTCAAGTCCTCTTCACCTTCAGCAAGCAAGGTTGTGTCATCAGCATAATGCAGGTTATTAATGAGTCTTCCTCCAATCCTGATGCCCTGTTCTTCTTCATATAGTCCAGCTTCTTGGATTATTTGCTCAGCATATAGATTGAATAGGTATGGTGAAAGGATGCAACCCTGACACACACCTTTCCTGACTTTAAACCACACAGTACTCCCTTGTTCTGTCTGAACAACCGCCTCTTGATCTGTGTACAGGTTCTTCATGAGCACAGTTAAGTGTTCTGGAATTCTCATTCTTCATGATGTTATCCATAATTTGTTATGATCCACATAGTCAAATGCCTTTGCATAGTCAATAAAACACAAGTAAACATCTTTCTGGTCTTCTCTGCTTTCAGCCAGGATCCACCTGACATCAACAGTAGAAAGGATAAGTTGTGGTGCAGTCATATAACGGAGTACTTACACAGCAATGAAAAACAAACTCTTGTTGCGTGCAACAGCATGGAAAAATCACACATACAACTAAATGACAACAGACACAAAGGGGACTGGATGGTTCCATTACTGTAAATCTCAAAGGAAAAACCAAGTTATGATCTTAGAAGTCAAAATACTGGTCATTCTAAATGAAGGATAAAGCTTAAGAAAGGACCAAAGGGAAGTCTCTGGGGTTCTGGTGAGGACGTGTATCTTGATCTGAGCGGTGTTTCAATGCAGATGTCACTTTGTATAAGTGCAGAACTCCACACTTATTTGTGCACTTTTCTGCACATAAGCCACACTCTCACTTAACAAATTAGACCACTGCCGTCGAGTCGATTCCGACTCCTAGTGACCCTACAGGACAGAGCAGAACTGCCCCATAGGGTTTCCAAAGAGTGGCTGATGGATTCGAACTGCTGATCTTTTCGTTAGCAGCCCAACGCTTAACCACAGTACCACCCAGGCTCCTCTTAACAAGTTAGGGGGCAAAAAGCTATTTGACAAAATCCAGCCAAATAAGAGGAGACTCAAAATAAACAACTCAATAATGAAACCGCCAAGAAGACCCGCTAGTAAACACTGAACCCACCAAAATGCAGAACAATGGGCAAACTACCATTAGCAAACAGGAAGAAAAGTATCACCCTAACAACGTAAACTCATATAATTAAAATAGAGTATTTCCCTATTACTGTATCATGCTGAAACTAGACAGATTTTCATCAAATTTGGCCGGTATCTTTGGCACAGCCTGACTTAAGCTACAGGCTACATGGTATAAATTAAATTCCCCATGAAGTGAGAGCACCTCAGAGACAGGAAGCTGTCCACCGGGGCAGCTGCAGGCCACTGACTTGCAATGGAGCGCCTTTGTCTTGCTCAGCTCTCTGTACCCTGTGCCGGGCTGAGTGGCAGCAGGGTTAGTTAATTAACAGCGGTTAATGATTTTTCACAGGAACTCTAGAAACGCCAACTAGCATAATATAACTTAAAAAGAAATCAGGAGGTAAGCCAAGGGAGGTGGAAAGAAGATGTGCGTGTCTTTCACAGGGAGCAACGATACACACTGTCTGAAAATAGAGCGCAGGGCCGTGCTCTACATCTGCACAATGAATTTCCAGGGACGAGACCCAAGAGACGCCAATGAACAGCCCTTTTTGTTGGCTTGGGCAGGCAACTTCATCAAAACCCTACAAGAAAACCACCAACAGAGGTTATTAATATCCATTTACCTGCTGAGCTCTTTCTGGCAAATCAAGCTGTTCTTAACTCATATAGGACAGGGAGGAATTCTTTAAGGATGAGACTACGTGTTACAGATCTTGGCAGCCCCAGGGACCAAGCCTAGACCAGGTACCTACACTAGACCTTAGATACGCCACTGAATGTGGATTTAACGGTAACCGTGGGAACTACACTACCAGGTTCTAATGAAAGTGTTTCGTTCTAATCAACAATGAGAACCCCTGGCTGGCTGCTTTGTAAGAGCAGGCTGGTACTTGGTCTCTTGTTTACTTCACCCTTACCACCGTCTCAAAATTCTGTGCTTTAACAGAACTCTTAGGTTATTAGGCTGAAAACATTTCCAAGTAGGTAAATTCCTATTTCACTCGAGTTTCCAAATATACAGTACTACAATCTCACATGGCTCCAAAAAGAAAAGAAAAAAGGACAGAAGCCTTGCTGATTAAATCCTGCAGCTTTTACCAAAATGAGGATCTCTTAGGAACCTAAAAAGAAACATATATTGAATTGATGAAACCTACCCCTTTCCAAAGGAGACTTGAATCTAATAAGGGCAAAGAACATATATTAAAAAAAAAAAAAAAAGGTTTTTAAAAATGGGGGAAAAAGAAAAGAGAAGGCAGCAAATATGCTAATGACAGGATCCACACGGTTACTAAGACCACACCCCACAGTTAGCTCTGAGCGCCCAGATAACCAGGGAGGCAATCCCAACGACACACCTCTGCCTAAAAAGGGGCGGCAGACTAGCTTCCCGAAGGACAGAGCTTTTCCTTGTAGGAGCCCCAACTTTTCAACCACTGCAGCTGTATCCGTTTCTAACGTGGGCATTTACAATTTGCCTGAAGAAAAGGGTCTATCGTTAAAAAATAAAAAACATACAGAAAATGTAAACCAGCCTCATGATTTTACCTAATCTAAACTTCTAGTAATCTCTTTTTAATGCCAAGAATAGCCTGTGTCAGTTACCAGCGAAAAAAATGTCAACTAATGTAGCAAATCTCCTAGTAGTTTGGCTTCGTTTTCATTTTTTTCCCCTAAACGAACGTTCACACATGTAGGGGATGATCCAACAGGAAATTTCCCGCCTTCTGAGCCACCAAGGACACAGGAGAATATGAGGTCACAGATGCTAGCTCTGCAGCCGACTGATCTACTCAGCGGGAAAGTCAGCCAACCTGCAGAAGCCGTGTTTTCTCCAGCAGGCAGGGCCCAGCAACAGCGATCTGCAGAGGAAGGGGCAGCCGCTCTGGACAAGTTCTCACTGCAACAGAGTTCCACTTCCCCATTGGCGAGATTTCAGGAAAGACTGCAGAAACCAGCTATAAATACTCAGGCACAGAATCGCTCCTGAGCAACACATGCATGGGAAGCTTCAGGTCCACCGCCTCCGGGTGAGCCCATGCGGGCTTTCCCTTCCCCTCCCCACTCCTAACCTGCGTGTGGTGTCACACACTTGTTGGCCACAAAAACAGATCAGATGCAATTAAGACAAAACTTGGGAAAGAAAAAAAATGTATACGTAGACGCATGTGTAATTTCAGACGGTGAGACGAAATTACAAAGAAACCTACTATTTGCCAAAGAAAGTCAAATTCATGATCCAAATACAAACTTTCTTTCTGCCTTCTAAGTTAAAAGGACATGGCTGATCACTCACAGAAATCTTTTAACAGAGAGAAAATTAATTTAAAATAAATTTAAAAATAAATTTAAAGAGAGAAAATTTGTTTCTAACCCTTTTTGGACTTTCTCATAGTTTGGAATATGGGATTTCCAAAGAAACTGTAGAATGATCTATTGGAATTTACAGAGTTAACAGTAAAAAATTATTTTTCTTCTAAAAGTAGTTTTCCTTTACCATTTAAAAGCAGCTAATATTTTTTATTAAATCATTTCAGATCATAAAGGAAATCATAAGTTAATCATAAAAATAAGCAGTAAGAAATGAATAAGTTAATTTTGTACATAAAGAAAATGTATACCTGTATAATCTAAACTATAAAGTGATACTAGTTCATTACATGCCTGTGCGATACTTCTACCATAAAGCTAATTATTTAATATTTCTTTCCAAAACATTAATCACCTTATAGGTAGATACACAGCTTTACATACTGACATTTCTTTAAAGAGCAAAATAATTTTCAAGTGGTAAACTTCCATTCCTTGACCATACCCAGAAACAAGAAAAAACTGAGAGACAAGATCGATCCACAGGGTGACTTGGGAGACAAGAACACAAGTTATGTGCTGAGTGGTCCCTTAAAATCCCTTGGCGAGGTATCAGGGTCCCACATTAGAATCTTTTCAGGAACTGAATGGCTTGCTATAAACCAAAAACCAAAGCATCGCCATCAAGTCAATTCCGACCCATAGCGACCCTACAGGACAGAGCAGAAGCGCTCCATAGAGTTTCCAAGGAGCGGCTGGTGGATGTGAGCGGCTGACTTTTCAGTTTGCAGCCCAGCTCTTAACCACTGCGCCACCAGGGCTCAGGACCTAAGAAATGTATAAGTATTTATGTTTACACAACCTTCTATACTCGATGGAAATGGGTTTTTTTAAATACACTGTTCTATATAATAAAGAGTTCTCCTTTACATGGTGGGAATAAACACTACATTTACTAAGCACTCTGTTATTATTTTCTTTACTGAGCTACTGCTTTGTGTTCCTAAAATTAGTACTTGTTGCAATGATCATCACAAGAGGCCCAAAGGATAATTTAATAACAAAAGTCACCTTTGTTACTGTCTTTGCTTTCAAACCTCCATTCTCCACAACACTGAGGTCCAGTCTGCCGTCGTCCTTACTTCCTATTGCTTTGAGGCCTTGCAAAAGAATATCCCGTAAATTTTGATAGAGAGGCTTTTCGGTATAGTCCAACAATTTCACTGTTTCCAAGTATTTAGCAATTTCGTCTAAAAGAACAACACAATTATTTTGTAATTTTTAACAACAAATCCAATATATTTGTTTCTTACTCCTAGGAAAATACTTCATGCTATAGTAAAATCAGAACACACATGTACAACATCTGATTAAAATATGTATTTTTTAATCATTTCTTCAATGGAAAGTATAGTTTTGAACTCATGAACTGTCAAATGAAGTCAAATAAAAAATGTATTTTGAGAAAGAACGTAAAAAATAACTGTGAGAGGAAATATGACAAAACATATGCTTAAAACATTCAAATATGCACAAAAATAACTGCTGCAGTTTTAAAGCTCTAAAAAATACAGAAAGACCTCGAATAAAAATTGCGAAAGTAAAACGTCCTTCAGTACAGTGACTATCGTAGTCAATGTTTTCCTGCTATGAAGCCACTGGTTCTACAGAAGATGGCCGCACTCTCTGTGTGAGTCAGGAAGAAAGCAGATCAAAAACAGGCTGAACAAGGGAGAGACAAGCGAGGCCTGGTTTTCTCACAAAGGAGAAAGTCGGTCTCTGGATGATAAAAGTTCGCTCTACACTGAGGCAAACGCGTACCCATAAGAAGAAACACTACTAATCAAGATCGACCCTATTCAACATTAAACACCCGTCTCTAGGCTAATGACTCACACATGGACATTTCCAGACCAGCCCTCTCGGCTGACCTCCAGATATAGAGAGAGATCTAGAGAGACAGACAGAGAGACATACCCACTGCCTCGTACATCGGCTCTTGGAAGTCCGACTGTCATCTCAAACCCCAACTACTCCAAATCCAAACTCCTGACCCGCCCCTAAAGCCTGCTCCTCCCGTTCTCCCTGACTCGATAGCTACTGAGAATTCCATCCTTCCAGCTGCTCACGCCAAACGTCTCAACCCTTTCTTCTAGCACCCCACATCCAATACATCAATAAATCCTGCCAGTGCTGCTACACGCACGCATACGCACATTCATTCCCCCAAACATTAACTCTCCACTGCATGCCAGATGCTATTTTAGATGCTTGAGGTACATCAGGGAATAAAAGATATGAATTCCTACCCTCAACTTTCTTCATCTGATAAAAGAGATCTACAAAAAACCCTGACGCCCACATCTCAACTTGCAGTAAACTACTGAAACCTTTCCTTCTCAGGAGGAAAACGACAAGACCATCCCTCTCACCACCTCCATGCAGTATGGCAGTGCCATGTATGCCTCCAGCCAGCACAGTGAGGCAAGAAAAAGAGACAGAAGGCGTAAAGATTGGGATGGAAGGTGTAAAACAGTCTTTATTCACAAACAACATAATTGTGTACATAATCCTGAGGAATCAAAAAACAAAAAAAAAAAAACACTAGAACTAATAAGTAAATGTGGCAAGGTCACAGGATACAAGGTAAATATGTAACAATCTATTTTATTTCTATATACTAGCAAGGAGCAGGAAACTCCGGTGGCATAGTGGTTAAGAGCTACGGCTACTAACCAAAAGGTCAGCAGTTCAAATCCACCACTCCTTGGAAACCCTAGGGGGGCAGTTCAACTCTGTCCTATAAGGTCGCTATGAGTCGGAATCAACTCGACGGCAACAGGATTGGTTTTTTTTTTTTTTTTTTGGTTTTAGCAACAAACAATTAGAAAGTGAAATTTTAGACATGCAAGATTGCTGCAGAGAAAACTATAAAATATAGTTGAAAAAAATTAAATAAGACCAAATACACTGAGGATATATCATATTAGTGGATTGGAAGACTCAGCATTATAAAGATGTCAGTTCTCCCCAAATGAAGCCCTGGCAGCATACTGGTTAAGAGCTTGGCTGCTGACCAAAAGGTCAGCAGTTCAAATCCACCAGCCACTCCCTGGAAACCCTACGGAGCAATTCTACTCTGTCCTATAGGGTCACTATGAGTCGGAATTGACCCGATGGCAACAGGTTTGGTTTTTTTTTTTTGGTTTTCTCCCCAGATTAGTCTATAGAGTCAATGCAATCCCAAACAAAGTTCCAGCAAACTTGGAGAGGAGGACTGACAAGGTGACTCTAAAATCTACCAAGAAATGCAAAGGGCCAAGAATAGCAAAGTCAAGTTTAAAGAACAACAGTGCTGGATGGACTCAAACTACCAGATACTCAGACTTACGACGAAGCTACAGTAAGTATGACAGTGTGGTCCAAGCACACACAAGAAGAACAATGAAGACAAGAGTCCACACACAGATCCCAGAAATATGGATGCCTGATTTACGACAAAGGGCACCATGAGCAAGAATGGTCTTTTCAAGAAAGGCTGCCAGTCAACTGGATATGAAAACGAGTGTGGGGAAGAACCGTGACCCCTTCCTCAGATAATACACAAAAATCTGCTTCAGGTGGACTATAATATGCAAGTATAACTGGCAACGCGTAATTGTCAAAGACTGGAAACAACCCAACAGTAGAATCAGTACATTATGATCTATAAATATAATAAAATACTACATAAAATGAAAATGAACAAACTGTTAAGCATGCAACAACGGGAAGGAACTTCACAAATGCAATGTTGAGTGAAAGGAAAAGGCACTGAAGAACTAGGACACTCATTTCAGGAGAGAGGGCAGTGATGATTCCACTTCTGTCAAGTTCAGACTCTCCGCTGTGAGGGGTCAGTGGAGGAGGGAGAGGGCAGTGACTGGCAGGAGGCCCGGGAATTCTGCGATAGCTACAGTGCTCCATTTCCTGCTGTGGTTGGTAGGATGCAGGTTCAAACAGCACAAGGTCAGGGAGACCTCCCTGAGAAGGAGCCAAGTGAGCAAAGCCTGTAAAGACTTGTAAAGACGTCCAACCTGCATACTTCTCACTACCTCCACGGCTGCTCCGACCTGCGTGACTGCCGTGGTCACGGGCTGCCTCCTGGCTGTCCCTCCTTGCTCCCTAAGCAGTCCACCCTCAGAAGAGAGGCTACAGAGAGATTTCCCTTAACCGTCAGACAGTTCGCCTCCTCCTCCACTCCAAACCCTCCCCTCCTGCTCAAAGTAAAAACCAAAGCCGTTACAGGGGCCTAAAACCAGGCATTCCTCAAACACAACAGGGTGTATTCCCTCTGCCTAGGATGCTCTTCCCCAGTCCTCCACTAGCTGGCCCTTCACCTCCTTCATACAAAGGCTCAACTACCACCTTCTCTGTGAGGCCATCCCTGGCCACCCTACTTAGAATTTCTATCCTCCTCCCCACCCCACTCCCACAGCCCCGCTTGGAATCCTTCTTTCTCCTTCTTCCAAAGCACTAACCATGCTGCATGCTATAAAATCCCCTCAGTGTTCACTCTCTCTCCCGACTAGAAAGTTAGCTTCATGGGGGCAGGGCTTTTTATTTGTTTTGTTTACTAACGGGTCCCCAGGGCCTAGAAGGGTCCCCGGACACAAAAAGCCTCAATAAGTGCTCCCTGAGTGAATGAAACAAAATAAATGCTTGCTGAGTGAATGAAACAAGCTTTGTTCCTTTGCTGAAATCACTGAATAGTAACTGAATGAGGTGCAAGCGTGAATTCAGCCCATCTTGGGAAAGGAAAGTGTTTTTGTGATGTGTGCAGACCCTAGTACAATGATCACACCTAAAAAATATCTAAGCTCTCACATTAAGAGACAGCGGTCCCTGGACAGCAGGACTTTTTCCCCACAGAAAACAAAACCTCTATAAACATTTAAGAAGTCTTTTCCTACCTGGCTTGTTTTTCTCAGGAAAACATCTGTCCATCAAACTTGGAATATTTTCTCTGTATCTGTTATAAATTAAAGAAATGAGTCACTGTTGGAAGCTTGATGCCAGAGAACGTTATCAACAATCAGTAACGGTAAGCGCCCAGTAAGCAGCCTTGCGCTACATCCCGACATGCTCACAGACCTTCTTCTGAAATAAATGGAACAAAGGACCAAAGAACCTTGCTGTTTGCCGAGCACCTTCCTTATTTCGACGTCTGCATCGGTTACAACTATAGTTCCGGTCAAGAAATCCTAGTAAACATCACCTCCCTTCTCAGGACTTGGCCCAAAATAACTTATTAAAAGTTCTCCTTACCTAATTTTGGAATCTCTAACGTAGTTAGGATCTTTCAAATTATTCTCCCAGGGAAGATGACCACTGAGCCACTGGACCATGCAGTAGCCAAGTATCTCCAGGTCGCCACGCCGCGACGGGGCTGCAAGTACAGGAGAAGCACATTAGGCACATGGAGACCACCTCTAAGGTGTAATGTCAAGGACACATAAAGCAACAAGGCAAAAAAAGTCAACTCTAGAGCCTGTTTTTCATCATGAAGTTTTGACTGCGTTTAATAAAAGCAGTGAACACTGGGCAGTATAAAAGAGCTAACTAACCTCCAACTAATAATTCACACTAAAACTCAAATTGGTAGATGTTAGGGTTTCAAACGGAGACTAATAGTCTAGGAAACAAATTATAAAACAACAATACATTTAATATTGCCCTTGGAAAATGTGAAGATACTAAAATTGCTATACGCTGTTACTAAAAGGCCCAGAAAGTGGGGTCTTCTAGACCTTCCGTAGAGTTGGGCACAGAAGAGAGAAGGACTGCTGAGGCAACGGGCTAATTTAACAGGGGATAAGATAAAAGTCTACCTGTTATAAAGCTGTAGCTGCATAAGCAACTTACAGACATTAGGGGGAAAAAATACTACATTCATATTAAATTGAATAAAACAACAAAAAAAAAATTCTCATGGCAGTTGACAAATCTTTGCTGCTAAAACTTCCTGGTTACCTTTGAAGAGTGGCAGAAAGGCAGGAAAGAAGAATTCAAGGAGGCTTGATGCATAATTTTACAAGTCTAACTCCTCCCTTCCTTCCCCATCCTACCTCGCCTCTTCAAAATTAATCAATTAAGTAATGGATGCAGAATTAAGCACCACACAGGAACTCAGGTTTGAAACTGTTAGCGGAGTTATTTCTTGTTCAACTGTCGCTTACTTACCCACGCCATGGTGTGCATCGATGCTGGTGAATTCAATAGTGCCGTCGTGACATCTTTTGGGGTCTTCTTTGTATTCTTTATGAACTCCTTCTGGACAGTATCGATAAGCAAGGCCGTAATCCACCAAGTACACCTATAAAGTTCCAAGCACCACAGACAAATAAAAGCCCAAATGATAGCACATACAACGTTTAAAGCACAGAAACTTTGTAGGGAGATTAACCTATAAGGCTATATATACCATAGCACATAAAACAAGTCAGATCCAAAATAAAAACAATAGCAAATATTTTGTAATTCTGAAAGGCTTTTTTTCAAAAGAAAAATGTTAAATAACCATGCAGCTACAGTCTGGATCACATTTCTTAAGTTTATGCACTTTTTTTCAACAATTACGTGTTATAATTAATCTTGTCTCCTCAACTTGAGCAAGGATTATAAATCTTATACTTTTTCTTAACAGTCTAAAACAAAACTGAGCGCAGAGTGAACCTCAGTCCTTGTTGCCTGATACCAACGGCCACTTTTCACATAGAAAAGCACCCTGGGTAGGAAGCCGCCGACTCAGACGACGGGTGGTACGTCAGTCACCTTCTATTCCTCTGCCTCACCACTTATAAAATGAGCCAGTACCAACTTAATTCATAAAAGTATTTCATACATTATAACAGTGATCTGAAGAACTTTTAGACCAGTCTCTTGTCTGCATTTCAATACTGTATGTTAAAGTCTTCTTAATTCAAACTGAATTTTAATATTCTACACGCACTCATTTGTGGGCATGTACATGTGGGTCTGATTAGCATACAGCGCTAACCCAGTCAGCATTTCTCTATCCCACAGCGACACACTAGCTCTCTAGTTCTGGGTAACTGTCCCTCAGTGTAGGCTTTCGGTCACAAGAGGACACTGAAGTAAATATGGAAATGTATCAAGCACCAACATCTAATACTGGAACAAGAACCCAATCCAAAGCATATGCCCGAGGACAACACAGCTGCAAAATATTTTCAAATAAACAAAAGGCAGCATCATCTAGTTAACTGCAAATAGAAATAAGCCGTATTTTTATATATGATATTGCACATTTCCAGTCTACTTCAATTAATGGGATCCTTATCATTCAGATTCTTAGCTGGCTTTGCGGTTGTGTGTGTGTGTGTGTGGTTGTGTATGTGTGTGTGTGTGTTAAACCTAAAAACACCTAAAAGAAGAGAGCCAGAAAGAGCTGAGTGGAATTCTGGATTGCACAGCACCATTCTCCTGTTACACTCACATAGACCCCTTACCTCCACCACAACTCACTGCACGAGATGAGGGGGAAGGGGCAGGAAGTAAACATACGAGATAATAATAAAGGGAGGGGAGTTCAAGGACAATCTAAGCAAGGGGGAGATAAACATGGGTTTGAAAGAAAGAATAAAACATAGAGTTTAGCAAATAATTATACAATCATCGCGGAACACAACACATTTAAAACATTTAAATGTTCCTTTCTTACACACAATCAAATAAGAAGTGAGAAAATACATAAAGAAATTAAGTACAGTGGCCCAACGATGAGTGTCAACTAAACCTTACATCTACCAAAATCATGAAAACAGAGACAGGAAATTGTATGGATCGCTCAACTTCAACCAAAGTGAACCGAATAAAGGTACAATAACATTAACTTTCCTTCTTTCCTGGGAAAGTAAAAAGTAGAAAAAGAACGTAATAAACTAAAAATTGCACATTTAAATTCCAAACACTTGTGTTTTTAGGTGCTGTCCAGGCGGCTCTGACTCCTAGTGATACTGTGTACAACAGAATGGATCACCGCCCGGACCTGTGCCGTCCTCACAGTCACTGCTATGTATCAGCCTGTAGCTACAGCCGCTGTGTCAATCCTTCTCGTTGAGGGTCTTCTTTTTTGTTGACCTTCTACTTTATCAAGCAGGATGTCCTTCTTCTGGGACTGGTCCTTCCTAATAACATGTCCAAAGTACATAAGATGAAGCTTCACCATCCTCCCTTCTAAGGAGAATTCTAGCTTTGTTGGTTCTTCTGGCAGTCTATGGCATATTTAATATTCTTAATCAACACCATAATTGAAAGGCATCAATTTTTCTTTGGTCTTCCTTATTCATTGTCCACTTTTTGCACGTATATGAGGCGAATGAAAATACCATAGCTTGGATCAGGCATACCTTAGTCCTCAAAGTGACATCTTTGCTTTTTAACATTTTAAAGAGTGTCTTTTGCAGCAGATTTGCCCAATGCAATATGTAATTTGATTTCTTGACTGCTGCTTCCATGGGTGTTGATTGTGGATCCAAGTAAAACGAAATCCTTAACAACTTCAATCCTTTCTCCATTTATCATGATGTTGCTTATTGGTCCAGTTGTGAGGATTTTTGTTTTCTTTATGTTGAGGTGCAATCCATACTGAAGGCTGTGGTCTTTGATCTTCATGTAAGTGCTTCAAGTCCTCTTTACTTTCAGCAAGCAAGGTTGTGTCATCTGCATAACATAGATTGTTAATGAGTCTTCCTTCAATCCTGGTGCCCCGTTCTTCTTCATATAGTCCAGCTTCTCGAATTATTTGCTCAGCACATAGATTTAATTAAAAAAAAAAAAAACCTGCTGCCGTCAAGTCGATGCTGACTCATAGTGACCCTACAGAACAGAGTAGAACTGCCCCATAGGGTTTCCAAGGAGTAGCTGGTGGATTCAAACTGCTAACTCTTTGGTTAGCAGCCAACTGCTTAACCCCTGCACACATTAAATGGATAAAACCCTGACGCACACCTTTCTTGACTTTAAACCACGTAGTATCCCCTTGTTCCATCTGAACGACTGCCTCTTGATCTATGTACAGGTTCCTCAGGAACAAAATTAAAGTGTTCTGGAATTCCTATTCTTTGCAGTGTTATCCATAATTACAGTCCAATGCCTTTGTATAGTCAATAAAACACAGGTAAACATCTTCCTGGTATTCTCTGCTTTCAGCCAAGATTCATCAGACATCAGCAATATCCCTTGTTCCACATCCTCTTCTGAATCTGGCTTGAATTTCTGGCAGCTCCCTGTCAATGTACTGCTACAACTACTTTTGAATGATCTTCAGCAAAATTTTACTTGCGTGTGGTATTAATGATACTGTTTGATAATTCCCGCATTCTGTTGGATCACCTTTCTTTGGTATGGGTACAAATATGGAACTCATCCAGTCTGTTGGCCAGGTAGCTGTCATTCAAATTTCTTGGCAAAGAAAGTGCGCACCTCCAGAGCTGCATTCATTTGCTGAAACATCTCAACTGGTATTCCGTCAATTCCTGCAGCCTTGTTTTTCGCCAATGCCTTCAGCGCAGCTTGGACTTCTTCCTTCAGTACCATCTGAACGTCAATCAGTTCTTTTTGGTACAGGGACTCTGTGTATTCTTTTCATCTTCTTTTGATGCTTCCTGCATTGCTTAATATTTTCCCTGTAGAATCCGTCAATATTGCAACTGGAGACTTGAATTTTTTCTTCAGTTTTTTCAGCTTGAGAAATGCCAAGTGTGTTCGTCCCTTTTGGTTTTCTAACTCCAAGTCTTTGTACATTTAATTATAATACTTTGTCTTCTCCAGCCACCTTTTGAAATCTTCTGTTCAGCTCTTTTACTTTAATATTTCTTGCATTTGCTTTAGCTACTCTATGTTCAAGAGCATGTTTCAGAGTATCTTCTGATGTCCATATTGGTCTCTTTCTTTCTTTCCTGTCTTTTTAATGACCTTTTGCTTTCTTCATGTATGATGTCCTTGATTTCATCCCACAACTTGTCTAGTTTTCGGTCATTAGCATTCAATGCATCAAATCTATTCTTGAGATGGTCTCTACGTTCAGGTGGGATATACTCAAGGTCATGCTTTGGCTCTCGTGGACTCGTTTTAATTTTCTTCAGTTTCAACTTGAACTTGCATATGAGCAATTGATGGTCTGTTCCACAGGTGGCCCCTGGACTTGTTCTGACTGATGATATTGAGCTTCTCCATTGTCTCTTTCCACAGATGTAGTTGATTTGATTCCTGTATATTCCATTCAGCGACATCCACATGTACAGTTGCCGTTTATGTTGGTGAAAAAAGGTATTTGTAACGAATAAGTTGCTGGGCTTGCAAAATTCTATCATGTGATCTCCAGCATCATTTCTACCACCAAGGCCATATTTTCCAACTACTGATGCTTCTCTTTCTTTTTCCGACTTCCGCATTCCAATCACCAGTAATTATCAACGCATCTTAGTTACATGTTCGATCAATTTCAGACTGCAGAAGCTGGTAAAAGTCTTCAATTTCTTCATCTTTGGCCTTAGTGGTTGGCATGTAAATCTGAATAACAGTCATACTAACAGGTCTTCCTTGCAGACGTATGGATATTATCCTATCACTGACACCGCTGTACTTCAGGATAGATCTTGAAATGTTCTTTTTGACGATTAATGCAACGCCATTGCTCTTCCAGCTGTCATTCCCAGTGTAGTAGACTGTATGATTATCTGATTCAAAATGGCCAAAACCAGTCCATTTAAGCTCACTAATGCCCAGGATACCAATCTTTATACATCCCATCTATTTTTGACAACTTACAATTTTTGTAGGTTCATACTTCGTACATTCCACGTTCCGATTATTAACGGATGTTTGCAGCTGTGTCTTCTCATCTTGAGTCATGCCACATCAGCAAATGAAGGTCTCGAAAGCTTGACTCCATCCATGTCATTAAAGTCAACTCTATTTTGAGGAGTCATATTGTGAGCACCTTCCAACCTGAGGGGCACTGTATCAGGCAATGTTCCGCTGCTATTCATAAGGTTTTCACTGGCCAGTCTTTCTCAGGAGTTGACTGTCAGGTCCTTCTTCCTAGTCTGTCTTAGTCTGGAAGCTCCACTGAAACCTGTCCGCTGTAGGTGACCCTGCTGGTATTTGAAATACCAGTGTGATAGCTTCCAGCATCACAGCCACACACAAGCCACCACAGTACAACAAACTGACAGACGAGTGGTGGCCAGGACACTAAGGGTACACAAATTTAGACAGCTATTTCTGTCAACCAATTGATTTGAATAATCAACATGTTAAAGACCAAATTTTCCAAGTAACAGAACACTTACATTTGATGGATTTCTTGAACAAAGGAAATAAAAAAAGTGACAAAGCAGACAGGCAAACATAATTCATTGGTGCACTATGTAATTTTAAGCTTCCACCCCCAAACAGCTATTTGAAATTCATTTTGTATCACAAGCACTTCTCTGAATATTATTTAGAGCAACACAGCCAACTTGATAAACTGCCAACAAATCGCATCAAAAATGTAGAATGTTAACTAGATAAAAGTGTCAAGAAGAAATATTATTATTACCGTATCTACTTCAAAAAGTAAAACTTCTGCATGGGTTCGAAAGTTCAAAGCAACCATATTTGTTTTCCAACAACAGGTTTTAAATAGTAGAAATTAAAGTTATAAAACTACCTGGTCAGGATTCTTGCAGCTCAGAAGAAGATTTGAGGCCTTGATATCTCCATGTACATATTCATGTTCGTGTATATATTCCAGAATATCCAGCTACGAAACCATCATACAGAATAAATTAATGCAGTACCTAACACCAGCCAGCAGAGGACCAAGCTTAAAACAAAATAGCCTTTACTGTATTAAAAACATTTTTTTAAAAACAAGAACAACATAGCGCACATACAATTCTTAAGCTTAGCTGCAAGACAGTTTTCCGAGAAAACTTTTTGGCGTTTGCTTCATGTATTTTCTGAAGGTCGCTCCCAAAGCGATCCATGATCATAAACCTGTAACTGAAGACAAACAAAAGTCAATGAACAAAACATAACACTGACTTTGCAACGAATGAGTACACTCTTCCTCAAGTAATTTTTCAAGGCAATGTTTACTTAGGAAGAATTCTTTAAAAGAAAAAAACACAAACATTTGAAACAATTTCTGCCAATTAGAAATCTCAAGACAGTGCTTTCCTCTCCTGCCTTTACCTTGAGGGCCTCTTGCAAGTTACACAAGGCAATATTCAACTGGAGATCATGCCCACAGAGAGAATACAACAGGCTCATTCAGAGTCAAAAATAAAACAGTGGGAACAAGAATATCACTGGAAGAGAATTAGAGATCACCTCGTCTAAAATTATCCTTTAATAAATAAAAAAAGATGTCTGAAGGTCAAGTGATTTGTCCAAAGTCACACAACAAATTAGAGGCAAAAAGTACTATGTGAAAAATAGATACGCATAGCAGTTCTGAGACAAGCTCTGTGCTCAGTGTCTAGGATGGGGACAGGGACAGAAAAGAGGGCAGAGTCTGCACCCTCCAGTAATGCACACACAGTGGGGAAACAGACACGAGCAAGGACAGTGCAGTGCGTCAGGGGAGACGTGAAACATACTACAGCCACAGGAAGGGAAACCAAGGCAGTCCCGGGAGGTCTAAATAGGTCTCCTGGCAGCCAAACTAGTGTCTTTTCAACTGCTAGATAATTCTATCTAACCATCTAAAATCTTGGCTACAAAATTACCAGCAAACATGTAAACCACCTGTACTCTCTGTCACAGGCTCCCCAGCACCCTGACCTTTAAGATAATAAAGGGGGACAACACTCTGGACTTCACAATTCTCTCTGAATTACAGGTTTTCAAAGGTGGAAACATGACACCAAGCACACAGCGCCTGTTTTAAAATAATTGACGCGTGTGTGTGATTGTTACAAAATAACACATGAGTAACAAAACTACAAGCTCTGCTGACACTCTGAAGGAGGGAGGAAACAAGAGGCCCACCTCGCCACGGGATCTGTTAAAAAATCCCATTCAGCAGGTCTCTGCTGTTAGCCACGGATTACCCTCCCCCTACTCTAAGCAATCCGTTAATCGCCTTGTAATTTCTAGATTATAAATACCAGCTGAATCACAAGTCCACAGATTGCACAGAAATCTTTACTATACTCTCCTGGAAAGATGGGTCCACCACTAAGTAGAAAAACGGAAGCTATTTCTAAGAACCGTAACTCCTCTAAAGGGGGATGTATACTTTTCCGGGAATTCGGACAACATGTTGCAAATAGTGGGAAAATGTAAGTCAATACAGCTAATCTGATAATGATAGCAGCTAACATTTTTACGATCCTAACACTATCCCAGGCACTATATGACTATTAATTCAAGGCTTTCTGGCAGGGGAAGAAGGTTGGAAGAATAATCTTTCTTCACTTTTGTAAGAGCTATAATAATTGTTTTTTAGAGCTTCAACCTAACAAGGAGGTCAATACTTTACTTTTTTTTTTCCTTTCCGTTTGCTCTCATTTACGTGATTGAGCTAAGAAGCCCACTCCTCACGTGTGTTACTGTTTGTTTCATAGACCTGTGTGATCTTTGGCTGAAGGTGAAACTTCCAGAGGGACTTCACTTCTGAGCTAAAAGGATGTCTGGGGGCCATAGCCTCAGGGTTCCTCCAGTCTCTGTCAGATCAATTAAGTCTGGTCTTTTTTGTGAATTTGAATTTTGTTCTACATTTTTCTCCCACTCTGTCTGGGACCCTCTACTGAGATCCCTGCCAGAGTGGTTGGTCGTAGCCAGGCACCATCTAGTTCTTCTGGGCTGAGGCTAGTGGAGGCTGCGGTACTTGTGGTCCATTATTAGTCCTTTGGACTAGCATTTCCCATGTGTATTTGGTCTTCTCCATTCTCCTTTGCTCCGGATGGGATGGGACCATCAGATGTACCTTAGATGGCCACTCACAGCTTTTAATAACTCAGACGCTACTCACCAAAGTCGGATGTAGAACATTTTCCTTATTAACTACGTTAAGTCAATCGGCAGGTCAATACTTTTAAGAGTGATTAATGCTCTCTTTTGAAGGCTAGACTTCTAGCAACCTCATTTTACAGAAGAAGAAACAGGCTAAGATGTGAGATCACCACTAGCTAACGGCAAGATTTAAACTTGGGTCTGTACGCCTCCAAGTTCCTGCACTCTCCCGCCTCTGATACACGCTGGGGGACACTCTCCCCCAAGGTGCTCCTGTCACCCTGTGAAGTCCACCTTCAATCCCGCCCTCTCTCGAGGCCTCATCACTTCACATGAGCCACACACTCAAGTGCTTCCTTCTCTTGGCTCCTTGCTTTATCGTAAAACAGGTGATACGAATATGTCAGATAAAATGTGCTGTGACAATGTTGCAATTTTAAGAAAAACTACTATTCCCAAAAATAATAAATACTAATAATAGAAATGACAATGATGACTGCAACTGACATCTATTATCTCCCTTACAGAGATGAGATAATCTCCCTTACAATTCACAAGTTTTCATTTCATCTTCACAAGAACTCCATAAAACAGGTACTCTTATTCCAAGTTTACACGTAAGCAAACTTGAGAAAGAGAAAGTAGCTCAAGATCACACCTGATGGAGTACAGTACAATCCAGTTCTAAATATGTTCAGTGATTTTCAGGTTTTATTGTGATATACTTAAAAAATAAATAAATAAAGTTATTATTTCTGAAATTCCTGAAGGGCTGGGGGCGGGAGGAGAACTTGGTTAGTCCAAGTCTGAAATGATCTACAACCTGCTGGCATAATTCTCTCCATAAAATGCGACTTCTGATCACGGCCTGTTTCTTAGGAACACAACTATTGTATATTGGAGCAGAATCACATATTATTTGGTTTATATTATACTACGTCACCTTGATGGGTTCTCCCTGCCTAAGTTCCCTCTACACAGTCTCCAATTCATCATGGAAACCAAGTCCCAAACGCCACCTCCACCATCAGGTCATCTTGCCCCTCGTTCACGAGTGTGCCAAGGCTCCTGACTTCCTGCTGTTGGCAGCTGCCGTCGAGCCAGCTCCGACTCATGGCGACCTGACAACAGAAGGAAACACTGGCCGGTCCTGCGCTGTCTTCACGGTCCTTGGTATGTCTGGGCCCATTGTTGTGGCTATCACGTCAACCTAGCTCAGCGAGGGTTCCCCTCATTTTCGTTGGCCCTCTACGTTACCAAACATGGTGTCCTCTTCTAACAACTGGTCTTCCTGATGATGTGTCCAAAGTAAGTGAGCCGAAGTCTCCCATCCTCACGTCTAAGGATCATTCTGGACACATCTCTTCTAAGACTGATTTGTTCTTTCTTTTCGCAGTCAAAAACGTATTCCGTAATCTTTGACACACCATAATTCAAAGCATCAATTCTTCTTCAGTCTCCTTATTCACCGTCCTGCTTTCACACGCATATGAGGTGACTGAAAACACCATGGCTTGCATCACGCACACCCTTGTCCTCAAAGTGACAGCTTTGCTTTTTAACACTTTAAAGAGTGTCTTTTACGGCAGATTTTCCTAATGCAATACGTCGTTTGATTTCTTGACCGCTGCTTCCATGGGTGTAGAATGAAACCCTTGACAGCTTCAAGTTCTTCTCTGTTTACATGATGTTGTTTATGGGTCCAGTTGTGAGGATTTTCATTTTCTGCACATTCAGACTTCATGTTCTGAATACTTCCATCCACCAAATCCCAACAGTCCCTTCCCCTCAGGGTCTCTGTAATCTGGCTCAGTCTACTGCTCCAAGTTTATTTCTGTCTTGTCTTTATCCACATGCCCTCCTCCTTTGCTAAAGAAAGATGGCCCTTCTCAGGCCACACAGCAGGACAGAGCTTAGCCCACTACTTTGTTCATGTTCATCTCCCACCTGAAATGATATGCCTCCCGAA
>NW_004443981.1:15684644-15687190 GCF_000243295.1 Trichechus manatus latirostris
CCCGAAAGATGGCCCTTCTCAGGCCACACAGCAGGACAGAGCTTAGCCCACTACTTTGTTCATGTTCGTCTCCCACCTGGAATGATATCCCTCCCTCTTCCTCAGTGATTTTTTAAACCAGGAGTTCTCAACACTCAAGGGACTAAAGACACCTTTGAGAATAAAAGCTAACACTTGTGTTGTGTTACATATATTTTAAGGGCTTCCTTATTACCTGGTTAGATGTTACCCCATTTTACAGATGAGGAAACTGAGGCAAGAAGAGGTAAAACCCAAAACCTACTGCCATCAGGTCGATTCCAACTCACAGCGACCCTGTAGAACAGAGTAGGACTGCCCCTGTAGGGTTTCCGAGGCTGTAAATCTCTCTGGAAGCAGACTGCCACAGCTTCCATAGTCACTGGTGGGTGTGAACCACCGACCTTTCGGTTAGCAGCTGAACATTTATGCGCTGCGCCACCAGGGGTCCTCAAAAAAAAAAACAAAAAAAGAGGTAAAGTACCTCCAAAGTCACAAACAAATAGTAAGGGGCAAAACAGGGATTTGAAACCAGGCAGCCTGGCTCTAGAATCCTTGTATTTAACCATTGCTCTACCCTATTTCTCCAGACAATCTCATAAACACTATGAAACGTGTCCCAGCAAAACCATACAACAGAATATTACGTTTCATTTGCGGGGAGAGAGGGCTGTCACACATGCCTGATAGATGCATGGGACCCAGGACAAAAGCCCCACGTAAGCAGTGCTGGCTGGCTGCCTCCCCAGCAACTCCCCCTCCTCAACCTTTTCTAGCAGAGGCCTAACTCGGCTCAGGCATCCCTCCTCTTTCACAGAACCCAGTGCTCCACCAAGCTAATCACTGTCATCATTCTGCTCTGAACAAGTGATTGGTTCAAGAATGTACAGTGATAAAATTCTGACCAAAAAAACTCCAGAGGACTTCTTGCAAAGGTTCCCTGTCAGGAAAATGAAACCCACAGAAAGCAACACCATCTTCTTCTGCTGGATACTGGGTCTGCATGTGGAGCCTAGAAATGGGACTGCCCCCTCAAGACCATACCGGGGAGAACAAATAGAGAACAGAGCCAAGACGAGGAGGGCAAAGAGGCAGGATAAAGGAATCGGGCCCTGATTACTGCTCAAGACAGATGAGCCAAAGCTTTCCTGTACTTGCTACTGGAAGCATCCAAACCAGTAGGTCTTCAGTTCCAAACTGGTGCTGTTAGTTGCCATGGCATACTCTGCACACATGGGGTCGCCAGGAGTTCTAAACTAAATCCACTCCTTAAGTCTCAGCTCTAGCCTTACTCTATGAAATTACATTCATTCATTCAAATATTTATAATGTGCCTACTACGCATGAAAGCATTAGAGGTTTTCTCTAGCTCAACTATTCCAACAATGTTCCCTCCATTCTCTGTAAGACACGTAAGGGTCAGAATCACACAATCGAACACTTAATTGTTTCATATATGTCCGTTTTCTCTTACCAGCTAGACCAAGATCTCATAACAAGCAGGGCTCTAACCTTCTGTGGGGAAATTACGTACTAAAGATGAAATAAGTACCAAGTTGAAGCCTAGAGAGCTCTCCTTCACGTAAAGGACACAGGGCTCTTGATTGTTTGCTTGCTTATTTTTAAGGACAAAAAATGCAGAGCATGTTTGCCTTGGTTCGCACTTGTCAGCTGGGTTCTGGTCCGCTGATGCTGCTCCGTAAATGTCCCCCAGATTAGAGAGGTGCCATCATCTAAGAAGACACCGCAACCTGCTGCTGTGTACAGATGGCAGAGACCACATCCAATTCACCTCCGACCCACACTCGCCTCAGAGCCCAGTGAGGGCCTAGCGATACTGCAGGTACTCACTCAACAATTTCTGACCGAACTGACTGGGCACTGAGTACTCAAAAAACAGAAAAGATAACCAAAATATGCACATGTTTACCTTTTTCCATTTTTATCATGTAGACCAGACCCCCAATACTTAGGAACACCCAGGTACTTCAGTTTATGGGTACGAATCCATTTCTGAACTAAAAGTCAAAACAGATGCTTGTGACTTTCAATTCTATTACATATAATCGTAAAAAAGCATTCAGAGCATAAATGTACTTATACATATAATAAGATTTCACCTTTATTTATCCAGAAAAAAAGAAGTAAAGAGTGTGGTATAATCAATAAATGAAAAGTACTTTACAATCAAAGCACTGTTATTACCCAAAAATTCTGTTACCCTGCCCTTAAGTTAGCATTGTCTTTAAAATGATCAATCTGCAAAAAGCCTTAAAAAAAACCTTCAAAACCAGAGTCCTGCAGCTGCAATTAATATCTCTAATTATGTAAATGTCTACTTGCTTACCAAGGAAGATTTTTTACTCCAATCTAAAAGTCCTCAACCAGGAAATCAAGCTCTAGGAGAGACAGATGCCTTCCTGAGAGACTGCCAAGACCAACACCATCCTACCAGGAGGCTCCTTAGGTTCTCGGAGAAGAGGGGAGGGGAGAGGAGAGGAGGGTAAAGGAGGGCAGGGGAGGGGAAG